>NC_082706.1:92210308-92549683 GCF_030144855.1 Hypanus sabinus
ACATCCCTGCTCTTATATTCTGGACTCTTGATATGAATGCTAATGTTGCATTTGCCTTCCTCACCACTGATTCAACCTGCAAGTTAACCTTTAGGGTGTTCTGCACAAGGACTCCCAAGTCCCTTTGCATCTCAGATTTTTGAGTGTTCTCCCCATTTAGAAAATAGTCTGCACATTTAATTATTCTACTAAAGTGCATGACAATGCATTTTCCAACATTGTATTTCATTTGCCACTTCCTTGCCCATTCTCCTAATCTGTCTAAGTCCTTCTGCATCCTACCTGTTTCCTCAACATTACTTGCATCCCACTAATCTTTCTTTTCAAATCTTTTTATTATTATTATTATTATTCAAAAATACACAGGTACATCGAAGTAACAACACATACAATGCCAACTAATCTTAATATCATCTGCAAACTTGGCAACAAAGCCATCTATTCCATCATCTAAATCACGAATACAGCAGCATAAAAAGAAGTAGTCCCAACACTGACCCCTGCAAAACATCACTAGTCACTGGCAGCCATGATTTTCATAACATTGCCCTTTTGACACGCCTTTTTCTATTTCCCGTTATTATCTGTAATCTGAGTTGTATACAGGTTTGGGGTCCCTTCACCCTTGCAGTTTCTTCAATTAACCCACAAGGATTCAACATCTTCCAGTCCTATGTCATATCTTTCTAATGATTTGATGCTATTCTCTACTAGCAGAGTCACACAACCCCCTCTGCCTATCTTTCTATCCCTTCGACACAACATGTAAACTTGGACATTCAGCTCCCAAATACAACCACCCTTCAGCCACAACATCATACCTGACAATTATAACAGTGCAACAAAATCATCCACCTTATTTTTATACTTCTTTAAGACATAACACTGTATTTGCTACCCATTTTGATTCTGCAATAATGCACTGATACTCACCCTGCTGGCTGCAATTTTGTTCTATCATCTTCCTGCCCTTCCTGACAGTCTGACTGCACGCTACCTTTGCTTTTTTACCACCTGTCCTATCCTGAGTCCCTTTGCTCCAATTCCCATCCCCCTGCCAAGTTAGTTTAAACCATCCCCAACAGCTCTAACAAACCTGCCCACGAGAATATTGGTTCCCCTCAGGTTCAGGTGCAACCTGTCACTTTTGTACAGGTCGTACCTCCCCCAGTGATCCAGGAACCAAAAGCTCTGCCCCCTGCACCAACTTCTCAGCCACCCATATTATCTGCCAAATAATCCTGCTTCTACCCTCACTGGCGCATGGCACTGCTAGCAATCCAGAAGTTACTCACCTGGAGGTCCTGCGTCTCAGCTTTCTACCTAGCTCTCTAAATTCTCTCTTCAGGACCTCTTTGCTTTACCTTCCTGTGACATTGGTACCAATATGTACCAAGAGATCTGTCTGCTCTCCCTCCCTCTCCAAAATGCTGTGGACACATTTGGAGGCATCCCTGACCCTGGCATCTCGGAGGCAGGGTATCATCCAGGTGTCCCGTTCACATCCACAGAATTTCCTGTCTGTTCCTCTGACTATTGTGTCCTCCATCACTACCACTCCCCTCTTCTCCCTCATTCCCTTCTGCACCACATACCCATGCCCAGTAACCTGGTCTCCGTGGCATTCCTCTGGGAGGTCATCCCCCACAACAGAATCCAAAACAGTATATTTATTATTGAGGGGAATGGCCACAGTGGTGCTCTGCACTAACTGCCAATTCACCATCCCATTCCTTCTCCTGACTGTCTCCCTGCTACCAGCCTCCTGCAACTTTGGGGTGACTAATTTCCTGTAACTCCAATGGATGATCTCCTCACCATCCCATAGAATTTGAAGGTCATCCAGCTGCTGTTCCAGATCCCTAGCACAGTCTTCAAGGAGCTGCAGCTGGATGTGCTTCATGCAGATATAGTTCCCTGGGAGACTCTGCATCTCCCAGGACTCCAAATTCCAGCATGAAGAACACATAGCGGCCATTTAAACTACACTAAGTACCACTAACACAACATTAGAAAAGGGAAACTTAACAGAAACTTACTCGGACAACTTACGCAGAGCTAGCTCCTCTTCCTAGCCAAAGCCTCCTTTGAGCCAAAGCCTGACACACCCTCTCTCACCACTGGCCCAGTCCCAACAATAGCCACTCTGCTAGTCCCTCCTGTACTTTTATTTACCCCTCTCTGCACTGCTCCTGCTGCTGACTGGGCCGCAGAATGACATTGAACACCCATGAAGCTCTCCTTTTAAATGAGCGCTGCTGGTCTGAGAGTAATCTCCACACTGTGCGCAGCACCTGCTGCTGGTTGGGCTGCTGAACGACACCGAATGCCCAATAGTAATTGTATCTGCCTCTACCACCACCTCTGAGCAGTTGCTCTGCAATCCTCCACTCTACATGCTAAAAAAACCTCTGACATGACTCCTACACTCTCCTCCAGTCACCTTAAAATTATACCACCTGATCAATGTTCCCTCTAATTTGTAATGACCAATGTGCATAAAAATCTTGTACTGTTCAATTTTTTGCCCAGTGACATGTGCACTGAATTTTATATAGAGAGTAATTAATTTTAACTGTTAGTAAAACACTGTCGATAAGAACTTTGCTCTCTCTGGGTTTGACAATTTTTGCTCTTGTTCATCTGCCCTCTCACAAAACATATGCAGCAGGCCTGTTGCGGGTAATGAAGGATTTTCTCATTGGATTTTTTGCACACCATCCATATGTGATATGCTTGCTAAATGACGCTTTAAAAAGTTAAGTTTCCAAACATCACTGCACTTCTTTCCACTACAAATATTCCAGCAACTCTGTATTGCAACAATATATGCAGATATAACATCAGTTTCTGTACTGTACATAAACATTCCTCGTAGTTCCACATTCCTGACCTCATGAATTTTCAGTGTAGTGGTTTCTACTGTTTTATTAAGCCATTCCGCATTAAATGAACTAGCAGTTCTTTTGCATTTCACACCCTTTGCTTCTTTAGAATTTGATATGGTGAATCAATAATTTCTTCAAGAAAATCCGTAAAAATAAGCCAGTTCTAAAATCCCACACTACACGTTGTCAACATCATCCATATCCGAAACAGGAAAGTGAAATGTGATTGTGTATGATCATGAAATACACTTAACATTCCAACGAGTAGAGGGTGACGACCTTTTGTGTGCATTTTAATTTCCTTTGTGCACTAGTAGCAAAAGATGTGTACATGCACACACATTGAAGGGAACATTGCCCTGATGTTAGAATTTCTGTCTCTGGCTAACCACTTAGACCATAAGACTTTAAGATATAGGAACAGATTAGGCCATTTGGCCCATCACATCTGCTCCATCATTTCATCCTGGCTGATCCATTTTCTCTCTTAGCCCCAGTCTCCTGCCTTCTCTCCGTATCCCTTCATTCCCTGACTATTCAAGAATCTGTCAACCTGTGCTTTAAATATGCATAAATGCAGCCACCAGTGGCAATGCATTTCACAGATTCACCACTCTCTGGGTAAAGAAATTCCTCCTCAACACTGTTCCAAGAGGATGTCCCTCTATTCCGAGGCTGTGTCTTCTGGTCCTAGACTGTCCCAACATAGGAAACATCCTCTCAATCAAGTTCTATCAACATTCTATTGGTTTCAATGAAGTCACCACTAATTCTTCTGAATTCCAGTGAATACAGGCCCAGAGCCTTCAATTACTCTTTATACTACAAGCTGTTCAAACCGGGAATCATTTTCCTGAACCCCCTTTGAACATTCTCCAGTGTCAGCACATATTTTATAAGATTAGGGGCCCAAAACTGCTCACAATACATTAAGTGATGCCTCACCAGTGCTTTATAAAGTTTCAACATTACATCCTTGCTTTTATGTTCTAGTCTTCTTAAAATGAATGCTAACATCTCATTTGCCTTCGTCACCACAGACTCAACCTGCAAATTAACTTTTACGGAACCCTGCACTTGGACTCCCAAGTGCCTTTTTGCCTCAGTTGTTTTGAATTCTCTCTCCATTTAAAAAATAGTCTACCATTTTAATTCTTCTACCAAAGTGCATTACTGTACACTTCCTAACACTGTATTCCATCAGCCACTTTTTTGCCCATTCTCCTAATCTGTCTGTCCTTCTGTAGCCTCTCTACTTCCTCAAAACTACCTGCCCCTCCACCTATTGTCCTCAAGCTTAGCAATAAAGCCATCAATTCCATCATCCAAATCATTGACATTTAACGTAAGAAGTATCAGCCCAACACAGACCTCCATGGAACACCACTAGTCACCACAGCCAACCAAAAAAGGCTCCCTTTATGCCCACTCTTTTCCCATGCCAATCAGCCTCTGTTTTATCCGTGTAAGTATGTGTGGTAAACCATGTATATCTGTCTGGACACGCCCCTCTGCTGACTGCTCCTGTGGCTCCTCCCATAGACCCCTGGTTAAAGGTGATTGTGTCTCTGCTCCTCCCACAGTCGTCACACAGTCATCCAGCATGGACGTGCTCCGTTTTACTGATAATAAAAGCCTTTCAGTATTTACTCTACTTCCAGCCTTTTGGAGTTATTGATAGTGCATCAATTTTATTAGCAGTATTTTTAAAGCATGGAGAGCGTTTTGAGAACCGACAAATTAGACATTGACCCACAAACACCTGAGGCTGGCAACGCTTTCGAACTCTGGCTAGCCTGCTTCGAACCTGAGGGAGATTGAAATGACTGAGTCCACCACAAAGTGCAGAATTCTCTACTTGATGTTTGGAGACCAGCCGAGTTACAACGGCACGATGAGCACCCTCAGAAGACAATACCTGTGGCCGGTAAATACCGTCTATGCAAGACATTGCTTAACAACGTGGCAGCAGTGGGCAGGAGAGTCGAGCATTGAGTCTACAGACACTCGTGTGGGCCTGCGATTGCCGGGGGGCTGACGGCCAAACAGCATGCGGAGCTCCTAGTAAGAGACACATTCGTCACAGGGATCAGGTCAGTGTACGTGCGCCAGCGGCTGCTGGAACATGCTGCTCTTACCTTACATTCGGCGATTGAGCTGGCCGACACGCTGGAGGCCGCTCTGCACAACTCTGACGCTCTCCAGGCACATGATCTCCCGACGGCTTCATGGACACTGCAGACCCCACAACCTGCCAGCAAATCGACCACGGCTGCTGCCAGTCACAAGTCTGTGAAGCGTTACTTCTGCGGACTCAAGAAGCACCCCCGAAAACTCTGCCCGGCCGGAGAAACTACCTGCTCCAGCTGCGGAAAGAAGGGCCACTTCACCAAGGCCTTTAAGTCCAAACTGCGAACTGGATCGAGCAGCACCGCATGCGAGGTATGTGGGCGGCCATTTTGGTCGCTGCCATCTTGCCTGCCCACCGCGTGCGAGGCATGGGGGTGGCCATCTTGGTCGGTGCTACCTTGCACCGCCTACGACCCACGGGAGCTTACCAGGCACCCCACCGCGCTGGACCAAGACAGCGATTCAGTTCTGGCCTCCGTGACCTTTGACCAAAGCGCTCCCCTCCAGCTCGCAAGGTCAATGTTGGACATCCTGGTGGAGGGGTGCAGGACAAGCTGCCTGTTTGACATGGGCAGCACAGAGAGTTTTATCCACCCGAACATGGTGCAATGCTGTGGACTTGTGACACGGCCGGTAAGCCTTCTGGGTCGCAAACAACAGACATCCGGAGGGGTTGCGTAGCGACATTAGTGGTGCAGGGCACAGAATATCGGGACTTTGTCTTACTGGTCATGCCTCAACTGTGTGCCCCTGTGCTATTGGGGCTCAACTTCCAGAGCCACCTGAAAAGTGTGACAATGGAGTATGATGGGCCCGTCCCACCAATCACTGTCAGAAATCCTCAGTTCTGTGGGAATTCATCACATACCCCGCTACTGACCACCCACACACACACACACACACACACACACACACACACACACACACACACACACACACACACACACACACACACACACACACACACACACACACACACACACACACACACACACACACACACACACACACCGACCCGCACATCCCACCCAACACCATGCCAACAGCTGCACTACGGACACCACTTGCAGCCTCTCCACCCTCAAGATCCCTCCCCCACTGCTGTTCGCCAACCTGACCCCCGACTGTAGACCTATGGCAACTAAAAGCAGGAGGTACAGCGCAGGGGACAGGGCCTTCATTCAGTTGGAGGTGCAGCGGCTGCTCAGGGAGGGGATCATTGAGCCAAGCACAAGTCCTTGGAGGGCCCAGGTGGTTGTTGTTCAGAACGGGGAGAAAAATAGGATGGTCGTAGACTATAGCCTGACCATCAATAGGTTCACACAGCTTGACGTGTACCCCCTACCCCGCATCGCGGTTATGGTCAATTAGATAGCTCAGTACAAGCTGTACTTGACCATAGACTTAAAATCCGCTTATCACCAGCTCCCCATCCGCCTGGAGGACCACCCTTACATCAGTTTCGAGGCGGATAGCAGGCTTTATCACTTCCTGCGCATCCCATTCGGTGTCACGAATGGTGTCTCTGTCTTCCAGAGGGAAATGGACCAGATGGTGGACCAGTGCCAACTGAAGGCCACGTTCCCATATCTGGATAACATCACCATTTGCGGTCACCAGTGGCAGGATCACAACACTAACCTCCAACGATTTTTCCAAGCGGCCAAAGTTTTTAACCTTACCTATAACAGGGACAAATACGTGTTCAGAACCACCCGACTTGCTATCCTTGGGTGTGTCGTGGAGAGCGGAGTCATTGGCCCTGACCCCGACCCCGACCGTATGCGCCCCCTGTTGGAACTCCCTCTTCCCAACACACTCAGAGCCCTCAAAAGGTGCCTGGGCTTCTTTTCCTATTACGCCCAATGGGTCCTTCACTACGCAGACAAGGCCCACCCCCGGTCAAGTCCACCACATTTCGCCTCTCAGCCGAGGCCCACGTGGACTTCAGCTGCATTAAAGGGGTCATTGCCAAAGCAGCAATGCATGCAGTGGACAAGACCATTCCCTTCCAAGTGGAAAGTGATGCCTCCGACTTCGCACCGGCTGCTACCTTCAACCGGTGGCGTTCTTCTCCTGTACCCTTCAAGGCCCTGAAATTTGGCACTCCGCAGTGGAGAAAGAAGCCCAGGCCATAGTGGAAGCTATTAGGCACTGGAGGCACTATCTTGCCAGCAAAAAGTTCACCCTGCTGACCGACCAGTGCTCAGTCGCATTCATGTTTAGTAACCAACAGCGGGGCAATATCAAAAATGATAAAATTTTGAGGTGGAGAATCAAACTCTCCACCTACAACTATGACATCATGTACAGGCCTGGAAAACTCAATGAGCCCTCCGATGCCCTATCTCGGGGAACATGTGCCAGCGCGCAGAGCAACCAGCTATGCGCCCTACATGCAGATCTTTGCCACCTGGGGCCCACCCGGCTTTTCCACTTCGTGAAAGCCCGGAACCTGCCTTACTCCCTTGAGGAGATCCGGGCAATGACCAGGGACTGCCAAGTCTGCGCTGAGTGCAAACTGCACTTCTACCGACCCAAAAAGGCACAACTAATCAAGGCCACCCGCCCCTTTGAGCGACTGAGTGTTGACTTTAAGGGCCCTCTTCCCTCCACCGACTGCAATGTCTACTTTCTTAACGTAATCGCCGAGTACTCGCGGTTCCCCTTTGCCATCCCCTGCCCCGATACCACTGCCACGTCAGTCATAAAGGCCCTGCACAAACTCTTCACTCTGTTTGGATACCCATGCTATATCCACAGTGACAGAGGGTCCTCGTTTGTGAGTGACAAGCTGTGCCAGTACCTGCTGGCTAGGGGCATTGCTACCAGTAGGACTACGAGCTATAATCCCCGGGGTAATGGACAGATGGAGAGGGAGAATGCCACGGTGTGGAAGGCCACGCCCTTAGCCCTTAGGCCAAAGGGACTGCCGGTCTCTCACTGGCAGGAGGTCCTCCCCGACACACTCCACTCCATCCGCTCCCTGTTATGCACGTCCACCAATGCCACTCCTCATGAGCGACTCTTCTTTTCCTAGGAAGTCGACCACCGCGACCACCCTACCGGCTTGGCTGACATCCCCAGGGCCAGTGCTGCTCCGGAAACATGTGAGGAGCAATAAATACTCCCCGATGGTCGAGAGGGTTCACCTACTTCATGCGAATCCCCAGTATGCCTACGTGGTCTTACCTGATGGGCGGGAGGACAGGTTCTCCATCTGCGACCTGGCGCCCGCAGGAGCACCAGACCCCTACCCCGAACAATCCACGGTGACTATGAACCCCGTACCCACTGATGTATATACCCATGAGACACCGTGCACTCCAAGCCCTACACAGACACCTCACGACACTCCCATACCGGGCGCCACGCACACGCACGAGGGATTACTGATGCCTAGCGGGCTGGCACCTCAAGTCAGGCCGGAGCCAGCACATCCACCGTCACTGGTGCAATCACCACCGGTGCTACGTAGATCGCAGCAACGGACTCGACCGCCTGATAGACTT
This sequence comes from Hypanus sabinus, assembly GCF_030144855.1. Taxonomy (NCBI): domain Eukaryota; kingdom Metazoa; phylum Chordata; class Chondrichthyes; order Myliobatiformes; family Dasyatidae; genus Hypanus; species Hypanus sabinus. Next base: position 92,218,839 of record NC_082706.1, read on the forward strand.
GACCTGTAAATATACTTGTCTTATATATTGTCAGTCACTTCACCCCACGGGACTCTCTTTTTAAAAAGGGGGGTGAATGTGGTAAACCATGTATATCTGTCTGGACACGTCCCTCTGCTGACTGCTCCTGTGGCTCCTCCCACTGACCCCTGGATAAAGGTGATTGTGTCACTGCTCCTCCCACAGTCGTCACACAATCATCCAGCGTGGACATGCTCCGTTTTACTGATAATAAAAGCCTTTCCGTATTTACTCTACTTCCAGTCTTTTGGAGTTATTGATAGTGCATCAGTATGTTTCCTGCCTTTAGAAGACTTCTTTCCCTTTGAGATTAGATATCTCGCACCTTCCGAATTGCTCCCAGAAATTTCAGCCTTTGCTGCTCTGCTGTCATCCCAGCTTCTCCTTGCTAGGTTCTGTCTGTAAATCAACTACCTCATCTTCAGCACTTTCACTCCGGTTCCACTTGATATATGTCTTTTATCATCTTGCCATCTTTATCATCTCTCATTATCACTCTCTCCAAAGTGAAAAGCCCTAGCCCTGTCCTCATAAGAAATTCTCGCTAATGCAGGCTGCATCCTGGTAAATCTCTGCACCCTCTGTAAAGCTTTACATCCTTCTAATAATGAGGTGATCATAACCAAGTACAATATTCCACGTGTGGTTTAACGGGGGTTTTATAGAGCTATTACATTACATTACCTCATGGCTCTTGTGAGTGAGGGTAGGACTGATCAGGGACACAGAAGGGAATGTGCCTGTAGCCAGAGGAGGTAGGGGAATTCCCTAATGAACACATTGCTTCAGTATTCTCTACTAATTGGGACCTTGACGTTTGTGAGGACAGCGTTTAACAGGCTGATGTACTAGAACATGCCTACATGTGGTTAAGAAAGCATACGGTGCATTGGTCTTCATCAATTGTGGATTGAGATTAGGAACCGAGAGTAATGTTGCAGCTATATAGGGCCCTGGTCAGACCCCACTTGGAGTACTGTGCTCAGTTCTGGTCGCCTCACTACAGGAAGGATGTGGAAACCATAGAAGGGGTGCAGAGGAGATTTACAAGGGTGTTGCCTGGATTGGGGAGCATGCCTTATGAGAATAGGCTGAGTGAACTCGCCTTTTCTCCTTGGAGTGACGGAGGATGAGTGGTGACGTGATAGAGGAGTATAAGATGATGAGAGGCATTGATCGTGTGGATAGTCAGAGGCTTTTTCCCAGGGCTGAAATGGCTAGCACAAAGAGGGCACAGTTTTAAGGTGCTTAGAAGTAGGTACAGAGGAGATATAAGGGGTAAGTTTATTACTGAGAGAGTGGTGAGTGTGTGGAATGGGCTGCCAGCAACGGTGGTGGAGGCAGAAACGATAGGGTCTGTGAGGGTCTATGGGTAATTTCTAAAGTGCCTACACATTTGGCACAACATTATGGATTGAAGGGCCTGTATTGTGCTGTAGAATTTCTATGTTTCTATGTTTAACTTAAAGCTGTTCACCCTCTCAAACCCAGATCCATTGATGTGAAAAGGGGTTAGCCCATCTCCATTCCTCCTGTAATCCACAACCAGCTCCTTTGTTTTTGCGACATTGAGGGAGAGGTTGTTTTCTTGACACCACTGTGTCAGGGTGATTGCTTCTTCTCTGTAGGCTGCCTCATTATTATCTGAGATTATGCCAATCAATGTGGTGTTGTCAGCAAATTTAATTAGCAGATTGGAGCTGTGATGGCGACACAGTCACGGGTATACAGGAAGTAAAGGAGAGGGCTTATGACACAGCCCTAAGGGGCACTTGTGTTGAGGGGCAGAGGTGAGGGAGCCTCCACTCCTACTACCTGCCCGTGGAGGCGGATACGATAGGGTCTTTTAATACACTCCTGAACAGGTACATGGAGCTCAGAAAAATAGAGGGTCATGGGTAAGCCTAGTAATTTCTAAGGTAAGGACATGTTCGGCACAACTTTGTGGGCTGAAGGGCTTGTATTGTGCTGTAGGTTTTCTATGTTTCTATCAAGAAAGAAGATGTCCTGAACATTTTGAAAAACATTAGGATAGGTAAGTCCCAGGGGCCGGGTGGGATATACCTCAGGTTACTACGTAAAGCGAAGTACAAGATTACTGGCCTTTGGCAATTATCTTTGCATCATCACTAGACACAGGTGTAGAACTAGATGATTGGAGGGTGCCAAATGTTATTCCTTTGTTCAAGAAAGGGAGTAGGGATAATCCTGGGAATTATAAGTGAGTCTTACTTCAGTGGTGGACAAATTGTTGGAGAAGTTTACCTTAGAGACAGGTTTTATCAGTATTAAGAGAAGCATAGTCTGGTTAGGGATAGTCAGCATGGCTTTGTGAGTCATGCTCATGAACTTGTGGAATGACTCACAAAGCCAGATTGAATTCTTTAAGGATGTAAAAATAGTCAAGCTGTTCCATTATTTAAGAAAAAGTCACTGAAGATAGGTAAAGTTGTTCCATTATTTAAGAAAGGCTCTGAGAATAAGTTGGGAAATTATAGATCAATGAAACTGACATCAGCAGTGGCTAATTATTGGAAGATATTCTGAGGAACTAGATAAGTATTTGGATAGACAGAGCCTGATTGGGAATAGTCAACATGGCATTAAGTGTGGTAGATTGTGTCTGACGAATCTTATAGATCTTTCAAGGAAGTTACCAGAAAAGTTGATGAAAGAAATGCAGTGAATGTTTTCTACATGGAATTTAGCAAGGCTTTTGACGAGATCCCTTATGGGAGGCTAGTCAAGAAGGTTTCTGTCACTTGGCATTCAGGATGAGATATTAAATTAAATTCAGCATTAGCTGGGAGAAGCCATAGAGTGGTAGTAGATGTTGCCTTTCTGACTGGAGACTAGTAGTGTGCCACAGGGATCAGCACTAGGTCCATTGTTTGTCACTTATATCAATGATCTGGAAGATGATGAAGATGATATGGTAAACCGGATCAGAAAGTTTGTCGATGACACCAAGATTTGGGGTGTAGCGAACAGCAAGGAAATCTTTCAAAGATTGCAGTGGGATCTGGACCAGCTGGAAAAATGGGCTGATAAATGGCAGATAGAATTTAATGTAGACAAGTGTGATGTGTTACACTTTGGGAGGACCATCCAGGGTAGGACTGACACAGTGAATGATAGGACATTGAGAAGTGCAGAAGAAACGAGGAATCTGAAAATAATGACCAATACTTCTTCGAAAATAGTGTCACAGGTAGATAGGGTTGTAAAGAGTGGTGGTCATTGGTTCATAAATTAAAGGATTTGTACAGGACCTTGGATGTTATGTTGAAGTTGTGTAAAACATTGGTGAGGCCTAATTTGGAGTATTGTGTGCAGATACGGTCACCTACCTACAGGAAAGATATCATCTATAAGATTGAAAGAATGCAGAGAAAATTAAAAATAGTTGCTGAGAATTAAAGACCTGAGATATTGGGAAGGTTGAATAGGTTATGACTTTATTCCCTGGAGTGGAGGAGAATGAGGGAAGTTTTGATAGGCAACCAAGATTCAAGATTCAAAACTGTTTAATATCATTTCTAGTGCACAATATGGAGGAGAATAAAATAATTCTTTGTTCTCCTTTTCATTCTGGATTCAATGTAGCATATAAAAACACACTAAGATAAAGAACACAATAATAAAAAAAACAGTATAAACATTCAAGATAGTGCATAAATATAGATTGAATGTATATACATAAAGTGGTGCTATGTATGAGAATGTGTGTACATGACTGACAGGAAGTGATAAAGTAATGGTGGTACTGGGTGTGGTGATGTAGGTTAGTGGATAGAGGTGTTGATCAGCCTTACTGCTTGGGGAAAGTAACTGTTCTTGAGTCTGGTGGTCCTGGCATGGATCCTACATAGCCTCCTCCCTGATTGAGTTGAGCTAACAGTCCATGAGCAGAATGGGCAGGCTCCTTCATAATATTGCTGGCTTTTTTCTGGCACCTCTCTGTAAATATGTTCTTGATTGTGGTTAGCCTAGTGCTGGTGATGCATTGGGCTGTTGACTACCTGTTGTAAGCCTTCCTGCCTACTGCAGTGCAGTTTTCATACCGTGCAATGATGCAACATGTTAGGATGCTCTCTACTGCATATCCGTGGTAGGTCATAAGTAGTCCAGCTCTCTTCAGCTTCCTCAGAAAGTAGAAATGTTGGTGGGTTTTATTAATTGTTTAGGTTGTGTTCAGAGGCCATGAGTGGTTGTGTGAGATCTGCACTCCCAGGAGTTTGAGGGGTGTGAGTGATGCGAGGTCTCCTGAAGTTGATAACAATTTCCTTTGTCTTGTTGACATTGAGGAAGAGGTTATTTGCCCGGCATACAAAATGTATAGAAAATTATGAGGGGTATAGGTAGATTTTATCACTGAGGTTGAGTGAGATGCAAACTAGAGGTTGTGGTTTAAGGGTGAAAGATGAAATATTTAAGAGGAACATCAGGGGCAAGTTCTTCAGAGGGTGGTGTGAATAGGGAATGAACAGCCAGAGGAATTGGTGGATGTGAGTAAGATTTTAACATTCAAGAGAAATTTGGATAAGTGAATAGATGGGAGGGAAATGGAGGGCTATGGGAACGGGTTGATGAGACCAGACAGAATAACAATTTGGAACAGACTAGATGGGTTGAAAGTCCTGTTTCTGTCCTCTGCTCCTCTATGAATCTATGTTTCCTAGTTCTTAGTTTTTAAATTTGCTTCTTTGTATGTATGTGTGTTTTAATGTTTTAATTTTTCTATTGTTTTATGTTTCAAGGCCTTTCTGTATCTAAACAAGTATTTAGTAATTTTGAATGCTTCTGAGTGTCAAGTTATGCACTGCTAAATGCTGTGCTGAGCCCTGCTGATGTGCTAGGAGCAGGGTCCCCAAAAAGTACAGGAAAACACAACATGGGTCAGGAAACAGGGAGCTTGCAGAGAGACTTAGATACTTCAGGGGAATGGGCAAAGAAGTGGCAAATGAAATACAATGTTGGAAAGTGTATGGTCATGCACTTTGGTGGAAGAAATAAATGGGCAGATGATTATTTAAATGGGGAGAGAATTCAAAATGCAGAGATGCAAAGGGACTTGGGAGTCCTTGTGCAGGATACCCTAAAGGTTAACCTCCAGGTTGAGTCAGTGGTGAAGAATAGAATGTTGACATTCATTTCTAGAGATATAGAATGTAAGAGCAGGGATGTGAAATTGAGGCTCTATAAGGCACTCATGAGACCATACTTGGAGTATTGTATGCAGTTTTGGGCTCCTTATTTTAGAAGGGATATACTGACATTGGAGAGGGTTCAGAGAAAATTCACGAGAATGATTCCAGGAATGAAAGGGATACCCTAAGAGGAATGTCTGGCAGTTTGTGGGCTGTATTCCCTGGAGTTCAAGAGAATAAGGGGAGGATGTAATTGAAACATTCTGAATCTAAAAAGGCCTGAACAGATTAGTTGTAGTTATTTCTCATGGTAGGGGAGTCAATGACGTCAAGATTGAAGGACTCCATTTAGAACAGAGATGCAGAGAAATTACTTTAGTCAGAGGGTGGTAAATTTGTAGAATTTGTTGCCACGAGTGGCTGTGGATGCCAAGTCATTGGGTGCATTAAAGTCAGAGGTAGATGGGTTTTTGGTTAGCCAGGGCATCAAAGGATATGGGGAGAAGGCAGGGGAGTGGGGATGACTGGAGGAATTGGATCAGCCATGGTTGAATGGCCTACTCTACTTCTGATCCTATATCTTATGGTCTTATGATACATGGCTAACAATCTCACGTAGCAGATTTGTACCATTACTTCTTAATACCAGCAAAATTTTTATATATATATAAAATTTATAAAATATATAAAATTTTCACTTTATTTTTAAATCTTGTCTAACAAAATAAATTGCTGAAAATGTGCAATGTATTCCGATAAGTAATTTTATGAATGGTGTACTTCTTCCTGTAGGTTTATTGGACCATTTGTAATCATGATTGGCAAAGTTATCCCACTTATCTTTAAGTTCCTTTTCCTCTATGTGCAGATCTTTATACCATTTGGATTTGGCTACTACCTGATTTTTGGAGGTATGATGTATCTAACCAACTTAAAAGATAACAATATTGTATTGCTTAAATGTTGGAGTGATATACATGACAAGAGAGCTTTAGTCAATTGGGATCAATTGACTACTAACTGCAGAGGTAGAAAATAATTATTCTTCAGAGTATATCTAAAGCCAGATCTGATCATTTATTGCATGTTGAATTACCCATTCATCTAGAAAATATACTAACACAAATATCCAGAAATCATTCATGCGTGAAAATAGGTTTTAATATAGTTTTAAGTAGGTTGAAAATAGGTTTTAAGTACTTGGACTGTCACAATGTCTTCCCACTAAAACCAAGTTAACTTAGTAGTCTTTTTCTTGTTGAATTTAGTAATCCCAGCCACCAGCTGAAATTAACCCAAGTTAATTGATATTCTAGCAACCCTTAAGCTTCTTCTGGAAGTGCTGAGTACTAACTGCATTATTCAAAGGCAATGGACAAGGGAGATATCAGTTAGACAAAGCACAAGATTTAGTAGCTGCCCAGTATGCTTACTAAGCCTAATGCAACTGCATGGAGCAAACCTAGAAGCATATGACTGAAAGTTGTGATATTAGTTTTATATTGTGCCAGATATAAAGAAGAATTTTTTTGGCATCTGGCCATGGACAAAACATACATTTTTCACTGTAAATAATCCCAGACTTGTCATACCAGATGAAAATATATGAAAGTTGTCTTTGTGCCCAATTACTCAAAAAGTCCAGGTGAAGCTAGAATACTCTGTCTGGCTTTGCAGCACCACTACAGTCACTGCAAACCCATGCTTTACCCATTCATAAGACACAGGAGCAGAATTAGGCCATTTAGCCCATGAGTCTGTTCCACCATTTCACCATGGCTGATTCACTTTTTCTCTCAGTCCCAATCTTCTGCCTTCTTCCCTGTATCCCTTCATGCCCTGACTAACCAGGAATTTATCAACCTCACCTTAAGTATACCCAATGACTTGGCCTCCACAGCCGCCTTTGGCAACAAATTCCACAGATTTACCATTCTCTGGCTAAAGAATTTCCTCCTCATTGCCATTCTAAAAGGATGTCCTTCTTTTCTGAGGCTGCATCTTAGACTCCCCCACTATAGGAAACATCCTCTCCACATCCACTTTATTAAAGCTCTTCAACATTCGATAGGTTTCAATGAGGACACCTCTTGTTCTTCTGAATCCCATTTAGTAGAAGCCAATTTACATAGCAGAAATGTGTTCCAGTACATATTGGCCTAGGTCTTATGCACAGTAGGATATTGCTGCATGAAGGCCTTGCACAAAACTGATTCTGGTTCCCATGCCAGCTTAATATGTGTTAAATATTGCAAGGTCTACTGCCCTCACAGTGCATATGTACAAAGCTAAGCAGGGAGTTGAACACTTTCTGAAAAACTATCTGAGCCAGAGGCTTTCTTCAGGGTTTTTATTAAGATTTTACTTGTGAAACTGAAGAAAGTTAAGTAAAATACCTATTAAATTTGGTCGCACAGTAGCATAGTGGTTAAGGCAAAACACGTAAAGCTCGGGATATCAGAGTTCAGAATTTAATCCCAGTGCCCTCTGTGAGGAGTTTTTGCAACCTCCCTGTGGAATGCATGGACTTTTCCCGGGTGCTCCGGCTTCCCTCATCACTCCAAAGCCATTCTGGGTAGGTTAACCAGTCATTGTAAACTGTCCTGTGATTGGATTAGGGTTAATTCAGTGTTGTCAGGAACTGCGGGGTGGCATTGCTTGAAAGGGCAGAAGGGCCTATTCGCCACTGTATCTATAAATAAATAAACAGATTCAGCATTGAATCGTCACACACCTGAATATACAAACACTGTCAATTATTCTCGCAATTTGTGTTAACCAAGGTAATATACACAAGCAACACTTTATAACTATGTCGTGTAAACAAGAGTAAACTTGTGGCGCAATAATATCCTAATAGTGATAAGAGATAAACTTAATATTTTCTTCAAAATGCTTATTGATATTAACAAAACTTAAGACTCACAGATATTGATGTTCATACAAAATTATCTGCTTACAAAATGAACTGTGCCTCCAGATGCCAAAACGCTAGGTGCTGTATCATTTCAAGCCTTCTTTTATTTCCTTTCCTTGGTATCTCTATACAGGTAAATTCTGCAAATCTTCCACAGCTGCCACTCTTGTAATCCCATAATAAAGCAACAACTCCAGTGTTTATTTCTGTCTGTAATTTCAATATTTCATTAAATGTGTTCAATAGATAATTTTTGGATCTAATTTCTCTTGTTTCCAAGAATCCTAATTTTATTCTTGTTTTTTCAACTTTTCTTTGTAGGATCTAAAGAGCTACCAGAATTCAGTAGCTTGTCAGACTGTCTATTCACTATGTTTCGTATTAGTGTTGTTGATAATTATAATTATCAAGCAATGTATGAACAAGATACACTTATGACATATATACTTGTGGGAATGTTTATTGGATTAGAAGCAATTCTAGCCGTAAATCTCCTTATAGCAATGCTAAATCACGCATTAAGCACGTAAGTTACATTAACTTTTTTTAAACTTGTTTCAGTAGAGAGAACAATGGAATGTATAATAACTATTACCCTGTTAATGAAAATAAGAAATATAAGCTAACTTAACTAAATGGTCCCTCAAATCCTAGAAAAAAAGGCTCTAGGAATGTGGTAAGACATTGTGCCCCCAAATGTAACCATTTTGGAGTACTTGGCAGCTTGCCAAAGGAAAAGATTGGAACTTTAAAGCAGGGCACCTATTTTTGTCAATTGTTTTGATGGATGACTGAAGAGGAGGAGGAGTTGTCTACTCATGAGGGAACCAGACAAGTGGTAAATAGGCAACAAGAGGAGGCAGATAAATGAGATGAATGGCAGGTGTCAATGACCAAATACATTGAGTCACTACAGGAAGTTTAGTGACTCCTGATACATGGTTATGGTTAGTGAATTTATCTGTCAATCCCAACTCCTACTGGCTGCATTATTGTCTTTACACATTGCTAGATGTACCACATTTTCATCATTTAAATGCTATAAATTTGCTCATTTAAGGCTTGGATTTGCTCAAAAGACTCACAAAACCTTGTTCAGCCTTCCCTCATAATATGTTTCTTTGTAATGCCATTTGTGTTGTGCTCCTCTGAAATAATAACGTCAAGGAATGTAAAATTACTGACCCTCTCCACCTCCTGATGAGGACTGGCTCATGGACTCCTGGTTTCTTCCTCTTGTAGTCAATAATCAGCTCTTTGGTTTTGTTGATGTTGAAAGGGAGGTGGTTGTTGTGGCACCATTTAACCAGATTTTCTTTTTTTTTGTAATTTATTTTTTTATTGAAGTTCATCAAACAAACATTTCCATAAGATGTATTTCAGACATTGTACATGTATATCATATATATCACAAAATCTCCACAAAGTATTTATCTGGGGTATAGACTTATAGAAAAGAGTGGAAAGAAAAAATAAGCAAAAGGAAAGAACTATGTACAAGTAGGGAGTGATTTTTTTTTACAACAGATTCATTGATTTGTGAGAATAAAATCAGGCCTATGAGGCATTATATAGTTAAACCATTTTTCCCAGTATGAATCAAATTGTTCCAGCTTATGATTAACCGATGCTGTTATCTTCTCCATTTTGTAAATGTCCATTGTAATTTTCATCCATGTATTTAAAGTTGGGCTCTCCTGTGATAAACATTTCCTAGTATGAGTCTTTTTACCAGCCACTAACAGTATATTCATTAAATATTTATCTCTTTTCAACCATTCTTGAGGTATATATCCAAAATATATGGTCTTTCTCTCCAAGTGTATTTCACATTTAAAGATGTCTTGTAGGGCATTGTGTATCCCCCTCCAATAGTCTTTGATAACAGGGCAGTCCCAAAAAATATGATAATGATTTACATTTTGATTTCCACAATTTCTCCAGCAAACAGGGAGGTTACTATTAAAATGGGATTTCTGAGAGAGTGTAATAAAATATCTTATCAAGTTTTTCCGTTCAAACTCCCTCCATTTCTGTGAATTGGTACACTTCCATTGATATCTCCATATTGTCGTCCATTCTTCCTCAGATATAATTATCCCTCCTTCCTTCTCCCATTTTGTTTTAATGTATGAAGTTGAATGTATTTTAAGATTTGACAACCCTTTATGCATGCTTGAAATGATTCTACTACCATTATCTGAATTATATGCTTTTCTAAAGAGCTCTATCAAGCACGTATTTGCCTTGGTTACATTTTTAAGCGTCTTATTAACATATTGTCATATCTGTAAATACCGATAAAAAATCTTGTTTTTCTAATAAGTGTTTCTCTTTAAGCACTTCAAAACTGAACAGTGTTCCTTCTTTCATTATGTTGCAAAGAACTGTTATTCCTTTAGCTGTCCAGTCCTTAAATCTAGCATCCAAATTATTTGGTGTAAAATCAGAGTCATATGCACACCATTTAAGAATTACAACATCTCCCTCTAGATTATATTCTTTTATAGTAATTTTCCATATTTTATGAGTCAATTTCACCCATGGGTTATCAATAGTATTTATGGACCTTTGCAGGTTGTTAACAGCCAAAATTGCTTGTATGGGGATGGGAAGTACCCGCTCCTCAATGTTTTTCCATTGAGCATCATATGATGGGTTGCACCAACATATCACAGCTCTCAACTGTGCTGCAAAATAATAATCTCTAAGAGAAGGCAAGCCCCATCCCCCTTTTCCTTTGCTAATTGCAAAGTTTTGAGATGAACTCTAGGCCTTTTCCCCTGTCAAATATACCTTGATAGCATCTTGTTTCATTCATTAAATTGATTTTGATTAATCTCTATTGGTAGGGTCAGAAAGAGATATAACAGTCTGGGCAATATATTCATTTTAATAGACTCAATCCTTGAACTGAGGCTGAAAAAAGGGATCAGGCTCCATCTTGCCACATCTTCCTTAATTTTTTTATATAAAGGCTGATAATTTTGCCAAATCTTTTGGCATAATGATGCCCAAATATTTGAACGACTCTGTGTGCCATGCCCAGGGGTATCGATTTTCAATTTCTCTTGGTGGGCTAAGGTAATATGAAAGTAATTGGGTTTTATCTATTTTGATCTTGTATCCTGATAATTGACCATATTGTTCAAAGGATTGCATCAATTTAGGTAAAGAGTATGTTGGTGCCCTAGATAGATAAAAAATGTCATCCGCATAACAAGCCAATTTAGGCTCTGTCCCTTTAATAGTAATTCCCCTGATAACTTCATTTTGTCTGATGTATTGAGCTAATGGTTCCAGATATAATGCGAAGAGTAGCGGTGACCATGCACAACCCTGTCTCGTGCCCCTTTCTAGGGTAAGACTATTTGATAAATATCCATTGATTTTAATCCTAGCAGTAGGATTGTCATATAGTGTCTGTATAGTTTTAATAATTGTGTCTTGGAAACCAAATCTATGTAAAACTCTGTAAAGAAAATTCCAATTAACCGAATCAAATTATCACTATTGCTTTGATTTTATTTTTTTATATATGATCCATAATGCGAAGTTTCCTTCGTATATAGTCTTGAGTCTGGTGTTGTTGTATAAAACCAGTCTGATCATTACGTATCAGTATGGGTAGAAACTCCTCTAATCGTCTGGCCATGATGGAGGTAAATAACCTATAATCTACATTAAGAACAGATATTGGTCTAAATGACCCGCATTCCATTTTATCCTTGCCTTCTTTCGGTATAGCTGAGATTATCACTTCCTTCCAACTGGGTGGCATTTGTGCCTTTTTCAGAGCCCAGTTCAGTGTGGGGAGTGAAACAGGAATTAACTCATTTTTAAATTCTTTGTACCACTCTGCCGTATACCCATCTGATCCTGGTGACTTGCTTAATTTAAGCCTACTAATTGCAGCTTTTAATTCAACTTCAGTTATGTCAGCAGTCATCCTTCTATTTTGTTCTTTGCTTAAAGTGGGTATCTCTAGAGAATTCAAGAAGGTGTCAATTTGGGTTATGCTTCCCCTTAGAACTTTGGAATGTAGCGTTTTGTAAAACACTTCAAAAGCTTCTTGAATTTCACTTAGCTTATTTTTTATCGTTTTCGTTCTTGGGTCCCTAATTCTATGAATTGTATTTTCTACTATCTTTTTTTTTCCGTTTCCACGCCAGTATTTTCATAGATTTCGATCCACTTTCATAATGTCTCTGTTTCAGAAAAGTTCCCTGATGTCTTGCGTAGCCAAATTATTTATTTCATTCCTAATTCTTTTAATTTCCCCTAATGTAACCTGTGACAAATTCAATTTGTGTTTTTCTCTAGTTCCTTCAGCCTATTTTGTAATTCCTCTAATGTTTTATTCCTTATTTTTTTCTTATATGAAGATATCACTATAATTTTCCCTGTTAAGACCACCTTCAAAGTATCCCATAAAATGGGAGGTGAAACCTCTCCATTATCATTAATTCTAAGTAGAGACCAATTTCTTTTTAAATTTGTTCTTTAAAGTACGGATCATTGAGTAGACTTGAATTTAGTTTCTAAATAGTATTCTTTGGTTGTAGGTCAAAATCAACAAGTAAATATATAGGTGCATGGTCACTTACATCTATTGTCCCAATTCCACCGGTGTTTATTTTGTCTTTGTCTTTTCCAAATGTTATGAAATAGTCTATTCTTGTATATACAGAATGTGGAGCAGAATAATGAGTGTAATCCCTTCTGTCAGGGAAAAGGTCCCTCCATATATCAATTAAACCAACATCCTCAAAAAGTGTATTAACTTACTTTTGTAAAGATTTTGTTTCATAGGTTTTTCTATTGGAAGAGTCTAAGTTTGGTTGTAATTGTAAATTTAAGTCTCCCCCACATATCAGGAGACCTTCTGTTTCCGTTACCATAATATCAGTAATTTTCTGAAAGAAACCAATATCACTTCCCAGGGGTGCATCTATATTCAATAGAGTAACTGAATTGCTGTCTATATTCCCCCTTACCAGAATATATCTGCCTTCTTTATCTCCCATTTCGAATATTTTTTCAAAATTTAGCTTACTTGAGATAAGAATAGCAACTGCTCTCCTATGTCCTGATTTATATGAGGTGAAAAACAGATTAGTGAAGCCCATTCTCTTTAGTTTTTTATGCTCATTATCACTTAAATGAGTTTCCTGTAAATATACTACATGGGCTTGTTCTTTTTTCATTTTGAATAAAATTCTCTTACGTTTGATTGGATTTAATAGCCCATTTACATTAAAAGAAATGAATTTTACCTTGTCCTTAGCCATCTGTATTTATCTGTCAATGTATCATTGAAATTAGAATAAAACTTAATCGATCTACTCCCTGAACAAATAAGTACCAAGAAACTCGAATAATAACAAAAATGGCAACGAACGTGTGATTCCAAGGCTGAGGTCTCCAGTAAATGACCCTGCGTTGAGCTAGAGGAAATGTCTAGCTGTGGGGGATAACCCCTCCTACTTGTGAGTTGAGGACCCCCATTGCAGTATTCATAAAAGTCAGTGAACAAATCCATTACACAGAAAAGATTTCCCTGTGTACTCGTCTTATATATATATATATATATATATACACACACACACACACACACAGACGCACAAATATATATACATATATACATATACACACATACATGTGTGTGTATGTGTGGGTGTATATATACATCCCACACATATATATACATATACACATACACACACATTACACACACACACACACACACACGCACACACACACACACACACATATATATATATATATATTCTCATTTTGGTGGGGAAAAAGGCATAAGTGAGCAAATAAAGAATAACAACTATGTAAAATAAAATCCACATTATAATAAGTATTTTTCGAGATAGGTATATCACCGTGTACTTCTGCTTCTGTTTAGCTTCTCAACATTTTTAAAGTTAGCCAAACCTTATGGCTCTTCTGAAGGGGGTGAGGACTGTCTTTGGGAAACTCCCGGTCTCTTCCTGATATGTCTCCCTTCTGTATGCTGCTTTATCACCATCTTTAATAGTGGCCAATAACAATGCTATTGTCAACAAAGAGTATGGCATTGGAGCTGTACTAAGCCTGACAGTCATAAGCATATAGAAAGTAGAGCGGGGGCTAAGCACATACTTGTGCTGTTGGTGATTGTGGAGGAGATGTAATTGCCAATCTGAACGACTGGGGTTTGCAAGTGAGGAAATCAAGGATCCAGGAAATCAAAAGAGTTATCGACGCCGAGGTGAGTGCTACGGGACCATTGTCATAGAGGCATGTTACCATGTTCTTCTTGTATGATCAAAGCCTGCTTGAAGCAGTTGGGTACCTCAGTCTGCTGAAGAGAGAGGTTAAAGATGTCAGTATACACTCCAACCAGCTGATTAGCATAGGTCTTCAGTACTCAGCCAGAAACACCATCTGGGCCAGATGCTTTCCATGGGTTCATTATCCTGAAGGATGCTCTCACATGGACTTCAGAGATTGAAATCACAGGGGCGATCAGGGCTGTGGGAATTCGTGAAGATGCCTCCATGTTCTGCCTGACAAAGTGAGCAAAAAGGCCGCAATCCACCAATTCGAATCAATCTCTTAGCCACTCCGCTTCCTCCTTTGACCACCTCTTTGTTGTGCTTACCTCTGGTGCCTTGCTCTTTAGCCACTGTCTATAAAGTATGCAAGTAGGAAGAGGACAGCCAGGTGATCAGATTTCCCAAAATGGGGTCTAGGATGGAATGGTACGCATTCCTGATGGTAATGTAGCACTGCTAGAGTATTTTGGGTCCCCTGGTTCTGCAAGTGATGGTAAATGGGCAGAGATTACTTCACTCTAGCCTGACTGAAGTCCCCAGCAATGATATTGAAGGTGTCAGGGTGGCCTGTTTCTTGTATGCTAATCATGTCACTCAATGAATTGAGTACTTGTTTGATATCTGTCTTTGGGAGTATGTAAACTGTGGTTATGGTTATGACGGAGAACTCTCTGGTAAGCAGAACAGTCGGAATATAATCATTAAATTTTCAAGGTTGGGTTAGCAAGAGAGCAACAGTATGTCTGAGCACCACAATGAGTCAATCGTGAAGCATATCCCACCACCTCTTGCCTTCTTTGAATATAGATTTCAATCTTATGAATTGAGAATTCCTAGGGCTGAAGTGTCATGTATAGAGTATTGGGCGGGGGTGGGGGCATGTCTCAGTGAAAGAGAGAATGCAGCAATCTCTTATTTTCCCTTGATACGGGAATCTTTCCCTTAGGCCCTCTATCTTGTTCTCCGGTGACTGTACATTTGCTAACAGTTTGCTGGAGAGAGGTAGTCTCATTCAACTTCACTTTACTCTGCCCCGACACCTGCTCTTCTGGTGATGGCTGACTTTTGTCCGCTACAAGGTACCATTCCTTCAGTACATTATAAAGAGCTAGTTTGTTTTGAGCACGAGTTCTCAACCTGGGGACAATTGACCCCTTGCTTAATGGTATTGGTCCATGGCATAAAAATTATTGGGAACCTCTGGTTTAGTCGGATCAAAGGGAAATTACAGTTTGCACATTGCAGCAATAGTAGCTGAAAAGAAGCATATCTAGTAGTTTTGTGAACTGCCTGCCAAGTGTCACCATGTATTGCTAGTGCTATCTCAACATACTGTATACAGGTGGCCCCTGCTTTACGAATGCTCGCTTTACACCACTTTGCTTTTACAAAGGACCTACATTAGTAAACTGTTTTCGCATTAGAAAGAGGATTTTCGCTTTTATGAAAATTTTCTCCATATAAATTAATGGTTCTTTGCTTTACATCATTTTGGCTTAAGAAAGGTTTCATAGGAACGCTCTACCTTTGTAAAGGGGGGACGCCTGTATATGCATCTCTACTTTCTTAGAGGTTTTCACAAATTAATCATGTCATTGAAAGCTTTGACAAACTTCTGTACCCCCCAGGTTTGGCGGGCTGCGTTAGTTTAGAAGAAGACAGTTGCCCCCGTCAAACTGGTGAAATCTTGCTTGTGTGGATGCTGCATGATGTGTTCCCCTGTTACAAATCAGTACCATGAAGTAACAAACAGTACACAATATGCAATTAAAAATTCAGCTTTATAATTTTTAATTTGACTAGAGGGTTAGTAAAGAAAACAAATGAAGGACCCATTTTAATGAAACAGTTAAGTCAAGTCAAGTCAAGTCACTTTTATTGTTATTTCGACCATAACTGCTGGTACAGTGCATAGTAAAAATGAGATGTTTTTCAGGACAATGGTGTTACATGATACAGTACAAAAACTAGACTGAACT
Source organism: Hypanus sabinus (assembly GCF_030144855.1). Lineage (NCBI taxonomy): Eukaryota > Metazoa > Chordata > Chondrichthyes > Myliobatiformes > Dasyatidae > Hypanus > Hypanus sabinus. The sequence continues at coordinate 92,235,235 of NC_082706.1, forward strand.
ATGTAAAAAAACAACAACACAGAGAAAGCTATACTAGACTACAGACCTACGCAGGACTGCATAAAGTGCACAAAAACAGTGAGGCATTACAATAAATAATAAACAGGACAGTAGGGCAAGGTGTCAGTCCAGGATTCAGGTATTGAGGAGTCTGATAGCTTGGGGGAAGAAACTGTTACATAGTCTGGTTGTGAATGCCCGAATGCTTCGGAGCCTTTTCCCAGACAGCAGGAGGGAAAAGAGATTGTATGAGGGGTGCATGGGGTCCTTCATAATGCTCTTTCCTTTGCGGATGCAGCATGTAGTGTAAATGTCCCTGATGGCAGGAAGAGAGATCTTCACAGCTGACCTCACTATCCGCTGCAGGGTCTTGCGATCCGAGATGGTGCAATTTCTGAACCAGACAGTGATGCAGCTGCTCAGGATGCTCTCAATACAACCCCTGTAGAATGTGATGAGGATGGGGGGTGGGAGATGGATGTTCCTCAGTCTTCGCAAAAAGTAGAGACACTGCTGGGCTTTCTTTGCTATGGAGCTGGTGTTGAGGGACCAGGTGAGATTCTTTGTCAGGTGGACACCAAGAAATTTGGTGCTCTTTACGATCTCTACCGAGGAGCCGTCGATGTTCAGCAGGGAGTGGTCACTCTGTGCCCTCCTGAAGTCAACAACCATCTCTTTTGTTCACATTGAGAGACAGGTTGTTGGCTCTGCACCAGTCCATTAGCTGCTGCACCTCCTCTCTGTAAGCTGACTCGTCATTCTTGCTGATGAGACCCACCACGGTCGTGTCATCGGCGAACTTGATGATGTGGTTAGAGCTGTGTGTTGCAGCACAGTCATGGGTCAGCAGAGTGAACAGCAGTCTAATGCACATGTTGGAGCTCACGACTTTCCCGTCCGTTCATTCTCCATTGATTTCTCCCGGGCATCGTTGACTCTCAAACCCATTTCACATCTGTTCAGTCTGCATTCTACGACCTCTCCGTTTCGGCATCTTCTCTCTCCATCTTCTGACGAACAAAAGCCCGCAAATCCCTCACTCTCGGGCACACAAGAAAGAAAACACTCCCCTCATTGAACAGCACACATTCATAAAAACAAAAGAACATAATGAATAGGAGCAGGAGTAGGCCATCCAGCCCATTGAGCCTGCCACACCATTCAATAAGATCATGGCTGATCTGTCTGTAAACTCAGCTCCATCTACCTGCTTTTTCCCCATAACCCTTAATTCCCCTACTATGTAAAAATCTATCTAACTGTATCTTAAATATATTTAGTGAAGAAGCCTCAATTGCTTCCCTGGGAAGAGAATTCCACAGATTCACCACTCTCTGAGAAAAACAGTCTCTCCTCATCTCTGTCCTAAATCTTCTCTCCTGATTCTTGAGGCAATGTCCCCTAGTTCTAGTCTCACCTACCGATGGAAACAACTTTCCTACTTCAATCTTATCTATCCCTTTCAAAATTGTGTATGTTTCTATAAGATCCCCTCTAATTCTTCTGAATTCCAGAGAGTATGATCCCAGGCGACTCAATCTCTCCTCATAGGTTAACCCCTTTATCCCTGGAATCAACCTGGTGAACCTCCTCTGCACTGCCTCCAAAGCCAGTATATCCTTCCTCAAGAATGGAAACCAGAACTGCACACAGTACTCCAGGTGCAGCCTCAGCGGTATCCTGTATAGTTGCAGCCTGCTCTTGAATTCAGTCCCTCTAGCAATGAATGCCAAGATTCCGTTTGCCTTCTGAATAACCTGTTGTACCTGCAAGCCAACTTTTTGCAATTCATGCACAAGCATTCCCAAGTCCCTCTGCATAACAGCATGCTGCAATCTTTCACCATTTAAATAATAATCTGCTCCTCTATTATTCCTTCCAAAGTGGATTATCTTGCATTTACCAATGTTGTATTTCATCTGCCAGACCTTGGTCCACTCACTTAACCTATCTATATCCCTCTACAGACTCTCCACATACTCTGTACAATTTGCTTTTCCACTCAGTTTAATGTCATCAGCAAATTTTGCTACACTACACTCAGTCCCCTCTTCCAAATCATCAATGTAAATGGTAAACAGCTGCGGGCCCAGCACCAACTCCTGCGGCACCCCACTCACCACAGACTGCCAACCGGAGAAACACCCATTTATACCAACTCTCTGCCTTCTGTTGGTTAACCAATCCACTATCCATGCCAATACACTTCCACCGACTCCATGCATCTAAATCTTATTTATACAAGGGGTAATTGATAAGTTTATGGCCTAAGGTAGAAGGAGTCAATTTTAGAAAACCTAGCGCATTTATTTTTCAACATAGTCCCCTCCTACATTTACATACTTAGTGCAGCGGTGGTGGAGTATACGGATCTTGGGCCTCCAGAAAGTGTCCACAGCAGGGATGATTGATAAGTTCGTGGTTTAAGGTAGAAGGAGATGAGTTATACAGCTCTCGTTACATGCACGTGCAGGTCAACTCTTTGAGTGATTGTGCAGAAAGTTTGAAGTTAATAACTCATCTCCTTCTACCTTGGGCCACGAACTTATCAATCACCCTGATGCGTCATTAACTTCAAACTTTCTGCATAATCACTCAAAGATCCTCAAAACTTCCTTGAGCAACCTGATTCACTCAATCTATGTGGAATTTAAAATCCCCCATGACAACTGTCTTTCTGTTCTCAGTTATTACTCGTGTGGTCTGTTCTGTCGTGTGCTTTTTTTGTGATATTGTTCCGGAGAACGTTGTCTCATTTTTTAACTGCATTGCATTTGTGGTTTCTAAATGACAATAAACTGAATCTGGAATCTGAATTTCTTGGTTTATCGCCTTTGCCACTGCAATATTTTTATTAGGTGGCCAATGGACAACACCCACCAGTGATTCCAATGCCCCTGTTATCTCTAGTCATAACCCAAACATTGCTGCTACAGAGAAACCATTACATTAGCAGTCAAACCTTTCCCAGGGCATTACACTCTCCCTCAACCAAATTTAGTCATGTCCCCATGACTTTGAGATAATTTGCCAACCCTTCCTGCAAAGCACAAAGTCCAACCAAGGTATAAAAGGCAGTGGCATAGCTCTCCTATTCGGTTGAGGCCACACTCTGTTCCTCTGATGTTACATAGGCCAGCCCATCCAGTGGCCTCCTGATTCTGTGAGACCTCATCTATCTCCTCAGGTTCTGACACTACTGGAAATACCTCTGGTCTCCCTGGTAGGGCCTCCCCGGCCTATCACTCGTGCCCACCTGCAACTCGAACCCCTCTGTCCCTTGCCTGAGCCTCACTTCATCCCTTGCAGGGTCCTGCTGAACCCCCGGCTGACCACGGATAGCCTCCCCCCACCCCCCCCCGATTTCACCTGACTCAGCGTGAGAAGGGTTGGGAGTCTTTCCCTCAAACAGTGGGGAGTTAGCAAAAGGCAGCATATACCACACTCCCATTTCCTTATCCTCTGAATCAGTATCCCATTCAGAGGTGGGTGCTTGTCTAATCTCTCCTGCAGCTGGTCCTGCAGTCACCCCACGTCACCGCAGGGTTCTCTTACTAGGTGTAGGCTCCAGGCCAGGTCTGGGTCAACCTGCACCTCTTGGCCCAGAGGCAGAGGTGGTTCCAATGGAGAACCTTGACAGGCCCACTTTCATCCTCTGGTTTTATCCAGAAAACTGGTACATTTGGCATCTGTCTTTCCACTACATAGGGTGTAGCTGCCCAGCAGTCAGCCAACTTATGCTTCCCAGGTAGCTTCAAATTCCTTATGAGGACACGGTCTCTCAGCAAGAGTTGGGAGAACCTCACCGTCTGATCTTACCTTCTCTTATTTCCTTGATCCTGCTTGGCAGCCACAACCTCATAAGCCTTTTTCAGCTCCCTTCTCATATCAGACACTTACTGTAGATGAGTCTTCGGTGGTAGGTCGTCCTCGTCAGCCTACTCTTGAAATCCTGTCCCCGATCACGATGTATCTGCCTAGGGAGGCCATAATTAATGAAATACTTCTTTCATAACACTTTGGCCCTCTGGTCCTTGGTAGGGAAAGCCTGGTGAATGATCTGTGATGACTAAGACATTTGCTATGTTGCTGACATTTGGCTCTATTGGCAGGAAATCCACCAGGTCCTGGGGCCCCGCACTTTGCAAGTAGGACAAGGGAGCTGCCCGCATAGGCAGTGTCTTCCTCCGTATGCAGCAAATGATGACTTGCAGTATTCGTCGACCTCCGGCTTCATTTGTGGACAGTAAAATCAATCTCTGAGCAATCCATAGGTCTTTTCAACCCCCAAATGTCCAGAATCATCATGAAGTGACTTCAACACCATCCTCCGATACTTCTCCAGCAGAACCAGCTGGGAATGCTGAGGTCGGTCCGGATGTGAAGTGACTCAGTATAGGATCAGATTTCTGAACTCCAATCTGGGCCATTCTCTCAGTAATGGAGGCACCGCAGTGTGTTCTCTGCAATTCTGGTAACCGGTTTGTCTTCAGAGCAGTCAGGTTACAGTAAACATGTGGAATGGCGTCATCAGAAGCTCCCAGTTGATCTACCGCTCGATCTTGCCCTTGCCTTTCGTCTGCCTTCACCATGATGGCAAACTGGCACATGGCTTTCACCCCCGGGGCAGGAAAGCTCTCGTTGCAAAAATGCAAAAATAAATAAATAGCAATAAAAACAAGCACCTGAAATAAGAGTCCTTAAAATAAAATCATTTCTTGTAGGAACATCTCAATAGATAAATGTAGTTATCCCCTTTTGTTCAAGAGCCTGATGGTTGAGAGCAGTAAGTGTTCTTGAAGTTGGTTGTGCAAGTCCTGAAGCTCTTGTACCTTCTGCCTGTGGCAGCAGTGAGGAAAGTACATGACCTGGGTGGGTAGGATCTTTGATAATGGATGCTGCTTTCCTGCAACAGCATTTCATGTAGAAGTGCTCAGTGGTTGGGAGGGCTTTAACCTTGATATGCCTGGCTGAATCCGCTACCTTTTGTAGGATTTTCTATTGCTGGAATGCTGGATTGATGGAGTTTTATTCCTTTGCATCTCAGCCTGGCTTGGAGCCTTCCCCTCCCCCTGGCCATGGATGTATCTTCGTTCTCTTAAGGGTGCTTTATCTGCATGCTTGAGAGTTAACTCTGTCATGTCCTTCAAAAGACTGTAAAATTGCTAGTTGGTTAAGACAGCTCAAAAGTACTGTACTTAAAGAGAAATTACCAGCTACAGATTACAGTGAGAGTAATTCAAAAGAGATGTATTTTGAAGCTTTGTAAGCAGCCAACAACAGATCACTGTGGTTCACTGGCACCATTTTGTTAACTTGCAAACCCAGTACTCTAACCAGAGTTTTACAGAGCTGCAACATTACTTCATGGCTCCTATACTTAATCCTCCGATAAATAAAGGCCAACACACCAAGCACCTTAAGCACCTTATCAACTTGTGGAGCAATTTAGGGAGGTCTATGGATGTGGACCCCAAGATCCCTCTGTTCCTCCACACTGCTAAGAATCCTGCCATTAATCTTGTACTCTTCTTTCAAGTTCGATCTTCCTAAGTGAACCACTTCATACTTTTCTGCATTGAACTCCATCTGCCACTTCTCAGACCAGGTTTGCATCATGTCTATGTCCAGTTTTAACCGATGACAACTTTCTACACTATCTGCAACAGCATGAGCCTTCATGTCACCTGAAAACTTACTAATCCACCCTTCCACTTCTCTTCCAAGAAGGTGGAACATAAATAAAACCAAGTCCTTCATGTGTTCTGATTCTAAATGACGCTAGTGCACCCAAGTTGGGTATCAATGTGTAGTGAATAATTGCTGCTTGATAGCACTGTCAATGACAGTTTCCATCATTTTGTTGATGTTTGAGAGTAGACTGATTGGGCAGTAATTAGACAGACTGGATTTGGCCTGCTTTTTTTGAACAGAACATGCTTGTTCTGTAGGTGCCAGTGTTCTAACTCTACTGGAACAATTAGCTATTTTTTCCTGAGACCATAAGGAAGGAATTTACATTTATGTTGTGCAAAGAATCTCCTCAAGTAACCACAGGCCATTTCAGATGTAATGTGAGAAACAGCATCTCAATTGTGTGGTATCTGGCCATGGTAGACTCTCTTAAGTGGCATTTCACATTAGGAATCATGTTACACGTGACGGTGCTGAATCATTTAGGAGTAACAGAGTATCTGTCTGTTAGACAATTGAATATTTGAGGTGTAGGATAAAAGTTGAAGTGTTCACATCCTTCCAAAAAAGAGAGAAGGTGGCTTTGGTAAATGTTCTTCCTTAGTGTTCAAATCAGCTTTCATTTTCCTGGCTGAGGTTTATGCTGTTTCTTTTTATGTCTGCTAAAGTTATACAGTATCAACATCAAACCTGCATTGACATTCTGGTTGACAGTGTCATGGAGTCATACTGCAGGGAAACAGACTCTTCAATCTAATTAGTCCATGCCATCCAAGGTTCCCTTCTAAGCTAATCTCTATTTCATGTGTGGCCCATAGCCCTCTAAACCAGGGGTTCCCAAACTTTTTTATGCCATTGACCCAGAATATTAACTGATGGGTCCACGGACCGCAGCTTAGGAAACCATGCTCTAAACCTTTCCTATCCATGGACCTATCTAAGTACTTTTTAAATGTTGTTAACGTACTGTCTCAACCAGTTCCACGGACATCTTCCATATACTGACCATCCTCTGGGTGAAAATGTTGCCTCTTAGATTCCTATTAAATTTCTCTTCCCTTACGTTGAACCTAGGCCCTCTAATACTTGATTCCCCAACCCCAAGAAAATGTCTCTCATGATGTGATGAGTGCGTACCTCTGAACCAGGAAAGTTGTACGCATGGGTGCAAGAGATTATGTTTCACCTGCTGCATTATAAGCTTATAATAGGTACATTTAATGTCAGAGAAATGTATATAATATGCATCCTGAAATTCTTTTTTTTTTGCAAACATCCACAAAAACAGAGGAGTGCCCCAAGAATGAATAACATTTAAATGTTGGAACCCCAAAGCTGTCCCACAACTCCCCCTTCCACGCATAAGCAGCAACAAAGTGACAGGAGCAGGATTCGGCCATTTGGCCAATCAAGTCTGCTCTGCCACTCAAAAGTATTAATGAACCTTCATGGTAATTTTTCAGCACAAATGAATTTCTAGGCTCATTTCTAATTGATTTATTTTTTACTACGTACCCTGGTGTTAGGACTGATAAGATCCTTGTCAATATTTTCTTTAATCTCTTCAGAATATGTGTTTCTTCCATCAGCCCATGCACTATTTCAGATCATATAGTCAATCCATAGCCTCTTTTACAGCCACAATGAGGCCACACCCAGGCTGGAGGAGCAACACCTCATATTCCATCTGAGTAGTCTCTAACCTTATGGCTTGAACATTGATTCTCTAAAATCCAGTGATCACTACCCTCAACCCTTCTCTCTTTTTCCAGTTCCCTATTCTGGTTCCCCTCTTACTGCTTCTCTTCTCACTTTTTTTCAAGTTCCACTATGCTTTCCTATCAGATACCTTCTTCTTCAGCCTTCTATATCTTACACCTCCCAGCTTCTTTCTTCATCATCACTACCCACCCATCTTCCAACCTCACATGATCTCACCTATCACTTGCCAGCTTGTACTCCTTCCTCTACCATCAGCTTCTTACTCTAGTGTCTGCCCTTTCTTCTCCAATCCTGATGAAGGCTCTTACCCCAAAATGTTAACTGTGTATTCCCCTCCATAGGTGTAAATAGGTTTCTACATTGTAAATAAATAAATAAAACTGTAGTGTGAATCATTCCAGATGCCATTCTGGTATACTTTGGTTCTTCTTGCTGTTACCTTGGAACTCCTTGTTTGAGTTCCTGCAGTCCTACATCTGCTAAATTAGCATGAGAGGCCTCCCATCCAAACCAAGATTATTTAAAACAATTATTAACTGACAATTAATGGTCATTGTTATAATTTTACTTGTCTCAAAAATGTCCCAGGGAGAGTTTTACAGACATAGAAGTAATTCTTTACTCATAAGAGTGATTACAGCAATAAGTCTTCTTGGAATCAAGACGCCTTGGATGAGGTATTTACAACAGGTCAAACTGCTACATGAGAGAAAGAGGTATTTCATCAGGGATATGATGACTAAAGTTTCTGAACTGCTGCAGCCACTGCACAACCTCAGAGCAGGACTCTACCGTGATAGACATTGGAGGGTGCCGATTATGTATTAAATATGTGCAGCATTTGTTTGTTTTTATCCCTTGATCTGCATCTTAAATAGATAATGTGTATATTTTAAATATAAATTTCTTTATTGATACTATTTCCCTTTATAATATTTTAACCATGGAATATAAAAAGCAATTCATGAAAGAGATGTCTTCATATGTGAAGAAACGGAAACAAGTTAGGTACTTATTTATACAAAGCATTGTCAATACATGATAGCTTACTTTGTATGCTGTAATTAGTGGATTGCATTTCAGTAAACTTTCTTCATCATTACCAAGTTTAGAAAGCAGAATGGATTTGCCTTCATATTTTATATTAATTTCACAATTTTCATTCCCTTGAAAATACACAGATTTGATGCAAAAGTAACATACAGAAACCAAATAATGTGGATGATTGAAATCTGATATAAGAGCACAAGATTCTGAATTTACTCTGTAAGTTAGGCAGTATCTGTTGGAGCGGAATTAGTTTTATTGTTTCAGGTTTACTGGCTTTTCATCAGAATATTGAAAAGTTTAAGAAAATCAATCTATAAGGTGCATAGAAGCGGAACAGGGGTGGGGAAAAACTAAAAAGGGAGATTGATGCCAATGAAAAACAAACAGCTTTGGGATATAAATAAAAGATGCAAATTAGAATGCAGAATCAGTATTAGAGATTCCTGAATTCTCTTGAATTTGGAAAAGTTCTCAAACTTTTGATCAACATTTCAGACAAACTGGTCACAATTTTGCTTTCTGTTCTCCTTGATCTGCGTCTTGCACAATCATCCACTTTGTCATTTAAGCTCCTTAACATCCCATTCAAGTTTGTTTTTCTCTAAACTTTCTTTTCTGGTTCTGGCAAAAAATCATAAACTTGAAATGGTAAATATTTTTTTTCAACAAGAATGCTGCTTGACATACTTGTTTAATGGATCTCTTGATAGATTTCCTTAATGTGAATGAAAATAGCTTGGAAACTATTTTATAAAAATGACTTATGCCAAGTTCAATGTGTCTATAAAGAAATTAGAAATATCAGCAAGGAAGCTTCACTTGAAGTAACGTACCACAAAAAAATGCTTGTCTCAGAATTGCCCAATGTGGAAGCTGCTATTGAACAGTAAATATGTATCTTTCTTCAATAATTCAATGCATTGCACTCTTGACAGAAATTAGTTTCTTTTCTCTATCCAGTGATACATCTAATTTGCCAGAGGATATATATATGCAAAGAGCAAGCATCCTGCTGTACCTAGAGAAACTACCATATTTTTCAACACAGGCTGATGAATTCCACAATTATATCCATGTTATAACTGGTCCAGTCGTAGAACCATTTTACACCAAGGAAAACATAGTTCAAGAAGAGCATTACTTAAAGCTTGCTGTATTTGAAATAAAAGTAAGTAGTACAATTAATGTATGTCATGGCATGGTGCTATTTTAGTCCTGTATTCAATGTATCATTACAACTAAATTGAAAAATATATTCCCTTATGGGTAGTTCTAAACAAAAATAAGTCAGTCTGCTGAACTTATCCATGCCACTGTTTTTTCTTCTTTCCTTCAGATCGCATCAACATAACATCTTCTTCTTTTCTCTCGCAGTGTTCATCTAGCTTTTCCTAAGATTAATTATATTTGCCCAAAAGATCAGTGGCTCCCAATCTTTTTTATACCATTTTATATCATTCTATTTGTAAACATCAAAGGCCAATAAATGGGTTACTTAAGAAGCCCACAGATAATTTAGTCTCACGGTATTTATTCCTGAAATTAACCATCATAGCATCATAACTAAATTTAAATGGGTTGTCGCACAGTAAATACTAGGGTCAGTTTAATGAAAACCTAGATTTTTTTCCGCTGATTAGTTTATTGGTTTGATGAAACAACATACACGAAATGCTGGAAGTACTAGCAGATCAGGTAGCTTCTATGGAAAAGAGTAAGCATCATCATTTTAGGCTGAGACCCTTCTTCAGGAAGAAAGGTCTCAGCCTGAAACATCGACTGTTTACTTTCCACAGGTGCTGCCTGGCTTGCTGGGTTCCTCCAGCATTTTGTGTGTGTTGCTTTGTATTTCCATCATCTTCAGATTTTCTCATATTGGTTTGATTAAATTGTTAGCAGCACAGTCTGAAAATTGTACTGAACGTTCAGACTGTTCCTGCTTTTGTTTTATACTCAGTTCATGCAAAGAATACAATTTTCCACAACTGACTTAGCATGGTTGTTCTTCAGTAGTGGTACATTTATTTCTATATTTTTTTTTACCTGTAAAGCAGCACCAGAAGATAAATTCTAAGTGAAATAAACAATGTTGAAAACAATATTGTACCTATGAAAGCTTCTCTTCTCAAGTTCTGATGAATTCCTAGTATCACTTGTGATTGCAACAGGACAGTTTAAGGTTCTGTATATCTCCTTGAATAAAACCAAAGTTCATTTGTAATTAATAGGGACACTTCCCCAGAATTTCAACACAGCATTCTTTTCCAATTATTCTCATGAATTGCTACAATATTGTTGCTGTAAAAAGCTAAAAGTTAGATCATGCACTTATAAATATGTGTAATCGTTTACATAGTTGTCAACTTAAAATATGCAGAATTGGACTTTAAATCGTTTTACTTTCTTGGAATTGTGACGTGCAGTTTATTAGCTTATTTTTCTCCAGAGATTACTTTCCAGGTTTTTGTTTTTGCAGCTGTCCTTAACATAAAGTAGAGTGGTTGACCATTTCTACTCAAACTGGCCCGAGCCTTTTTGGGATACTGCTACTGCATGACCTGATTGCCCACACAGACAATTAAAAAGAGTCTTCACTACTAATTGAGTGTGAGCCAATTGTTTCAAAAGCACCCCCAATTATTTTTAAAATATTTTGGTTTTGATACAATTATTTATGATTGAAGTCACGTTATGGGTGTTAATCCATTTAGAAATAGATTTTGGTCTATGGTAGAGATATTGTAGATTGTTGCAAAGAAACATAAGGTTGTTATAATTAAATTAAACTCTCCACATATTAACTGGGGCTCCCATATTGTAAAAGGACTAGATGGGATAGAGTTTGTCAAGTGCGTTCAGGAATGTTTCCTTAATCAGTACACAGAAGGTCCAAAAAGAGAGTATGTGATACTTGATCTGCAATTAGGAAATGAGACACGGTAGGTGACAAAAGTTTGTGTAGGGGAACACTTTGCATCTAGTGATCATAATGACATTTGTTTCAAAGTAAATATGTATGGAAAAGGATAGGTCTGAGATTCTAAATTGGAGAAAGGCCAATGTTGATGGTATCAGAAATTATCTGGCAAGTTATTGCGACAGACTATTTACTGGCAAAAGTGTACTTGGTAATTGGGAAGCCTTCGCAAGTGAAATTTTGAGAGTACAAAGCTTGTATTGTTATGAATGTGCAGCAACTCTGAGGGGCCGAAGGGTACAAAGTCGCCCCCTCCTTTTTGAGAATCGCAAGATTGCTATTAATTCAGGTCTGGGACCCAGGAAATAAGAGAGAGACACGTAGAATCCACAAGGTTTGGAATGTGTCCAGGCCTCAGCGAAACAAAAACACGGATAATGGCTATTGTCTCTTGGAGACGGAATTGTGTATTGAGTACTGTACTAATCATTGAAGCCCCTCAGGGGACGACCAGAGTGGTCTGGTTGAGAGATTGCATCATCCCAACCTGATTGACATCTGAGACCCCTTGAGTAAGGATAAAAGAGGGTTCGGGGAACAACCCCTTCAGACGCACCAGGAGAAATGCTAGAAATCCTGTGACAGCGTTTAATAGTGACAGCCAGTGGGGGTTCGTGTGCGTCCTTCTCTTGCCTGGGTTGGCAGGCTCACCACGGAAGAACGGCTTTAGCTAAAGGAGAGGCCACAAGTGAACGGCCACACCAATGGGACTCCTGACGGATCGAAATCATAAAAGGAAAACCGGCAAGTTTCTCCCAAATCTCTCTCTCTCTCTCCAACCATTGCAACCCAGTGGTCCCCAAAGGCTGCAGCCTGCATGAACTGAGTGAACTTTATATTTCCATCGGACAATACATTATCCCCTAGACAACGATAGAGCTATTTCTTATTGATTATTATTATACCCGCACTTTTAGATTTAGTATTGACGATGTATATTATCTGTATATTTGCATTGATATTATTTTTGTGTATTTTTACTAATAAATACTGTTAAAAATAGTATCATCAGACTTCAATGGACCTCTCTATCTTTGCTGGTAAGTGACCCAGTTACGGAGTTCGTAACAGAGTGTATCTGTCAGAATAAAAGGCAACCTTGGTTTTTAAGAGATATTGAGGCCCTGGTTAAGAGAAAAATGAGGCACATAAGCAGATATAGGCAGGTAGGAACAAATGAGGAGCCAGAGAGCACTTTGAAAGAAATCAGGAGGGCTAAAAGAATGTATGAAGTTGCCCCAACAGATAAGGTGAAGGGGAATCCTAAGGGATTTAACAGAAGTATTAAGAGCAAAAGAATTGCGAGGGACAAAACTGGCCCTTTGGAAGATCAGAATGGAAATCCAGGAGTGGAACCAAAACGGATGAGGGAGATCTTAAATAAATTTTTTGCATCTGTATATCTCAGGAGACTACACAGAGTCTATCGAAGTGAGGCAAAGCGGCACCAACTTCATGGACCCTATACAGATTAAAGAGGAGGAGGTGTTTGCTGTCCTGAGGCAAATCAGGGTGGTTAAATCCCCAGAGACTGACAAGGTGTTCCCTTGGACCCTATGGGAGGCAAGTGCAGAAATTGCCGGGCCCCTAACTGAGATATTTAAATCATCTTTAGCAACAGGAGAGGTACCAGAGGATTGGAGGATAGCCACTGTTGTTCTGCTGTTTAAGAAAGGCTCTAAATATAAACCAGGAAATTATAGGCCGGTGAGTCTGACATCAATTATGGTAAAATTATTGGAAGGTATTCTAAAGGACCGAATATAAATATTTGGATAGATATGGACCAATTAAGGATGGTCAGAATGGTTTCATGCATGATAGGTCTAACCAAGCTTACATAGTTTTTCGATGAAGTTACCTGGAAAGTGGATGAAGGCAAGGCAGTAGATATTGTCTACGCGAACCTTAGCAAGGCATTTGAAAAGGTCCCTCTTGGGAGGTTGGTCAAGAAGGTTCAGTCATTCGACAATTAAGAGGGGATAGTAAATTTAATTAGACATTGGCTTTATAGGAAAAGCCAGAGTTGTAGTAGATGGTTGTCTTTCTGACTGGAGGCCTGTGATTAGTGGTGTGCCACAGGGATCGGTACTGGGTCCATTGTTTGTTATATATTGCAACAACCTGGATGATAATGTGGTTAACTAGATCAGTAAATTTGTGGATGACACAATAATTGGAGGTGTAGTGGACAGTGTGGAAAGCTATCATGACTTGGAGAGGGATCTGGATCAGCTGAAAAAATGGGTTGAAAACTGGCAGACGGAATTTAATACAGACAAGTCCAAGGTATTGCACTTCAGTAGGACCAACCAGGGTAGGTCATACACAGTGAACAACAGGGCACTAAAATGTTTTTGTAAAATTGCTTTTATGTTTGTAAATATACATGGAAATATTTGATATCCTGAAGTCAACTACATCTTTGTCCTTGTAATTTTCTCATTCAATTTCCTGTTTTTTGTGAAGGACACTGGGTATCTGAAAGAAACATCGACCTTAAAGAGCTTTGTGACAATAAATTTACTTTGAAGTGATGACTCTCAAAATCATGGTAATTTTTTAATGCTATGTATGTACTTCATTTTTTCCTATTGTAGATGGAATTAGAAGAATTCATGCAGAAAATAGAAACAGATGAACACCTCAATTTTTTGGATAAATTGATAAAAATATATGGAGATGAGGAAGTAATGGGAAGAGTATCAGCTACTCTTAGGTAATGTCAGATTCAGATTCATTTATTTATCACATGTACATTGAAACATACTGTCAGTGTGCATTTGTGTTAACAACTGACACAACTGAAGGATGTGCTGAGGGCAGCCCACATTTGTTGCCACACATTCCGGCAGCAACATTGTATGCCCGTATTGTTCAACAGAACAACAACAAAACAAACCCCTTTCCTCTCACTCACCCACCCAGTCATTCACGCACATAGAAAGGCCTCTGACCCCAGAACAGCACACCTTTAGGCCTCAGTCCTCCTGTGCACTCGCAGACTCAAATATGTTTTTGATTACAGGCTCCTAATGCGTAAGGAGTGCTTATTTGGAAATCAATAGTTTCTGTTCTGCTGTGTACAGATTTAAGTGATATATTAGAGAAAGAAATTTTCTTCATGGAATTTTAAGTACATATTTCAAAACATGTTAAAGATGGGGCAGAGTTTGTTAAGTGTGTCCAGGATGGATTTCTGTCACAGTATGTTGACAGGCCGACTAGGGGGAATGCCACACTAGATCTAGTATTAGGTAACAAACTGGGTCAGGTCACAGATCTGTCAGTGGGTGAGCATCTGGGGGACAGTGATCACCGCTCCCTGGCCTTTAGCATTATCATAGAAAAGGATAGAATCAGAGAGGACAGGAAAATTTTTAATTGGGGAAGGGCAAATTATGAGGCTATAAGGCTAGAACTTGCGGGTGTGAATTGGGATGATGTTTTTGCAGGGAAATGTACTATGGACATGTGGTTGATGTTTAAGGATCTCTTACAGGATGTTATGGATAAATCTGTCCCGATGAGGAAGATAAAGAATGGTAGGGTGAAGGAACCATGGGTGACAAGTGAAGTGGAAAATCTAGTCAGGTGGAAGAAGGCAGGATACATGAGGTTTAGGAAGCAAGGATCAGATGGGTCTATTGAGGAATATAGGGTAGCAAGAAAGGAGCTTAAGAAGGGGCTGAGAAGAACAAGAAGGGGGCATGAGAAGGCCTTGGCAAGTAGGGTAAAGCAAAACCCCAAGGCATTCTTCAATTATGTGAAGAACAAAAGAATGACAGGAGTAAAGGTAGGACCGATTAGAGATGAAAGTGGGAAGATGTGCCTGGAGGCTGTGGAAGTGAGCGAGGTCCTCAATGAAGACTTCTCTTCGGTATTCACTACTGAGAGGAAACTTGATGATGGTGAGGACAATATGAGTGAGGTTGATGTTCCAGAGCATGTTGATATTAAGGGAGAGGATGTGTTGGAGTTGTTAAAATACATTAAGAGGGATAAGTACCCGGGGCCTGACGGAATATTCCCCAGGTTGCTCCATGAGGCAATGGAAGAGATTGCTGATCCTCTGGCTAGGATCTTTATTTCCTCGTTGTCCACGGGAATGGTACCGGAGGATTGGAGGGAGGTGAATGTTGTCCCCTTGTTCAAAACAGGTTGTAGGGATAGTCCAGGTAATTATAGACCAGTGAGCCTTACATCTGTGGTGGGAAAGCTGTTGGAAAAGATTCTTAGAGATAGGATCTATGGGCATTTAGAGAATCATGGTCTGATCAGGGACAGTCAGCATGGCTTTGTGAAGGACAGATCGTGTCGAACAGGCCTGATAGAGTTATTTGAGGAGGTGGCCAAGCATATAGATGAGGGTAGTGCAGTGGATGTGATCTACATGGATTTTAGTAAGGCATTTGACAAGGTTCCACATGGTAGGCTTATTCAGAAAGTCAGAAGGCATGGGATCAAGGGAAGTTTGGCCAGGTGGATTCAGAATTGGCTTGCCTGCAGAAGGCAGAGGATCATGGTGGAGGGAGTACATTCAGTTTGGAAGGTTGTGACTAGTGGTGTCCCACAAGGATCTGTTTTGGAACCTCTACTTTTTGTGATTTTTATTAACGATCTGGATGTGGGGGGTAGAAGGGTGAGTTGGCAAGTTTGCAGACGACACAAAGGTTGGTGGTGTTGTAGATAGTGTAGAGGATTGTCAAAGATTGCAGAGAGACAGTGACAGGATGCAGAAGTGGGCTGAGAAGTGGCAGATGCAATTCAACCCAGAGAAGTGTGAGGTGGGACATTTTGGAAGGACAAATTCCAAGGCAGAGTACAAAGTAAATGGCAGGATACTTGGCAGTGTAGAGGAGCAGAGGGATCTGGGTTTACATGTCCACAGATCCCTGAAAGTTGCCTCACAGGTAGATAGGGTAGTTAAGAAAGCTTATGGGGTGTTAGCTTTCATAAGTCGAGGGATAGAGTTTAAGAGACGCGATGTAATGATGCAGCTCTATAAAACTCTAGTTAGGCCACACTTGGAGTTCTGTGTCCAGTTCTGGTCACTTCACTATAGGAAGGATGTGGAAGCACTGTAAAGGGTACAGAGGAGATTTACCAGAATGCTGCCTGGTTTAGAGAGTATGGATTATGATCAGAGATTAAGGGAGCAAGGGCTTTATTCTTTGGAGAGAAGGAGGATGAGAGGAGACATGATAGAGGTGTACAAGATACTAAGAGGAATAGATAGAGTGAACAGCCAGCGCCTCTTCCCCAGGGCACCACTGCTCAGTCCAAGAGGACATGTCTTTAAGGTAAGGGGAGGGAAGTTCAAGGGGGATATTAGAGGAAGGTTTTTAACTCAGAGAGTGGTTGGTGCATGGAATGCACTGCCTGAGTCAGTGGTGGAGGCAGATTCACTAGTGAAGTTTAAGAGACTACTAGACAGGTATATGGAGGAATATAAGGTGGGGGGTTGGTTATATGGGAGGTAGAGTTTGAGGGTCAGCACAACATTGTGGGCCAAAGGGCCTGTAATGTGCTGTACTATTCTATGTTCTGTGTCCTAACAGCCTAAAATTGCTAGTATTGATGTTTGTATAGAAACACAACAATTCTTATTACATTCTCTGCCTACTGGCAAGTGGTTGTTAACTGTAAAAGTGAGTGATTTAACTTTACATTAGAAAAGCAGAAGAACCAAACAGATATGTGGAGTTTAACATTTTCAAGAAAAGGAGCAGTGATCATCCATTCTGGGAGTAACTTACACAGACGCCATGAGAACAATACCATTAAAATTTAATTGCTTGTCACTGGTTGAATTAGCTATTATTAAATGTCCCTTAAATAAAGTAGATGTTCTCTTGGTGGTGGAAGCTTTTTGATCTGGTTGCTACCATGATATTTCCAGGTGGTTACATGTATAGGTGTATAATGGCATAGGGTCACCCTGAGTCAATGACGACACAGCGGCACTCAACAACAACAATGGCATGCCAAAGACAGCTTGAATTCCTACACAGCATCTTGTACATTAGAGGCACACTATGCTTGTTGTGGAGGGAGTAAGTGTTCTGACTGCTTTGTGCTGAATGGCTAAGCATCTTCACCAAAACAAGAGAAAATCTGCAAATGCTGGAAATCCGAGCCACACACACAAAATGCTAGAGGAGCTCAGCAGGCCAGGCAGCATCTACAGAAAAAAGTACAGTCAATGTTTTAGGCCAAGATCCTTCAACAGGACTGGAGAAAAAAAGATGAAGAGTCAGAATTAAAAGATGTGGGGGGAGGAGAGGAAGAAACAGAAAATGATAGATGAATTGGGGAGTGAGGGGATAATGGGTGAAGTAAAGAGCTGGGAAGTTGTTTGTTGAAAGAGATACAGGGCTGGAGAAGGGGGAATCTGATAGGAGAGGACTGAAGACCATGGTAGAAAGAAAAGGGGGAGGAGCACCAGAAGGAAGTGATGAGCAGGTAAGGAGGTAAGGTGTGAGAGGGAAATGGGAATGGGAAATGGGTGAAGGTGGGGGATCATTACCGGAAGTTTGAGAAATCGATGTTCATGCCATCAGGTTGGAGGCTACCCAGATGGAATATAAGGTGTTGTTCCTCCAGTCTGAGTGTGGCCTCATCACAACAGTAGAGCAGAGAATGGACTAACATGTCAGTATGGGAATGGGAATTGGAATTAAAATAGGTGGCCACAGGGAGATCCTGGCTTTTCTGGTGGACAGAGCATAAGTACTCATTGAAGTGTTTCCTTTAATCTACATTGTATCTCACTGATATACAGGAGGCCACAACGGGAGCACCAAATACAGTAGGTGACCCCAACAGACACACAGGTGAAGTGCTGCCTCACCTGGAAAGGCAGTAGTGAGGGAGGAGGTGTAGGGGCAGCTGTAGCACTTGTTCTGCTTGCAAAGATAAGGCCAGGAGGAAAATCAGTGGCAAAGGATGAATAGACAAGGTAGTCACATGGGGAGAGATCCCTGCAGAAAGTGGGGGGGGAGGGGCGAGAAAAATTCGCATGGTGATGGGATTCTGTTGGAGATGGATATTGCTCATCACCTCCCTCTGGTGCTCCTCCCCCATTTCTTTCTTTTAACTATGACTCCTTATCTTCTTTTCTCCAGTCCTGATGAAGGGTCTCGGCCTGAAACATCAACTGTACTCTTTTCCATCAATGCTGCCTGTCCTGCTGAGTTCCTCTGGCATTTTGTGTGTTGCTAAGCACCTTTTGTACTTTTGGATCTGCATTCATCCAAATGAGTAGAAAGTATTTCATCAAGTTCTTGAATTGTGCCTTGCAAGTGGGTTGTTTGTTGGGTAATTTGCTGAAAAAAATTCTGGCCTCTGACCTGTTTTGTAACCAAAGTAATATGTAGCTAATCCCAAAAAAAGTTTCTGATTTGGTGATAATTTAATTGGTTACTATATATAATCCCTACATCAAGAAAATGGAAAAGATTATTGATGTTTTAGGAAGAATATATTACATGGAGATAAATGAAGGAATGGGATTCCTTTGAGAGTGAGCAGATAGTCAATGGGTTGAATAGCTTCGTTCTTTGTTGTAAGGATAGGGGACATATGAGAATTGCGACTCATGGGATGTTGGAGTTGGAGCTTTCATGATGGTGATCCTTTTGAATGTCAAGGGCCCCCTTTTTAGTTGAAAAAGTTATTGCCAAATGGATGGCATTTTATTCTCCACTTATGAGCTGGTCTGAAAGTTTTCAGGTTTTGCTGCATGCAAATACAGACTACTTCATTATCTGCTTGTGCAATTGAATATGTCAGTAAGTATCCTACCTTCTACCTTTATTATGGAAAGAAGTTCATTGATTAAACAACTGATGAAAGGAAGGTAAATGGCACCACCAAGAAATGATTGCTGTGATATCCCTCAGCTGATGTGTTTGGTCTCCAACAAATAAACTTAACTTCCTTTCCGCCACATAAAACATCATTCAGAGGAGAATTGTCTTGTGATTTTCATTGAGTTCAATTTCTTTCGGGCTTTCTGATGCCATCTTGGTCAAATGCTATCTTGAAGGCGAGTGACTTAGCTCACCTGTAGAATCTGTAGAATGTACTAAGATGTAATAAGATCTGGAGCTTAGTGATCTGGTGTGGGCAGATGTTTGCTGAGTAAGTGGTAACTGATGGCTGGTATGCAGACAGGGCAGTAGTTGATCATTTTGAGCATCTTGCTTTTTGGAATGACAAATCTAGGTCATTTTCCATAATGTGTAGTTGTTCTAGAACAGGTAGGTTTAGCACTCAATCCTGTGCTACTCCAGCTGAGATGCTGTCGAAGCCCAGACAGTTGCAATATCTGATGTCCATACCCAATATCCCATGGAGTGAACTGAATTTTTGAAGGCTTACTTTGTGATAATGTAGACCTCCTAAAGAAGGGAAAGTGGATTATTCATTTGGCTGAAGATGGTTTTAAACTCACACGCTGATCTTTGCTGTTTTTGAATATGGCCATGGTCATGGAACCTTCTCTTTACACTAGTTATTTAACTTTTGGCAGAGCTTTGATTTGATCCAGTGGTTGTGGAATTGTTCAACTCTGTAATAGGCTACCACTATTATTGTCATGCATGTAGTCAGTGCTAAAGGTTCCAATTTGTTCCTGATTTTTAGGTGTATTAATCTTCTCTTCTGCATGAGCTTGAATCCAATGCCAAACTGAAATGTTGTAGCATGAGGATTGTAGTAGAATACAATTCTTTTGCTTCTAGGAATGTATAGCACTTCATATTAACTTGCTGAATCGATTCTGATTTTATTCCAACTGGCATAATGTTAAATTGCTCACAATTCTGACTCTATTGGCTGTATTTTCTATGTCTATGCTTTCATGTTGTTAAGATCTTGTAAAGTTTTGAACAGCTGGTATAGATATTGCTACCAAAATCCTGACTTAACTTTTACTCCATCTCCTATTTTTAGCCTATTCTAAGTAATAAATATCTGTTTACAACATCCTTTTGTTTCCAAAAAATCTAACATACTTGTTACCAGCTGCAGATTTTACCACTAATGTAAACATAACACTAAATGCCAACAGCTTGTGAATGTACTGGGGAAAAACTTCCTTGCACTATGTTTATCCTTTAAAACTATTTTCCATTTTTTTAACTTCCCTCTCATTCCATTTTTCCCAATAACTTCCATGACAAAGAATTTTCTAATGTTCTTTGACATCTTCTAATCTCACTGGAGACATTTCTCTAGCATGGTTGCCCCATTTGAAAATAGTATTGGCTCTATTTTGACTATTTTCTCTTTAACTTATTTTATGAATTTCTTTTCTTAACTGAAAACTATTATATTGAGCAGTTAAATTCTGCAATTCATATCCACAATTAAACCCTTTTTACGTATATTATCATTAAACTTTTTAGGAATTTAGGGTGTATTACATTAGGCCTTGATATTTTGTATAACTATAAATGCAGTAACTGCAACTGAACTTTCATTATGAACTCAAGTTATAAATAAATTAAACTTTTGCAATGATAATTGCAAACAATTGCCATTAGGAAAGTGACTTGTTAAAATTGTGGACATCACAATTAGATGTTAAAGATTTTTGGCTACAACATTGTACCCTCTTTTCTTGTTGCCAAAGCAAAATCCTTTTCACCATCTAAAGGGAGTTACATCATCATAATTAAATTACGTAGGCACCCATTAAGTTTTTGTTAATCTTAAGCACAAACAGAAAATACTGAAATTGTACATCAGGTTTGGCAGCATCTTGGGAAAGAGAAATAAAGTTAAAATTGAAGTCAAGGAACCTTTGTCAGAACTGATAGAATCTTCAATTTGAACATCAACAGTTTTTTCTTTTTCCGTGGATGCCACTGAGTGTTTCCAGCACTTACTGCTTATGTTTCACATTCCAGTATCTTTAAATTGACATATTGTTCATGCCCATCTCTTTAGAGCTTGGGAACACAGGAGGGTGCATTCCAAGGATACAACATGAAATTCACAGTTTTTATAGACGGCTATTTCCATATGTAATCTTTATATTTCAAATAAACACTACCTTTTACCTTCAATAGCGCTATATTTGATTCTTTATCAATATATTTTCCTTCATTATTGCTTCTGCTTACAGATGGATCTCCAATATTACTATTTGCTTAATGAGATTTAATTTCATCCAAGACATGAATACTGTCCTTGGGCTTGCTCTTCTCACTACTCTATCACATGCTGGAACAAGTTTACACAAATGCTTGCATTTGATATGTAGTTCCCCATCAGCTTATGAAACATGCTTCAAATTATTTTCTACTCAAGCTTAATCTTTCTAAAAAGTTATAAATGATGGATGTATTAACCATCACAAATCTATTTATTTATTAAACCTTCATGTCTTAAAGTCCAAGCTTGATGCTATATTTCCAGATATACTCTATCTTTTACTGTTTGAACCTTAGCAATGTGCTAGCTCCAGGATCTTGTTCATTCAGATTGGTTTCCTGATTTAAAAAATATTAACTTTGGAATCCAGTCTTTTAATGTTTGGAGTAATCTGTTTATAGGTAAATCAATGAATGTAATTGCAATAGTCAGAAATGGACTGTACTAATACATTTAAAAAATCTACAACAGGAATGGATACAGCTGGATAGTGGCCTCTTTCATTATGCTTTGATAATATTCATGTAAATAGTGCCATTATTTAAGTAAATTGTGATGCACTCTGGAACAGTAATAGCAGGGTTGCTTAATGTGATACTTTCATGATTAAAGTAATATATTTCCCAGAAGGGTGCCATTGCCATAAATATAGAAGAATATGCAATAAATTTAACAATGCAAGGAAAATAGCTTTACTGTGTCATATAGAATGTTAAATCCAATTATTAGTTATTATGTAAATATACTGGAATTTTTTTTCTTCTTTCAGTGAGAAAAGGGTGTTAGCAATCATGAGAACAGTTTCAAATTTACAGAAAACAGTCACAATGCTCCATGTGCATCAGGATGATAGTTACAGTTATCTAAAGAATAATATGGAAAAACTGAGTGATCTTTTAGAAAAGGAATTAAATGCCAAATCAAAGAAAGGTACATAAAATACTTAAATCAATGTTTTTATGTTTACTTAATAATTTAAATGCTCTGTAAAATTTTTGTACTAATATGCAAGGCAAAAGATTATTCTATGAATCTAAATTCTGAGGCATATAAATTGTATCGCACCTCTTTTTGATGTCCTAAAATGTCACTTGTCAAACTGAATCTAGTCAAAAATTGTGATGTATGTTAAAAGCAAGTGTACAATCATATCCCTGTTGAATAGGTTCATAGTATGCATGTTCATTACCATGAGTTTTGTTACATCATCACAACAGGTGAAGCCTAATGTGGAGTAATGAGTACAGTTCTGGTCACCTACCTATAGGAAAGATAACAGAGAAAATTTACAAGGATGTTACCAGGACTTGAGGACACAATTTATATGGAAAGGTTGAATAGGTTAGGACTTTATTCCTTGGAACATAGGAGAATGAGCGAGATTTGATAGAGGTATCCAAAATTATGAAGTAATGAACAGAGTAAATACAAGCAGGCTATTTCCACTGAAGTTGTGTGGTAGTAGAACTAGAGGTCTTGGGTTAAGAATGAAAGATGAAACAATTAAGAGGAGCATGCTGAGTAACTTCTTCACTCAGAGTGGTGAGAGTGTGAAATAGCCAATGGAAGTAGTGGATGTGGGTTCAATTTCATTACTTAACAGAAGTTTGGATAAGTACATGGATGGGGAGTGTATGGGATGCTATGATCCAAATGCAAGTCAATGGGATTATGCAGAATAGTAGTTTAGCATGGACTAGATGGGCCAAAGGTCCTGTTTCTGTGCTGTAATGCAACATAACTATGACTCTTAGAGAAAGATGTTCTGGGTGCAACTCATGAATACAGCTCTATTCTGCACTGTCTTTGCAAGATCTTGCTGTTTCATCAGCTCTATAACAGCATGATTCAAAGCAAGAGAGGCAGTAGGAGCTTGAGAAGAAAGGGGTACAAGATTAGAAGGTGAGGAGAAGGAGGTGTGATAATGGAAATCATGAGGACCGAAGTGCCTCATTACAACCTGCTGCATCTCTTCGGAGATTGGCTATACAGAGAAAGAGAGAAGTTCTGTTGTTTGGCAGGCATCAGAGGGAGAAACATGGGAACTGAGCAGCCAGTGCTACAATCCCTCCACTCAACTAGGCAATGAGGTGAGACATTGTTTGGTGGCCCTCACACTCCTCCTGTTACTTTTGCTCCCATTAGTGTTTAGATTGTGACTTGTGATCCTTTTGCTGAATATAAGCAAATTTCCAAGCCTCTAAGGTTTTCAAAGTTGTGCTGCACAAGCACAGAACATGCTACAATCTCCAATGCTCGAGGCCTGCTGCTTGGTTTCCCTGGCCCGAGGCAGGCAAGTGAATCTCATCCCAAGAAGTCCAATGTAGTTCTCCACTATTGTTCTGCTACTTTTGAGTATCTTGCTTTATCTATGCTCAGCTGATGTGGTTAGAGATTAAACTGGTGTGAGGAGCCACAGAATAAACAATAGCTTTTGCTCTCCATATCCACCCTTGCCACACTGATGGCTGCTTCAAATATCAGGCAGTGCAGTGGAGTCCTGGGTGCTACAAGAAAACATGACACACATTCATCTGCTAATACTTCTAATGATTCACAACCACTTATACATCTTGGGAGTGTACATCCTTACTGTTTATGAGAAGATCTGTATTATTAATCTGAGCCTTTGAGGACATGGGTATATTCACCGACTTTCAGCCCTTTTGGGAAGCACGTATTGATGGCAAAACCCAGTGCCTAAGATGCCCTCTTCTCACGCCCCCTTCTCACTAAAACTGAAGATGATAAATTTACTCCTCTATCGATAGAGAGTTTTGTGATCTCTGATGGAGCAGTGAATTGAGAAATATCACATTGCTCTGCTGTGCCTGCTTAATAATCCAGTGAACATAAAATTGAATGTTGCCAATAACATTGACTTCCATGCTTAGCACAGTTCAGATGCAAAGCATGATCAAAGGCTGTCCCAAAGGATATCACATATTATTATGGTGACATAGTTTGAAAATCTGAGTAGCTAATACTGTCCAATATGATTTTCTACAAGTCAAATCCATCTTTGACCATAACATGTTTTAGAAAAGTATAATCTATTTACATTTCTGACTGCTATGTGTCAGATACACTTACTAGAAGATCTGGAAAATCACAAAAAACATACATCCAGGTTCCTGATTGAGGTAACTATATGATCTTCACCTTGTGGGAAATACAGGAATGTGTGTTAACTCAATCTATTAAATTATAATGTGTAGATTTGTAGTTTATTTCAGTGTAATTTTTCAAGACCCTCAGGACAGCTATCTAAATAGTATGATAGATCATGAAATGCAGACTTGGAAGATAGTATTCCCTGCCATCAATTTGCTTTGTATTGACTGCATATTCATATGTGTACTCAGTCATAGAATGGAAGCAGAAAGAACTTTCCCAAGTATGTCCCTTGCTCATTTGGGGAGATCAGTGTCCACCTTTTTAAGGTAGATGTAAGTGTGGGGTCTGTCTATTCTTCTGATCAGGAATTGGCACTAATCAAGTTGTGAAGAAAAATGTATATTAGTTGGATAATCAGTACTACTAATGAAAGCAAATGTATTTCAGATTATGGAGTTTCTAGCAATGTACCTGATGTTGAAACTCAGACAATGCCATTCTTCAAGTTAATAAAGAAGAACCGGACTCGTAGGTAAATGAAATGTAGGAATGTAAGGTATAAAGATATGATTTTTTTCTCAGTTGCATGAACAAATACAAGTATATAACATTATAATTATACACAATATGCTTCTAATTATTATATATAGTAATGTACTGTATACATTCCATATATAGTCTATTATAAGTAAAATTATATCTGAGCATGAAGGCCTCTAGAGACAGGTTTATTTCATACCCCTATAATTCACAAATAATTTTCACTTTTACTGTTTTGCCTGTAGTGGAGCCTATTCTGTAGGAAACCACTGACTGTTTCATCTTGTCCTTGACTTCAACACCTGCCAATGAATCTCATAAATCAGAGATGATGTGGTACAGAACCTCAGTCTGTCCAACTCTCAGTGTTAAAATCAGATTATCATGTAAGTGCAGGCACAATTCAGTCAGACAGTTGGATAGAATACAATACATGTCCATTAGGAAGACTGCCTCATTTTTTGTTATGTTAATTTGTTTGCTTTTACTATGATCTTGTTGTGCATTTGTCTGCATAACAATAGTAAGAAACATAGGACAGACAGTATGGAAGCTGAATATTTTGGCAATCAGTCCATGTAGGTGTTTGCAGTCTGTTCAAATCTCTTCCCATCTTCCCTTATTTATCACAATCACTATAACTCTTCTTCATTATATGTTATTTGGTTTCCTCCTAAATGTGTAACAGCAGGTTTCGGAGCTGTGCCAGTGTTATGGTATTTTTTGCTCCAAAGATCTATGGATGCTCAGTTACTACGTACAATCAGGATTGAGATCATTAGACTTCAAAGAATACAAGGGGCAAGGGACATGTCAGAAAGTGGATTTAGATCATCCAGTATACTATTACACTAGATCATGCTGATTTTTCTCTTCATCTTACATGTTGGTGGATCTCCATTTACTTTCTGATCCTTAGGGTTCTTCCAGGAGTCAGCAATGATGAGCAGTCTTAATCCCAAGGTTTCCGTTTGCTTTAGAGTACAAGCAAATATACAAGCTGAGAAGTGATGCTAAGAGGTAGAATGGATGCAAAGACAGAAGAAGTAAAGAAGCCAAGATGGCACTTCTGCAAAAACTATCACTTTTATAGCAAGATAAGGAACATTCATTGGATAGGAATCAATTAGTTAATAAGCTACGTAATTAAAACAATAACATCACGTAGGTAATGTGCTAATACTTAGCCAATGAAAGATGGGAAAAGGTGATAAACATAGTTTAGCTGCTATATCACTTTCCGCCAGTGAAAAATATATGAGTTTGTTAAAAAGTACATATCTTATAAAAAGTATTATTACAAAAAACAGTGCTCTCCACCAATGCGGTGCAGAATTACAATTGGCATTTCACTTCTATGCTTTTCAGATACTATTCCCTGCATGCCTTTCTAATCACCTTATTGAGCCTAGCTTTATAGTAGACAGAGAATTAAACGATGTCACAAATTTCATTATAATACAGTTTTGCTAATGCTGGCTATGATCCACTGTGCCTCGTGGATGTCCAGTTCTAAGCTGCCCGTTTTGTTCTGAATCTATCCCATTTAGAACAATAGTGCCACAACGTGGTAAAGCATATTCCTTGATGTGAAGATAGATGTTTAGCTCTGTAAGGACTGTGCAGTGGTCAATTTTACAAGTACTATGATATACAGATGCATATAGAACAGGTAAATTAGATGTGAAGAAGGCAGGAGAATGGGGTTGAGAGGGAAATGGAGCAGCCATGATGAAATGGTGGAGCAGTTTCAATGGGCTGAATGGCCTACTTCTGCTCCTATGTCTTATGGTATTATGATCTCTTGTGCCACAATGAGACCACTCTCAGGGTGGAAGAGCAGTACTTCGTACTCCGGCTGGGTAACCTCCAGCCTGATGGCATGAACATCTACTTCTCCTCCGGTAAAACTTCTTCTATTCCCCCCTCTAACCTCTTATCTTTTCTCACCTGTCCATCACCTCCCCCTGGTGCCCCTCCTTCTTCACTTTTTTCCCATGGTCCACTCTCCTTCTAGCTATCTTCCTTTCCCTCCCCAACCTTTTTATTCTGGCATCTCCCCCCTTCCCTTTCAGTCTTGAAGAAAGCCCTCAGCCCAAAATGTCAACTGCTTATTCCCCTCTGTAGATCCTGCCTGACTTGCTGAGTTCCTCCAACATGTGGAGTATGTTAATTTGGATTTCCAGCATCTTCAGAATTTCTTGTGCTTATATCAAACTGATGCTTGTCCAGTCTGTACTAACCCAATTAGTACAAACATAATAATTTGTGTTAAGCTTTCTTCTGTAACATCTGGGCTAGGTAGGACTTTGCCATATCTGAATCGAGTACCTTAGATAAACTCAACAGGTGGAATACATATACATATGAAGAATTCCAGACATCTACAACACTCAGTATAAACACATTACTTTTCATCTCAGTCCTGAGTAGCTCGTTCATTATTCTTACAAATTTTTTCAGACTCCAAGGCTGATTCCCACCATATATTCCATCAATCGTCTGACTCAAGGCAAGTATATCCTCCTTTAGAGTCAGAGGCCCAAATTTAACACAGTAGTTTAGAGTATTTTGTGCATCTTTAGTCTTTACGCTGTCCTGTACAATCCCATGAAAACATTGCTATGTTTATATTCCAACTCTCTTGCAGTGTGTGTGAACACACCATTTACCCCTTCCAAATCACTTGTCCCTGCATGTTTATTTTCTGTATCTCACGAGTCAGCAAACTGATCTCTCTGTATGCTAACATTTATTACTTTGTGACTGTACCCTAGTATTTTTTATTATTAACAAAGTGAAGAACTTTTATTTATACATCATACTCCATTTACCGTCTTTTTTGCTCACGTGCTTAACTTGCTCATTTATCATTTTCTGTCCTCTAACCTAATTGATACACTTTAGTGCTGTTCTCTATACTTCTGTTCTCTATAGCTTGACATGAAACTCTATGCATCAACCTTATGTGTGATAGCTTTTGAAATTCCAAATGCACTCTTTGCCTTTGTCTAAGCTGATACTTAACATCTTAAGTAAGTTTTTATGAAATTTATCAGGCATAATTTTCCCTGATAAAATAAATTTCAATTATATTACGGTATAACCGTCCAGAATCCTAAATATTGACTCAGGCTTTTCATTAACCAGTGAGCTACCTGGATGCATTTGTTTTTGCTCCAGAACCATTATGGCCTTGGACATGGTCTTATGATAGAAGGCTGATTTTCATTTGATTGTGAACAATGAACATATTTACAAATATTTTTAAAAGCTTAAGAACAATTAAAGAATTTTTTTAATAAATTGAAGCTCTACGTATCATTTGCAGCCATTTAAGAAAGATCAAATACATTTAAACTAACCAAAATAAAAACAAATAGAAAAGTTTACTTTCTTAATAGTCACTCATGATTCATTTCAATATGCACACTCAAATTTAAATACATCAAGGTAAGATATCTGAGAACAATTCACTGCTTCATTGCACCCAAGCAATCCTAGTACATAGGTAGAAGGCTGTACTTCCACAGTAGTAATCTAACTTCCTCATGTTAGATTCATAAAAGCTGGCAAGTTAGAACAGATTTACATGGCTTTAAAGAGAAGATCTACCTGTACAAGAAGGATGGGTTTCACCTAAAGTGGAAAGGGACCAATATCATTGCAGCAAGGTTTACTCTTGCTATTTGGGAAAGTTTAAACGAATTTTGCAGGGGATTTTGGAAGCATAGTAGCAGATAGAGATAAAACTGTAGAGCTAAATCAAGCAAGCAAACAGGTAATTTAGGGAGGAGGGAGAGCTAGTGACTAGGCTGCATTTACTTTAATGCAAGGAGCCTTAGGGTTAAGCCAGAAGAGCTTAGAGCATGGGTCGGCATTTGAGATTATGAGGTTATTGCAGAGATGGAGTAAAATTTGATCTCTTCAGAAGTGAAATTGGGCAGATGGTGGAAATGTGTATTGGGGAATGCTTTGGGAACAATGACAGTGGTTCTGTAAGTTTCTGAAGGTAATTATGGAAATTCATAAGATCAGATCAATGGCAGGGAAAATATTGGATCCATTTTGAAAGGCAAAGGCTGATCAAAGTAGCTTTGTACAGTAAGTAACCAGATCCAGCTGGTTAACTGAATCCAAAATTGGCTTGGTATTAAGAACATAAGAAACAGGAGCAGGAGTAGGCCATCTGGCCAGTCGAACCTGCTCTGCCATTCAACAAGATCGTGTCTGATCTGACCATGGACTCATCTCCACCTGCCTGCCTTTCCCTCATAACCCTTAATTACCCTACAATGCAAAGATCTATCCAACTGTGTCTTTAATATATTTACTGAGGTAGCCTCCACTGCTTCATTGGGCAGAGAATTCCACACATTCACCACTCTCTGGGAAAAGCAGTTCCTCCTCTTATCCGTCCTAAACTTACCACCCCAAATCTTGAGGATATGTCCCTTAGTTCTAGTCTCAACCACCAGAGGAAACAACATTCCTGCCTCTATCTTACTTATCCCTTTCGTAATTTTAAACGTTTCTATAAGATCTCCTCTTTTCCTTCTGAATTCCAGTGAGTACAGTCCCAGGCGATTCAATTTCTCCTCATTGTGTAAACCCCTCATCTCTGGAAACAACCTGATGAACCTCCTCTGCATCGCCTCCAAAGCCAGTACATCCCTCCTCTAGTTAAGGAGACCAGAACTGCACTCAGTACTCCAGGTGCGGCCTCACCAGTAACCTGTACATTTGCAGCATGACCTCCCTGCTCCTAAATTCAATCCCTGCAGCAATGAAGGCCAACATTCCATTTGCCTTCTTGATAGCCTGCTGCACCTGCAAACCAAACTTTTGTGATTCATGTACAAGCACTCCCAAGTCCCTCTGCACAGCAGCATGCTGCAATCGTTTACCATTTAAATAATAATCTGATCTTCCATTTTTCCTTCCAAAGTGGATGACCTCACTTTTACAAACATTGTACTCCATCTGCCAGAATAGGAGACAGTTATAGGGCAATCCAGTACAGAAACAGGCCCTTTGACTCATTCAGATCGTCTCAAAGAATTATTCTGCCTAGTCTTGTCGATCTGCACCTGGACAACAGCCCTCCCTACTCTCCCATTCGAGCATTTATCCAAACTTCTCTTAAATGGTGAAATCAGACCACATTCACCACTTCCTCTGGCAGCTCCTTCCACACTCATATCACCCTCTGAATGAAGAAGATCCCCTCAGGTTCCCGTTAAATATTTAAATTTCACCCTTAACCTATGACCTCTAGTTCTAGTTTCACCTACCCTCAGTGGAAAAAATCTGCTTTCATTTACTCTATCTCATTCACTCATTTCCCCTTATAATGTGTATCCCTCTAGTATGAAGTCCTAATCTATTCAACTTTTCCCAAAAACTCATGTCCTTAAGCCCCGGAAACATCCTTGTAAATTTTCTCTGTATTCTTTCAACCTATTTGATATCTTTCTTGCAGGTAGGTGACTAGAACTGCAAGCAATACTCCAATTTAGGCCTCACCAAAGTCTTATACAATTTCAACATAATGTCCCAAATCCTCTACTCAATACTTTGATTTATGAAGGCCAAACCGCCAGATGCATTTTTACGATCCTGTCTACTTGTGACACACTTTCAAGGAACTATGGATTTGTATTCCAAGATCGCTTTGTTCCACTGCACTGCTCAGTGCCCTACCTTCCACTGCCCTAAGTACCTTTCAGTGCCTTAATAATTCCATCTTATTGCCCACTCTGGCCTCTTACTTCTTCTCCTCACCTGCCCATCACCTCCCCTTGGTGCCTCTCCTTCCCTTTCTCCCATGGTCCACTCATTCTCCTATCAGATTCCTTCTTCACCAGCCCTTTGCCTTCATCACCTATTACCTCCCAGTTTCTTTCTTCATCCCCTTCTCCCACCCAACTGGCTTCACCTATCATCTTCTATCTTGTCCTTTTCCCCCTCCCTCCACCTTCTTAATCTGACTTTTCCCCCTATCTTTCCATTCCTGATCAGGAGTCTCAGCCCAAAGTGAAAATTGTTTATTCATTTCCATAGATGCTGGGTAATCTGCTGAGTTCCTCCTCGATAGATTTCCAGCATCTGCAGAATCTCTTGTATCTGGAATTTTTCAGCCATTTTTCCAATTGATCTAGATCAAGCTGCAAGTTTTGATAGCCTTCCTTGCTATCCACAATATTCCTGGACTTAGTGTCTTCCGCAAATTTGCTGATCCAGTTTACCATGTTATCATCCAGATCGTTGATATAGATAACAAGGAATAATCAACCTAACACCAATCCCTGCGGTACCCCATTCATCACAGGCTTCTGATCAGAGAAGCAACCACCTATTACCATCCTTTACCTTTGTAAAACAAATGTCAAATCCAATTTACTGCCTCGTCCTGAATGCTTAGTGACTGAACCTTATTGACTGGCCTCCCATGTGGGATGTTGCTAAAGGCCTTGCTAAAGTCTACGTGGACAACATCCATTGCCTTTCCTTCACCAACTTCCCTGGTAATCTCCTCTAAAATCTATATAGGATTGGTTAGCCATGATCTACCATGAACAAAGCTTCTGGACTATTACTGCAGAGTCCCTATCTATTTATACTTAGAAAGCCATAGAGTACATTCCAATAATTTAAGCACTACTGACGTCAGAGTCACTCACCTATAATTTCCTAGCTTCTTCTTCGTGCTATCCTCCAGTCCTCTGACAGCTCAACCATGTTATTCTCATCTACTGTTGCGATGAGGCTACACTCAGGTTGGAGGAACAACACCTTAAATTCCATCTGGGTAGCCTCCAACCTGATGACATGAATATTGATTTCTCAAGCTACCGGTAATGCCCCCCTGCCCCTTACCATTCCTCCTCCCTTTTTCCCTCCCTCACTTTATCTTCTTGCTTGCCCATCACCTTCCTCTGGTGCTTCTCCCCCCCTTTTGTCCTCCATGGCCTTCTGTCCTCTCCTATCAGACCTCCCCCCCCCCACCCTGTGTTTCCTTCATCAATCAACTTCTCAGCTCTTTATTTCATCCCTCCCCCTCTGGGTTTCACCTATCACCTTGTGTTTTTCTCTCTCCCTCCCCCACCTTTTAAATCTACTCCTCATCTTTTTTCTTCAGTCCTGCCGAAGGGTCTCAGCCCAAAATATCGACTGTACATTTTCCCATAGATACTGCCTGGCCTGCTGAGTTCCTCCAGCATTTTGTGTGTGTTGCTTGGATTTCCAGCATCTGCAGATTTTCTTTTGTTTGTTGGTTTAAACCTATCTTCTTTTTATTGGCCCTTGACAAGTACCTAAGTACCAAACCATCTCAAGTCCGTCAAATGTCCCAACAGGTGTTGCTCGCTTTTCAAATATCGTGCTCACTTGTCGCAAGCATGGCTCACACTATCTCAAGCCCACCGAATGTCCCAATCAGTGAGGTGGCTTTTCTACTTAGAAGTTTGTGACTAGTGGTGTTCCACACGGACTGGTGCTTGAACCCTGTTTGACTTATATGTTAACAACTTGGATGTGAATGTGGGAAATGTGAATAACTTTTCAAATTATACCAAAGCTGATGGGGTTGGGGATAACAAAGAAGGTACCTAATGCCACGGCAGGATATTGATCAGTTGAAAAGTTGAGTGGAAAATTGGCAGATAGAACTTAATCCTGCACAGTAGGACATATACAGTAAATATCAGGGTGCTGAGGAATGCTGATGAAATGAAGGACCTTTGGGTTCAAGTCCCTGGTT
Organism: Hypanus sabinus; assembly: GCF_030144855.1. NCBI lineage: Eukaryota > Metazoa > Chordata > Chondrichthyes > Myliobatiformes > Dasyatidae > Hypanus > Hypanus sabinus. The sequence goes on from NC_082706.1 coordinate 92,268,261, forward strand.
CCTTGAAAGTAGCAACACAAGTATCTAAAACATAGAACATAGAACTGTATAGGCCTTTGGCCCACAATGTTGTGCTGGCCCTTTAACCTTCTCCATGATCAATCTGACCTTTGCACAGGATCTGCACTAGCTGGAAAAATGGGCAGAAAAATGACAGATGGAGTTTAATGGAGACAAGTGAGAGGACAAACCAGGGTGGGACTTACAGTGTGAACAGTAGAGCATTGAGGAGTATGGTAGAACAGAGTTATAGGGATTGTTAAATAGGTTAGTCCTTGGAGCTTGGAAGAATGAATGGAGATTTAATAGAGGTATACAAAATGATAAGGGACATGGATAGGGTAAATGCAAGCAGCCTTTTTCCATCGAGCTTGGGTGAAACTGGAACCAGAGATCAAAGGTTAAGGGTGAAAGGTGAAATATTTAAGTGGAATCTGAGGGGAACTTCTTCACTCAGAGGGTTGGGCTAGTGTGGAACAGGCTGCAAGAGGAAGTGGTGGATGTGGGTTTGATTTTAAGATTTAGGAGTCAAGATTCAAGTTTCATGATTCAAGATTTAAGATTTAATTTGGATAAGTACATGGATGGAAAGGGAATATAGGGCTATGGTCCAGATGCAGGCCAATGGGACTGGGCAGTATAACAGTTCGGCATGGACTAGGTGGGCTGAAGGAACTATTTCTATCTACAGTGCTCTATGACTTCCGGCCTACATAATCCTTCATTTTTCACAAGATGGTAAAGAATTCATATTGAATGCTTGCCTTCATAGGTTAAAGAATAGAACATTTAAAAGACATTTAGGCACTTAAGTAGGCAGCGTAGATGGATCAGGATGGAATGTGGGAAAATGGGATGAGTGTAGATGAGCAAAATAGTCAGTATGGACACGATGGGCTGGAAGGTCTATTTCTGTGACTGCGTGGCATATTAATTTCAGAAAAGCTCCATTCTGAAAGGAGTAGGGTATATTGTTACTATAAGTCAGAACTATTGGGGAAACAAAATAAGTTACAAATGCTGGAATCTGGAACAAAAAATACTAGATTCTCGCAGATCCTTTGGTTGTGATGCTATACTATGATGGACTAGAAATGTTAGCATACACTTTTTGCCTTCATGGGCACTGCTTAGCACCCACTGAGTTCTTCCAGCATTCTGCTTTTGGAATTTTTGTGTGTCTAAATAGCAAATTTCAGTGTCTAATAATTCTGTATAAAATAAACATTTCTACTGGTGTTTGCAACACAGGCAACATTATCATTCTCTTATCTATATGTGTGTGTTTTTATTTTCAGGTTTACCCAAGATAATGATACGTAACATTTAAAGTGTGATATACTGTATGGAAAGGAACACAAATCAATTTAATAGTTTTTCTTTATATTAATATCTATGTAATATTGAAAGAGTAATTCTATCTGTTTACATTTTCAGCATTTAGATGAGAGTTATATTTATATGTAAGAAGCATAGTTTCCCACATAATCCATTTCAAAGATATGTAGTTTTCCCATGTTTGTATATAATGTTGGGTATCCACTGCTTTGAGTCTGATTTATCATATGTTCACTCTTAAGTCTGCAGTGCTGAGAAATGGGACAGACAGTACGTCAGCAATATATAAACACATCATTGTTTTTCTCCCTGTATCAGTATTAATTTATCTTACAGACATCATATGGGAGACTGCATATTTCAGACTGTAGGAAATATTATTTATAGAATGATATTAAAGGATTCTCCATTATAAATATTACCATAAATTAACTGGAAACTGATATGTTTATCAATTAATTAAATTATATTGTTCATCATTGATCAGATTTGTTGTAATGATTTTTGGTCCTTGATTTCCATTTTTATAGCATTATTAACTGATGAGATTTATTGACTTTTGGAAGTTTGATGAATTGCTATTGCTTTAAAAAATGACATTGCTATTGCCGAGTGAGTTTGTGACTGGGATGGTGATCTTCATCATGCAACTGTCCAAAAGTCAACTACCAGTTTCACAGTTCCCTTTAAATCTGTGTTCATTTTTCTACTGATATCACATGTTGTATACATATTCATTGTACTGTGTTTTTCCCGCTAGTTTGTTATTTATGAAGAGAAATAAACAGGGTGGAGCTTGTGGCCAAAAATCCTTTCATGATAGTTAACAACTCACCAATAACAAATGTGGCTGGTACTGGGCAGCAAATGTCATACTGCATAGTTCTCAAAGGTATATGCACAATGTAAACTATATTTTCTTTCCTCTAAAGTCACCAACACACAATCATTTTTACAGTACATTTTATCAATTAACTGATTACACGCTGTACAATATAAAATTATGCTTGTAACTAATTGAAACTAATCAACATTCCAATATTAATTAAACAAATCAACAGTAAACAAATCTGATACCTATAAACCCAATGAATGATTTCACCTATAGACTTTACATATGAAAGATTTCATTTCTTGTACTGAAGAATTGCATTTAGCAATACATTATGAGTACAATGTATCACATGCACTCCTCAGCATCATTAACTCCTAAATTTACACCCTCCATTAAATATAACTGCAATTATACATTGTTTCCAAAACTCAGCCTCTCATTTCACACCTTGTCTACATTCTGCTGAGCTGTCTGAGGTAATACAATACAGCTCTTCCTCCAGACGTCCAGCTTAACCTGAGCTCGGTACAGACCATTTAGCAGTAATGAGTAAAATATCTCAGCCAGACCATGCTCTTTATATCTCCAGTGAAGTGAATGCCTTCAATCATGTAAGTGTATCACACAGTGCAGAAGAACTGCTGCATCACATTTCCAGTGAGATGGCATTAATATTCTGACCTCCTCTGCTACATGTATGAATTTTGCTTTTTCTTCCTGCGACTCCATAGTTATTCCCAGGTGCTTCAGTTTCCTCCCATGTCCTAAAGGTATACAAGTTGGTTAATTGGCCATTGTAAATTGCCACTAGTGTCTAGGTAAGTGGTAGGATATGGAGACGGGAGAGGAAGCTGACAGGAATTAGAGTAGAACAGCAGCAGCCAAGTCAGCTCTGAGCCTCAGTAGAGAAGAGTAAAGCCAGGCAGAGCAGTAGTGATCGTTAGGGGGATGTACAAGAGGTTTTGTGGCCACAAAAGAGAAGCCAGTATGGTTTGTTGCCTCCCAGGTGCTGGGGTCCAGAATATCTCATTAACTGCAGAAGATTCTCAAGAGGGAGGATGAGCAGCCAAAGGTCTTGGTGCATATTGACACCAATGACAAAGTTAGAAAAGGGGAAGAGGTTCCACACATTGATTGTAGGGTATTAGGGAAAAGGCTGAAGAACAGAACTTCCACAGTAGTAATGGATGGATTACACCTGGTGCCAAATGCTAGTCAGGGCAGGAGCAGGATGATGGTACAGATGAATGAGTGGCTGACGAACTGGTGCTGGAGACAGGGTTTCAGATTTCTGGACCATTGTGATCTTTTCTGGGGACAGTATGACCTGTACAAAAAAGGACTGGTTACACTTGAACAAGAGGGGGACCAGTATCCTTGTGGCAGATTTGCTAGAGTTGTTGGGGAAGGTTTAAACTAAGTTGGCAATGGAATGGAAACTGGAGTGATAGGGCTGAGGATGGGGCAATTGGTATACAAGTTGATGCATTATTTAATGAAACCTGGAGAAAGGATAGGCAGATGAAAATTGCAATCAGTGGTATGAGTTGGTAGGAGCAAAATCAAATATGGTGATGAATACAGGACTGAAGGTGTTGTATTTGAATGCATGTTGTGCTTGAATGCACACAGTACACAGAATAACAGATGATCTTGTAGCACAGTTAGAGATTGGCAGGTTCAACATTGTGGGTGTTGCTGAGACATGGCTGAAAGAAGATCATAGTTGTAAGCTTAACATCCAAGGATACACATTGTATTGAAAGGACAAGCAAGGAAACAGAAGGGATGGATTGGCCCTGTTGGTAAAAACATGATATTAAATCCTTAGAAAGAAGGGAGATAGGATCGGAAGATGTAGAATCCTTCAGATTCAGATTCAATTTATTGTCATTTAGAAACCACAAATGCAATGCAGTTAAAAAATGAGACAACGTTCCTCCAGAATGATATCACAAAAGCATATGACAAAACAGACTACACTAGAAAATCCACATAATATTTGGCAATCCCCAATCCAGAGTCCGGAGAGGCGTATTAATATCACTCTACTGTCTTAGCATGTTTCCCAGAAAGGAGCTCCAAATCCACCAGACAAACAAGACCAAAAACTAAAGCTACAAAGACCTGCACAAAACCACATAGTTACAACAGTGCAAACAATAGCATAATTTATAAAAAAAACAGACTATGGGCACAGTAAAAATAGTCCAAAGATGTTAAAGGACTATAAGCTCAAAAGAAATCCCCACACAGTTTCCACAAGTCCCCAGGGTCCCAACAGACTCGCCATCCCACGCCAGCGACAGAAGGGAATACCCCCGCTATGGACTTCCACGGTGCCGCCCGACTCAGCCTCGCAGACGCAGCAGACACTGAAAGTGACCTGACTGCAGCAGACTCCGAGTCCGTCGAACCTCTGAGCCGACGACCATCCCCTCAGTCATAACTTCTCCGAGCACCATCCTCTGCCGAATGTATTAAGACGGCCCCGCCAACAGCCATCGGCAACGCAACCCCGAGGACTGGGGGTCTGTTCTTCCCAGCAGAGTCCCGGACCTCACAGCAACATGGAAATTATATACAAGCCACTGATCAGTAGCCAGGATGTGGGATATAACTTTCAACAGGGAATAGAAAAAGCATGTAATAAGGGCAATGTTAGATAATCATGGGGGATTTCAATATATGGGTCAATTGGGATAATCAGGTTGCTGCTGGATCCCAAGAGAGGGAATTGGTAGAATACCTACAAAATAGCATTTCAGAGCTGCTTGTGGTTGTGCCCACTAGGGGAATAGCAATTCTGGAGTGGGTGTTGTGTAATGATCCAGATTTGCTAAGGGAGCTTAAGATAAAGGAACCCTAGTGAGGCAGTGATCATTGGATGATTGGATCTCATTGAAACCTACTGAATGCTGAAAGGCCTCGATAGAGTGGATGTGGAGAGGATGCTTCTTATGGTGGAGGAATCTAAAACCTGAGGACATAGCCTCAGAATAGAGGGATATCAATTTAGAATGGAGGTGATGAGGATTTTTTTAGCCAGTGAGTGGTGAATCTGTGGAATTCATTAGCACAGGTGGCTATGGAGGCCAAGTCATTGGATATAAAATGACAGAGTTTAATAGATTCTTCATTAGGCAGGATATGAAGGAATAGGGGAAAAGGCAGGAGATCGGAACTGACAGGGAAAATGGATTAGCTATGATAAAATGATGGATTAGACTTGATGGGACAAATGGCTTAATTCTACTCTTATATCTTGTGGTCTTATGATAGAATTCACCTTGCAGTTTCAGAGGGAGAAGATAAAGTCAATTGTATCAGTGTTACAATGGAGTAGCAGGAATTACAGAGGCATGAGAGAGGCACTGGCCAAAGTTGATTGGAAGGAGATACTGGCAGGGATGATGGCAATAACAGCAATGGCTGGAGTTCCTGGGAGTACTTGGATGGTGAAGGATAGATACATCCCAGAGATGAAGAAGTATTCTAAAGGGAAAATGAGGCAACTGTCGGTGATAAAGTAAGTCAAAGGCAGCATAAAAGAAAAAATGAGGGCATATGATACAGCAAAATTTAGTGGGAAGTTAGGAGATTAGGAAACTTAAAAAAACATGAGAGAATAGATGAAATATGAAGATAAGGTAGTCAAAGATATCAAAGAGGATACCAAATGTTTTCCCAGATACATAAAGAGTAAAAAAGAGGCAAGAGTGGATATTGGACCATTGGAAAGTGATGCTGGAGAAGTAGTAATGGGCATCAAAGAAATGGTGCACACAATTATTAAGTATTTTCCATCCACCTTAACTATAGAAGACACTAGCAGTATGCCAGAAATTGAAGAGTGTCAGGCCACAGAAGTTTGTATAGTTGTTATTACTAAGAAGGTGCTTGGGGAGCCGAACCATCTGTTGGTAGATAAGCCACTTGGACCAGATGAAGTACATCTCTGGTTCTGAAAGAGATAGCTGATGAGATTGTGGAGGTATTAGTAATGAAGTTTCAAGAATCACTAGATTCTGGATTGGTTCTGGGGGACTGGGAAATTGCAAATAATCCTCCACTCTTTAAGAAGATAAGGAGACAGAAGTAAGGAAATTATAAACCAGTTAGTAGTTGGAAAGGTGATGGAGTCCATTATTAAGTATGAGGTATTGAAATATTTGGAAGCACATAATAAAGTAGGCCAAAGTCAGCATGATTTCTTCAGCCTGACAAATCTGAACAGGCAGGATAGACAAAGGAGAGTCAGTGGATATTGTTTACTTGGATTTTCAGAAGGCCTTTTGTTGTATATTTAATATTTGAATCATATTGAAGTTGATGAACAAGAGCCCATGGTTTTCCAGGAAAGATTGTGACTTGTATAGAAGACTGGCTGATTGGGAGGAGGCAATGAGTTGGAATAGAAGGTGCCTTTTCTGGAGGGTTCTGGTTGCTGGTGGTGTTCTGGAGGGTGCAGTACTGTGGCCACTTCTTTTCACATTATATGTACGATGGAATTGCTGGCTTTGTGGCCAATTTCACAGATGATATGAAGATAGGTTGAGGAGAAGGTAGTGTTGAGGAAGCAGGGAATCTGGAAAAGGACTTAGATTGGGAGAATGGGCAAAGAAGTCGCAGAAGGAATATAGTCCAGAGAAGTGTTTGGTCACACACTTTGGTAGAATAAAGGCATAAACTATTTTCTAAAGGGAGAGAAAATTCAAAAATCAGAAGTGCAAAGGGACTTGGGAATCCTTGTGCAGGATTCCCTAAAGATTAACTTGCAGGTTGAGTCAATAATAAAGAAGGCAAATGCAATGCTAGCTTTCATTTCAACAGGACTAAAATATAAGAGCAAAGATGTGATGCTGAGGTTTTATAAGGCATCAGACTACACTTGGAGTATTATGCCCAGCTTTTGGGCCCCTTATCTAAGAAAATATTTGCTGGCATTGTGGAGGGTCCAAAGGAGAGATCATAAGAATGATTCCAGGAATGAAAGGGTGAAAAGAATGAAAAGACCAGAGAGCACAGCATCAGAACAGAGGGATGTCCATTTAGAACAGAGATGAGAAGGGATTTATCTAGCCAGAGGGATGCATCTGTGAAATTCATTGCCATGGATGGTGTTGGAGTCCAAGTTGTTGAGTATATTTAAAGCAGAGGTTGTAGGTTCTTAGTCAATCAGGGATCAACAATTACAGAAGAAGGCAGGAAAATGGGATTGAGGGAGACGATAAATTAGCTGTGACAAAATAGTGGGGCCGATTCAATGGGCTGAGTGGCCTAATGTCTTATGGCCTTGTGCTGCTTTATACTGGCATTGACTCAATGGGTTGAATGGCTTACTGAAATGTGAAAAGCTCTTGTAGACAGCCACTTTGAGAATCTATGATGCAAATTAACTTCTCATTTTTGAGAATTTCCTTAATTCTTTTAACATTGAGAATGATATAAGGTGCATTGATGTTCCTCAGAAACAACTTCACATTTGGGAGTATCACATTTTCAAGTACTAACTTGCAACTTCATTTCAACCACCTGGTTCAGACTATTGGATCTTCCAGCAATCTGGTGTGCGTGCAATTATTTAATGACTGAGTTTACTCTTCTCTCTGTATTGGTGCATCTGATCATGTATTGTCATCACCACAGTGACTGTAACCTCCCTTCACTATGCTCTACTCCCGAACCTTCACTTGTCTTTCCAGATTATGGAACAGAGTATCCATGGTCACTTTGTTGGCTCTCGACAGAGCTTTGGACCATTTGGATTTGGATGCTAAAGATCCTACAGCATGTTTATTGTAAAACCAGAAGGGAGTTATCTCTGATGTCTGACCAAAGTAACTAACAGGTTCTGGTGTAGCAATATTACTTTGTGGGCACTTGTGCACAGATTGGTTGGTGTATTTGCTACATTTAAAACAATAGTTACACACCAGTTAAAGAATTCATGGGTTGGGAAATGCTTTGAAATAACCTCTACTTATATTGCTAAAGCAAATTTCACAAGTCAAAATAAATAGCATTTAATTCATTTTTGAAGTTTCCAGTTGCATGGTAACTGAAAAATAAAGGAGCTGGTAATTATACGGATATAATGTCCACCTGGTACTATTGCACTATCTCATCATTGTTAGGATTAGAGTAGTAGTGAAGTAGTAGGATTTTCAGCCTTTTCATTCTTTCCTGATATTTAATACAGCTTCAGTGGCCTCAGTGCACAGTGTATTGGACAATGTAGCATTCTCATTTATTCACAGGAGGCAGTAGAAAATACCCACCTACTCCTGCTCCCATAAACTGAAAAGTCACATAACTGAGAATGTATCTCATTCTACAAATTACAAGTCAAATTTATTAAAAGGTATACAGCATGAAGAGCGAGCCCAACATATTTTGTTACAGTTCATTTCAAAACAATAAAAAGTATTTAAATCCTTGTCAATAATATTACATTTGTACCAATATCAGAAAATTCCTTATTATAGAGAATAGCTTGGAGAGAATTTATTTAGACATTCTCATGCAACATATACTTTTAAACCACATTTAAACCCTTTAAACACCATTTAAACCCTTTTTTTTAAGATAATCTCATTCACTACATTAAAATATTTTAAAGTACGTAGTGACACATCCCAGCCTTGTAAATAGAATTTTTTATACAATTGAAATGAATACCATGATGATACATTCAGCTTAATGACAGCTTTATGTTCCACTCATTATGCAAGGAACTTTAGCTCTTCTCTGTAGTCTTGCAGTATTTGTCTGGCGTGCAAAAGAAAACTTTAATATTTACTGCACAGAATGACAAAGTATTTAATTTTCTTAATACATATACAGTGAAACTATCAAATATTCATCAATAATTCATTCATTTAATAAGGTGGCTGTACTAACTTTAGCATAATGATGATCCCTAGTCTCTCAGTGCTAGGTCTTACTCTTTCCTTGGGGCCTTTTGCAAGATATAGATGTAACTTTGGGTCAGGGACTTGTGAAGGTATCATCAGGAGTTTCATGACTGCCAAATGCTAGTGCAGGAAACTAGCACTCTGACACAGTTAGAAATGTCAGCTCGTGGTAACGCAGTCAGCTCTAGTGGGCAAGTGCCAGTGAAAGGGACAACACCCAGGGGCAAGCTTCTTTCCTGGTTTTGCTGAATAAAAGTTTCAAAATCTTTGCAGCCCATTTATGCGAAGAAAATTGAGTCCTTCATTCAAGTAATCAATAAGCAACCAAAATGACTGCCAAGATATACCTTTACCATTAATACAAGGAGTCCTCTCTACTGTGTGGTATCATTTTACACAGCATCATCATAAGACTGTCTACTTTAAAGAGATAGCTGTTTCTAGGGAAGCTGTAACTTGATTCTCACATAATACAGCCTTTGCAGCAAAGATGCAAGTTCAAGTCCATGCAGGCTCCGACCATTAATTGATCCACATTGAAGAGATTGGCAAGCACAAAGTTTACATTTTAAAAGTACAACTCATCTCCTGCTATCAATTACTCTTCATTCATTCCCCTAAAATGAGGATTTTCTGACCCTCCTCTGTTCTAACACTAGCAATGAGTCCAGAAAGCCAACAAGTTCAGGCCCACCAGCAACAAAAGGTTAAGGGCTGATCCCCGAGTTCTAGGAAGCTCATGTCCGCATGAATCATTGACAACAAGGTATCTCACATTGCACAATAATGGGTTTCCACCATCTGCAAAGATGGCTTTTTCTTTACCCTTTTCTTAGCCAATAGAAACACAGAGAACCTACAGCACAATACAGGCCTTTTGGCCCACAAAGCTGTGCCAAACTTAGAACTATCTTAGAACTACCTAGGCTTACCCATAGCCCTCTATTTCTCTTAGCTCCATGTATCCATCCAGGAATCTCTTAAAAGACTCTATCATATCTGCCTCCGCCACCGGCAGCCCATTCCACGTACTCACCACTCTCTGCATAAAAAACTTACTCCTGACATCTCCTCTGTACCTGCTTCCAAGCACCTTAAAACTACGCCCTCTTGTACTAGTCATTTCAGCCCTGGGAAAAAGCCTCTGACTATCCACATGATCAATGCCTCTCATTATCTTGTACACCTCTATCAGGTCACCTCTGTTATCCTCTGTTGCTCCAAGGAGAAAAGGCCAAATTCACTCAACCTATTCTCTTAAGGCATGCTCCCCAATCCAGGCAACATCCTTGTAAATCTCCTCTGCACCCTTTCTATGGTTTCTACATCCTCCCTGCAGCGAGGCAACCCGAATTAAGCACAGTACTTCAAGTGGGGTCTGACCAAGGTCCTATATAGCTGCAACATTACCTCTTGGCTCTTAAACTGAATCCCATGATTGATGAAGGCCAATGCACCATATGCCTTCTTAAGCACAGAGATGACCTGTTTAGCAGTTTTGAGTATCCATTGGACTCAGACCCCAAGATCCCTCTGATCCTCCACACTGCCAAGAGTCTTGCCATTAATGCTATATTCTGCCATCATATTTGACCTACCAAAATGAACCACCTCACACTTATCTGGGTTGAAATCCATCTGCCACTTCTCAGCCCAGTTTTGCATCCTATCAATGTCCCGCTGTAACCTCTGACAGCCCTCCACACTATCCACAACACCATCAACCTTTGTGTCATCAACAAATTTACTAACCTATCCCTGCATTTCCTCATCCAGGTCATTTATAAAAATCACAAAGAGTAGGGGTCCCAGAACAGATCCCTGAGGCACACCACTGGTCACTGGCCTCCATGCAGAATATGACCCATGACCCATCAACAACCACTCTTTACCTTCTGTGGGCAAGCCAGTTCTGGATCCACAAAGCAATGTCCTCTTGGATCCCATGCTTCCTTACTTTCCCAATAATCCTTACATGGGGTACCTTAACAAATGCCTTGCTAAAATCCATATACACTACATCTACGGCTCTACCCTCATCAATGTGTTTAGTCACATCCCCAAAAATTCAATCAGGCTCGTAAGGCATGACCTACCTTTGACAAAGCCATGCTGACTATTCCTAATTATATTGTACTTCTCCAAATATTCATAAATCCTGCCTCTCAGGATCTTCTCAATCAACTTATCAACCACTGAAGTAAGACTCAATGGCCTATAATTTCCTGGGCTATCTCTACTCCCTTTCTTGAATAAGGGAACAAAATCCACAACCCTCCAATCCTCTGGAGTCTCTCCTGTCCTCATTGATGATGCAAAGATCATCACCAGAAGCTCAACAATCTCCTCCCTTGCTTCCCATAGTAGCCTGGGGTACATTCTGTCTGGTCCTGGTGACTTATCTAACTTGATGCTTTCCAAAAGCTCCAGTACATCCTGTTCCTTAATATCTCCATACTCAAGCTTTTCATCCCTACAATCACCAAAATCCTTTTCCATAGTGAATACTGAAGCAAAGTATTCATTAACTATCCCTGCCATCTCTGCTGGTTCCATCCACACTTTTTCTCTGTCACTTCAGGGTCAAAATGATTTGCTTCCACTTTATTTTGATACAGTGGCAAGATGATCCAAAATAACTAGAGGTTAAGATGTTGTACAGACCTAACACATTCACATTCATTTATTCTCTCTCCCCCTTTCTTCTCCCCGCACCCTCTCCATACAAGCACGCACGCACACACACACGCACACACACCATCTTAAATCACTGGATCCAGTGAACCACTGGGTGATAAAGTAATTGAATATAATGTTATATTTGGAATTGAAATCCATACCCGTACCACTTTTGAAACTTTGACCCATAACTTCTTTGTGGAGTTAGCCTGTATTGGTATAGTAGTTAGCTGGACAATCTCAGTATTCTTATAGATTAACAAAATGTTGGAAAGCCTGTTATAGATAAGTGTTTTTTTCCACTCGTGTTATCTCATGTAATGATGTTACTGAGATCATAAAAGCATCTGTTTATAAACTGATTCTTGGCCTCTAACTTTTCAATGTAGTATTCTGACAAAACAGCCAAAAAGATTACAGCTCATCTTTACTGTTCTGTCTTTATTACTTGGCTGAATACATTTCCCTATGGCTATATGTTAGCAGTAGCCATTCTTCTAAGGTTCTAATCACATTGAATATCAACAGAACTGATTAAACTAACTAAGCAAAACCCTCAGTATTCAAAGTATAAAATATTCATTGGCGGCTGTGACATGCAGTACAACATACTAAACTTTGAATTTCCTTGATCTAAAATAGATCTCCTTTATGATATAAAAAAGTGTATTTTTTTGGTCTTTGACTTAAAATACAACACATGCTGTTCTTAAATAAGACTCATGGGTGATCTGGAAATAATAACAAGTGTGACAATTTTTAATATTCGGCTCCAAATTACCATAACTTACCTTTAACTCGATGTTCTCTTCTTGATTTTTTTGTTTAAAGCAGCAATTAAAGCAGAATTCTTCTTCTCTAACCTTTAAATTTAACATGATTTACATGATTTGTTAAAATCTGAATTTTAACTTATCAGTTTCCCTTTAGATACAAGTTGTAATTTCCTTAGTTATCTGTTCACAAATTATCAGAATGTTTTGTGTATACAATCTCATTCGCATTCCAGAACCAAAAAATGAAAAATTCTATTTTATGCAGAGTGAGGGAAGAATTAGTATTTATACAGGAAAGCAGAAGATCAGAAGGGCATCCAAAGAGATCTGCTGCCCACCTTAAAGAAGTGAATGAGGGGAATATCTTACTGGAATCATGCTAAGTATACTTTTATAAAACCTTGGCAGAATTCAGCTACATATGTATTGTGCAAGTGGTGCTGAAGTCCCTTGTTACAGATGCAGTGGCATGGTGTCGCACCCCGATATATCTCTTAAAAAAAGAATGAACTTTTTCACAAAATTTTTATGATAAAATATCAAGGTTAATAATGGATGATTTTCTAATTGTGGGAGATGACTCTGGAATGATTACATGACAGTTGTTTTAATGTAATCCTGAGCCTAATAGTTAATATTTTCCAAGCTATAGACCATTCTCCTCCCCCCACCAACCTCCTGCCCACCATTATGTTTAGAGAATGAATAAGCTTGAATATCTAAGCTTAAAAGCCTGACTTTAAATGTTATTTAGTGTTCTTTTGCTCAGTTAAGTACAAGGTTAGAATTACCCAATAATTTGCATATTAAACATCCGGAGCCTTTGATCAGCAATCTGAACTATTTCATTCAAGCCATCGATCTGTTTGAAAAGAAAGCATATTTTCAAGGCCAAGGATTAAGGATAACAAAACTTAAACAGTTAGCCAAAATTTTAGCATACCGTATTCTTGGTTAATGAGTAAGTCATGTGTATAGGTAGCTGTGAGAAATATTTAAGGAGAGGAATTCCTGCAGACAATGTTCTTGGAATGCTGTTTGGAGCATTATATTCCATTTCAATTCCAAAAGAGCATGTACCACAAAGTAAATCAGAAAAATTGAAAAGAAATCTCATTGCTCCTGAACATGGGGTGCCACAGTAGAGTAGTGGTAGGCGCAATGTTATTACAGCTCAGGGTATAAGAATATGGAGTTCAATCGCAGCTTCCTCTATACGCCTTCCTCGTGGAATGCATGGATTTTCTCCGGGTGCTCCAGTTGCCTCCCACAGTCCAAAGATGTAGCGGGTAGGTTAATTGGTCTTGTAAATTGGCCTGTGATTTGGTTAGGTTGTCGGGTGGGGGGAGGGGTTGCTAGGCGGTGTGGCTCGAAGGGCATATTCCGCTCTGTATCTCTAAATAAAACTATAAAGTAAATGGATCAGACACAGAGGTCAATGGGCTTTTCGGCCCTTAGATCTTCAAGAATTCAGTCTTAACACTTGAAAATCCAATTAAGTTAAAGCTATATCTTATCAGAAGGTTGCACTGTCATTATTCATAGTTCTCTAGAAAAAAAATATAGTACTACTTTTCTTTAAGGCTTTGCTAATAGCCGTTTCCATTGAACATCTGTCAAATTATACAGTTGTCCACAATAGAAGGCCCAGAGAAATTCACTTCATAGTTAACAGTCCAGGAATTGACTACTGCGATGGAATTCTCTACGGGATCTTCAATACATTTCCTACAGGCTTTATATATTAAAAATAGTGACATCACATACTTAACAAGAAAAATATTGATCAGTTCAAATAGAAAGAATCATTGTTAATCAACCTGTGGTTGCTACTATATTTATAAAGATATACTTTTTATTCCACTAGCGAATTAAAATAACTAGTTATCTCGATCTGTTTTTTTTTTCAGTTTACTTGGAAAATTAAGTTTATAACAATTACTTAAAATGATACAAAACACTGAACTCACTCAACAAAAATGTTGAACAATGTTAGAACTGCCTGCAAAAGATGGTGCCCTACTGGCCTTTATTTGTATGGTTCCGGGATTTGAACTGTCATTTCACTTGTGAGAAAATTACCCTTCTAAACCACTACTAATTTATAGATGAAATGAAAGCTTTAATAGTTGAATTTCTAGGAAAGCTTAGGGTATAGAATCTAAACTGACACAGATATTATATATTCAAGTCACCATTAACGGCCAATCTTACTAATTAATGAATTAGAATTTAGAATTTACTTAAATCTTATATCCATACCACAACGTGAGGGAGTAAAAATCTTTCTGTTATGACTCTGTCACAATGTATAGACATGTTAACTTAGAAAGTCTACTGGCTTGTAGAAAGAAGCTGTCCCGTCCTGGCTTTAATGCAGTGGTACCGTTTGCCAGATGGAAGCAGCTGAAACAGTTTATGGTTGGGGTGCCTGGTGTCCCCGATGATCTTCCAGGGCTTTCTTTCTGCCCTGCTATAATTGTCCTCAATGGAGGGAAGTTCACATTCAGAGATGTGCTGGGCTGTCCATACCACTCTCTGCAGTGTCCAGCGATCAAGGTTGGTGCAGTTCCCGTACCAGGCGGTGATACAGCCAGTCAGAATGCTCTCAATGGTGCCATTGTAGAAGGTTTTGAGGGTTTGGGGACCCATGTCAAAAACTTTATAGAGATGAAAATATTGGACCGTATGGGGTCCCAAAACCTCAAATATCAATAAGTCACATAACATAGAACATTAAAGCACAGTTCACGTTCTATGGCCCACAATGCTGTTTTGACTGTTTAACCTAATCCAAGAATAATCTAACCCTTCCCCCCTACATGGCCCTCCATTTTTCTATCATCATGCGCCTATCTAAAAGTCTCTTAAATGTCCCTAATGTATCTGGCTCATTATTATTTTAATCTTAGCCTTAGGAAAAGCAAATTACCATCTAACCTGAAGTCTTGGTCTTCTTCAAAAAAATTAAAAATCTGACCTTTAATTTTTTTGGTAAACCTGATTCATCTGAGCCAAAAAAATTACATTTCAGGTAGCTATCTTTCAGCAACTTCCAACTGTCTGAACAGCTGATTAAGTGTGTTTGATGGTCCAATTTTATGTTTCCTACACTAAGGAGGATGACAAAAGTAGGTCATTAGATGTATGTTGCTTTGGAACATCCTAAAAATGTAAATTATGAGAGTTTCTTGGTTGAAATCAGAAAACCTTTAAAATCCATCAGTAAAGACAAGACATCAAGGAGGAGGTGCAGGAGCCTGAAGACCCGTACTCAGCATTTTAAAAACAGCGCTCCTTTCTCTCTTTCATCGGGTTTCTTAACATTCCATGAACACTACCTCGTTATTCATTTTTTGCCTATTGTACTTATTTCTGTAACTGATAGTGATCTTTATGTCTCGCACTCTACTGCTACTGCAAAACAACAAATCTGATGACATATGTCAGTGTTAATGAACCTGATTCTGATCCACAGGTGGATTTTTAATCCAACTGCCAAAAATACTCTTGACATGCTTTTAACAGCACCTTAGAAACTTGCGAATACTTTACACTATTTGTCGATAAACATTGCTAAATGGTATGAACAGTACAATGCCTATTTGAAAGCTACTTTTTCCTGCACCGTTCATGATCTCGTTTTTGTGGGAAAGCAAATATACTTTTCTCCTTCATTGTTACAAGGCAGCTTTGATTTTGCTTGACTAAGCTGGAACTCATTGGTTGCCAAATATAGTCCATTGTGTTTGCCTTAGTTGGTAGCACATTTGCTTGTGAAGCAGAATGCTGAGAGTTCACGTCCAAATCCGAGTACGTAATGTAGATCCTCCCTCACCACACAGCATTGAGGGAAACTGACGCACACAAGTTTTTAAAATGAAAATTGCTATCCTATCTACCTAATAAATGTTTATGAAAATAATTTGAGAGTAGAGGTAGAGCTTGTCTAATATCCTGGTCAATATCCTCAGCAATCAGCACCCGAAAACTTAGGCCAATCACTGCTTCAAAATTGTACAGTATTTGCTGTATTAAGACCGCAAGTGATCAGACCAACAGTAATACATACCAGTGAAATGTTTAGGGACTGTGCAAACATGTCATAAATTGCCAGTACTTTTCTGAAAGCTTACTCAAACTCTCATTTATAAATAATGGTTGATAATCTATTTATCAAATACATACCAATCCTATAAATGCTGTACAATTTTTATAATGGTAAACGGTGGCAGTGGTAATCATCAATCACGAAGTAAAGTCTGATACTGTATGTCTGCACATAATAAATCCTGGGTGCAGGAAAAGAATTGATTCTACAGGGAGTGCATTTGATACAATCCGGAATAAATCTAATAACTGTTACAGTAACTCAGAGTGAAAAGAAAAGCATGAACAGTTGGGTAAATATTCGAGTAGTGGGAACAGTTACCTCGTACCTTGCTTTGCAGTTCATTCACACGTGTGTGGAGCTCAATGTTTTCTGCCACAAGCAATTTAAACTCATCTGATGACTTCCCTTGATGATTTACTGCCTGAAAATTAAAGACAATGGGTTCCAATTGCAAACTTTATTTCATTTTATTTTACCTGATATGTACTGTATATTATTAGTGATTTTTGTAACCCATAGGATTCCAAGAATTACGCAGTTATATACTTTGTGCTTCTGTAATCTGTGATTGTGTTCACAAGATCTGTTGCGGATGTAAACTCTTTCAAATTTCATTATGAAGGCAACTAACATGGGGGCTGCATGGTCTCTGTTTCTTAACTTTAAGCAGAAACACAAATAAAGCATCATCTTTTCATCATACTTAATCCCCCAAATTACTGTAAATTATTCCCTTATTTCTCATCTGTCCTTAAATGTACAGACCAAGACAATTTTAACAAAATGCTTAATAGAACATTAACTGCCTTGTACAAAATTTAAACTGTAAGCTTTGAAAAGCATTATTCATATATGATCCTGTATCATAGTGCACAAAAAAAACACAGGTGAATCAGAGCAGAAATGAATTCAGCAATACCCAAAAATGAAAATAGTTTTAATGCAATTTAAATATTATCAAAAGAACGTGTTATCAGCTTGACGAGCATAAATCCCAAAATGTTGTTTAAAATCACAGTTAAAAGATAGTTATACACCATTGGGTTTTTAATAATGCCTACTGCACAAGAAAATTGTAAATGTGAGAATGGATGTTTTAAAGCTATTATCATCCTCAAATTTATTCCAATTTTCCAGTAAAGTTTGTAAACTACTTTTCACGTCAACTTTTGTTTGAGGGGAGGGTGGGAAACGATGACTCATCTTTATTCACTGATTGTGTTTCAGTTTTCATGCTGAAGTAGATTTCATCTGATAAAGGGTTTGAGTCCTGACGAAGGGTCTCGACCCAAAACGTTGACTGCTTCTTTCAACAGATGCTGCCTGACCTGCTGAGTTCATCCAGTTTGTTTGTGCATCTAGATTTCATTTGGTCCTCTTTGGTACACATACTGTCCTCTACTGGAACAAGGCTGCATATACAGGTATTTACATCATTCAAAAAATCAGTTACTGTACTATATTAATTGAAGAAATAAAGTAAGTTGTTTGGAAACATAAACATTGATGATATTCAGCTGATAAGGAGGCTCATTTAGCACAACTGTGATGATATGCAACAGTAGTTTGTGTGATTATCTACAAAAAAATAAAAATATGCACACCCCTTATGACTACACAAGTCTATTCCACTGTGACATTTCCACGTTCCTGTTGCAAGCTTGAATTCTGAGATGTAGTTGGTTGCCACATCGTTCAGAATCCCGAACCAGCAGATTACAATATGACAGATTAATTTTGTGATGAGTTCCTGACGAACTTGGAGACACAGGGGACTGATGCATAAGCTGCCTAAAATGCTGATTTCCTCCAGCAGCTCATTTTTCAATCCTTAGGAACCTGGTCCTGCAAAGGTACTTTTCACTCATTCCAGCTGTTCCTTTGCTTCCTACCATTCAGTTCCGCAGGTCTTGAAACCACACGCATTGAAATGCTGCCTTGATACCATGAATTCAGTTCCTTTGCTGTTTGTATAATGTCCACAAAGAAATCTACAGTCTACTGGTGCGGGCAAAATCAGTGAGCAGGTCATTGATAAGTGCAGCTTAATAAATCTGCTAAACACTTTGGTAATGCCTGAATGCGGTAATTAGCTAGATCAGAATTCACCCACTTTTTGTAGATAGGACATACCTGGATATTGTTGGGTAAGCCATGTTGTTGGGTAACTACACTGAAAGAATTTGCTAGAGCTGCAGCTTTTTCATTGTAGTGTGGGGTTGCTGTGTTGTCTCATAGCCTTTGCTATCCAGCGTGCTCCACGTGGACAGAATAGATTGAATTGGGTGAAGGGCTCTTCAGAAGAAGCTGAGGTAGCATTATTGGCTGAAAATAATCGCAAGTGCTTCATCTTCACATACTGAAGTCCATCACCCCAGACAATCACCTTGAAGCCTCCTACTCCCAGCTGTCCATCATCATTCATGACTGGACATTGAACCTCTGACCCAGGATGCATGCTGCACCCGTGCCATTTCCAAATATAGTTCAGTAAGAAGTAATGAATCAGCTGCTGAGGAAGCACAATAGGTACCTTCATTAAGAGGCTTCCTTAGTCACGTATGGCCTGATGCCATGAGACTTTTTTGGCTGAAGTACTAAATCACTGTCTTGCAACTGCTTCAAAGTGTAGCCAGAAATTGGTGCAGTCTAGGGCTTAAAGGTATATTCCACGTGTGAATCTGAATGCCAGGTCAACATAAGGTGCTCTGGTGTTAGTATTCCCATTCTGTTTTTTCCCATTCACATTGCACAGACTCAAATTGAATGGATTGCTATTTTGGAGGGAAGCAGTTGTCAACACTTTGCTTGAGTCTTGAACTGCACAGAAATATGTCTTTTGATTTTGTGTTTGTGTATTCTGTGTCTTCACTCCTTTTTTGTTGCTGGTTGCAGGATTTTTTTGTATGGAGGGAAGGAGGGTTTGATGCTTGATGTTTTTCTTTGGATAGGTTGGTTCCATGGTTCTTCTTTGTTTCGTGACTATCTGTGGGGAAGGCGAATCTTTGGGTTGTATTCTGCACACATAAAGTACTTTGATAATCAGTGCATACATACATAATCAATGCACACATAAAGTACTTTGATAATCAGTGCATACATAATCAATGCTCACATAAAGTACTTTGATAATCAGTGCATACATAATCAGTGCACACATAAAGTACTTTGAAACACATATAAGCCAGATCAGGTTGGGAGAGTAGATTTCCAGGTTTTCTGAGGATTAATTATTCCTGATCTAAACTTTTCAGTAATTCAGATTATTTCAGTTTAAATTCTCCAGTAGTCATGGTTAGATTCCTTTTCCTATACAGGTCATTGAATCCAGGTTAGTGAAACACTAGCCAGGTAATGCACCCATTGCACCCCATTCCCACACTTATTAAATACAGCTATGTTACTTGTCACAAATACTGCTTACTGTAACATTGCACATTCTAAGTCCCACACTCTGCAGATAATACCCTGAATACCCCACCGGATTTGTAACCCACCACCGAACACTTACAGGTATTAATTCAATTGTTACTATATTTGGAAACAGCTCCACCTCTACTTAGTCAATCCATTTCATGATTCCTTCAAAAAGCCTCTCTCCGTTCAACTTTCTGTAGCATTAATATTTTGCCAATCTATTTTGCCTGTGGTCTTGCATCATCCAGCTGAAGGTCTGTGATTAGTGATGTTCCGCAGGGGCCTGTGTTGGAACAAATGATCTGGATGAAAATGTAGATGAGTGGATTAGTAAACCTGCAGATGATATGAAGATTGGTGGTGTTGGCAAAGAATACAGTGAGATCAGTTGCAGATATGGTCAGAGAAATGGCAAATGATGTTTAACCTGACCATCTTGGTGAATCAAATGTGGAAGAGACAGTATACTGTTCTGGGCAAAATCCTTAACAGTGGTGATGATCAGAGGGACTGTGGGGTCCAAGTTCATAGTTCCCTGAAAGTGGTTAAGAAGGTGTATGGCATGAATGCCTTTATTAGTTGAGACTCTGAGTTCATGAGTCAGGACATTATGTTACAGCTTTATAAAACTCTAGTTTGGCCATTTCTGGTGCCTCTATTATAGGAAGGATATTGAGGCTTTGGAGAGGTTTACCAGGATGCTGCCTGGATTAGTAGACATTCTGTAATGAGAGGGGGAACAAACTTGGGTTGTATTCTCTGGAGTGCCAGAGACTGAGGGGAGATCTGATGAAGGTTTATAAGATTTTGAGAGGCGTAGATAAAGCAGACAATCAGTATCTTTTATTTTCCCAGGGTTGAAATGTCTCATACCAGAAGGCATGCATTTTAGGTGAGGGGGTAAATTCAAAGGACATGAGAGTGGCAAGTTTTTTTTCACACAGAGAGTGATGGATGCCTGGAATTCACTGCTTGGGGTGGTGGTAGAGGCGGATACATTAGGAATTTTTAAGAGGTGTTTAGAAAGGCACATGAATGTATTGGAAATTGAATGAT
Source organism: Hypanus sabinus (assembly GCF_030144855.1). Lineage (NCBI taxonomy): Eukaryota > Metazoa > Chordata > Chondrichthyes > Myliobatiformes > Dasyatidae > Hypanus > Hypanus sabinus. The sequence goes on from NC_082706.1 coordinate 92,289,393, forward strand.
ATGGACATTGTGTGGGCATAAGGGATTAGTTTATTTCACCATTTGATTACTAGTTTAATTGTTCCAGCATAACATTGTGGGCTGAAGGGCCTCTTCCTATGCTGTACTGATAATAAAATCTTTCTTTGCAGTGGCAAATAGGGCAATGTTTCTCCTGCCTCCTCACATTGTAACTGCAAATTACATTAATACACTTCCCTTGCTGTAGCGATGATATATTGCATAGTCAGATTATAATGCTTGGTACAAACACCAAACCCAGCCATCCCAAAGAGTGAATTTCCAGTTAGTGACACTGGGAACTGTGCTCAATACTTCAAACCTGTGGCAGACACATAAACATTTCCTGGAACAAGGCATACTTCCTCCAATCCACAAACTCACTCATACTTTGAGCAGTTATTTACAGAGAAATTACAAACCATGCTTTTAATTACACTTTGTTTCAGAAAGAAACATCTTAATTTTATGCAATGATGACAAGCTCTCTATAGAACTGTCATTGCCTTGCTATTAGTAAAGATCCCTTGGTAGATAAATCAGATTGAGATCAGGAATAATTTTAAAATGTTTACATTGTAAAGCAAACCTTTAAAGCTAATATACTTATTAGTGGTGAAGAATGTTTTTTTCTGACCTCATTTTCAACAACATTAGCTGTCTTCTTATTCAAGGTAGCTTCCTTGGGTATAATTTTGTCAACATCAATACCTAAGAATCAGTACAAAAAGAACAGATTTGGGTGACTCATATTTTCCCTTGTTAATGGAGTTTATCTTTTGCAATGTATACTTAACAGAGTGGCAAGTGAGTATATATATGTATGTGTGTGTGTGTGTGTGTGTGTATATATTTTTAATCCATCAATCCACTCTTACCACAATAACCGGAATTCCAATCGGTGTCACTCTTCCCTTCGTTGCTGCTATGGTCCCCATTATCCTGAATGAGAGTTCAACAATATCAGCATTATATCAATCCAAAACAAAATCAAGCCAGCCTCTGGTACTGAATCTCACAATACTCAATCCCAGAAATAACGTGTCCATAGAACTCATCATCATTTCCAAAAGCAGTGGCCAGCCTGGTGGCACAAAGCAGTACGTTGTGTGAATTTGTGTCTGACTGCCTACGTTCAACTATGCTTGCAGTCAGCACTGAAGATGTGACTGAATCCCCAGAGCAAAACAGGCAAATGCTTCAGTAGAAATGGTGGAACCAACGCAAAGTTAATGTTTGGAATATGGGGTGCATTAGACCAAAATAAGGAATCGAGGAAATGCCAACTGGAAAGAGAAAACAAAAAAAACATAAAGAAAAAATAGTGTTTAGTTTCTAAATTTTTGAGCAAATCACTTACTGATGTAATGACAGACAAAATTGTTGTTGGAGGGCTTGAGAGCTTGATTGCTGCTCGTTAACTGTGGTCATGGGTGTCATGGTAGCATAGTGGTTAGTATAATGCTATTACAGTGCTAGTGACCCAGGTTCAATTCTGCTGCTGGCTCTGAGGAGTTTTACGCTCCCTGTGACCGCATGGGTTTCCTCTTGGTGCTCCAGTTTCCTCCCACATTCCAAAGATGTACGGGCTGCTAAGTTAATAGGTTACATGGGTGTAATTGTGCAGCGTGGTCCTGTGGGTTTGGAAGAGTCTTTTACCGTACTGCATCTCTAAAATTAAAAAAAAAAGCCCTTATGCTGTTAGTTACTGCAATTAATGCTCTCTGGAGAATTTAATGGCACTCTAATATACAAATTCAACAAGGTCAAAGGTAATACAATGTTTGAGTGAAGAGTCTGTCAACCAGTAAGCTCTGAAGATTCACAATTCGAGCCTTTCATTTAACCCTCACTGTAGATTTTGTGGATCAGTAAAGTCTGTGTGTTAAGGGCAAGCCATTAGTTTTCAAGCAAGCTGTGGGCTGGTAAAGAAATTTTGTCATATAATCCCCAGCTCTTTTTCAGTGAATCATAGCAGTTCATCAGACAGTGGGTAACTATCCGACCCGCATGAAAGAAGCCTAGAACAAATTTAGCCAACATTGTAACATCTTAAACCTCACTAAACTCATTACGGGCGAATGGATTCCACTAGACTCTTTCAACTTTCCTATGTCAACAATGGAAGCTATATGGTATATTTTGTAACCCAGGGATACTGCTGATCCATACTGTATGACTTCATGATGACTTTTTAAAATTTTAGTCATTCTGTTCTGAGCTACTATACACCCTAAAAATATGAAGTCTTTCTAAGTTATTGTACTGTGCATAGTTATTTCATGTTTTGGATTTTTTGCTTTGAAATGAAATGATGTATCTTTATTATCATTGCATAGTATAATTTGTCATGCACCAATACAGCGAAAATGGGTTTGCAACTCTTGTACTCAATGCTATAAAACAAAAATGAAATAAATAAACAATAAATAAAACCAAGTAACCAGCCAGTACAAGCAATGTCCAGCAGTACAAAAGTGCAACTCAGATGCATGACAGTTGTAAAACCAGCATTAAAAAAGTATCAATATAACGAATTTATGGATGATGCTTGATCGATTGGTTTAGAGCAATTATAGCTCTGGGGAAAAAGCTATTTTTCAGTCTGGAAGTGCGGGCACAGAAAATCTTATAACATCTGCCAGATGGAAGAAGTTCAAACAGATGATTGCATGGGTGTGTATTATCCTTACAGATGCTTGTAGCTTCCTTAGGCAGTGTAAGCTGTAGGTGTCCTCCAGGGCTGGGAGCTGTGTCCCGATGATCTTCTGTGCGCTAGAGATGACCAGCTGAAGTGCTTTCCTATCAGCTGCTGTACAACTGAGATGCTCCACAGAGATGCAGTATGCTATGGTGCAGTGGTAAAAGGTCACCAGCATCTGTTCAGGTAGACCAGCTTTCTTCAGTGTCCTGAGGAAAAACAAGCGTTGCTGTGCTTTCTTAACTATTGTGGTGTTAGTGGGCCATGTAAGGTCTTCTGAGATGTGTATTCCCAGAAACCTGAAACTGGACATTCTCTCCGCTATGTCTCCGTTAATGTAGACGGGAGCGTACTCGTCATCCCATGACTTTCCAAAGTTGATAATTAGCTCCATGGTCTTTGCTGTATTAAGAGACAGGTTGTTTTCTGAGCACCAGCTCACTAAGTTCTGTACCTCTGCTCTGTATGCTGATTCATCTCTGTTAGAGATCAACCCGATCAATGCTGTGTCATCTGCAAATTTGACGATGGTATTGGTGTCAAATGCAGGTACACAGTCCTAAGTGAAGAGAGAGTAGAGTATGGGACTCAATGCACAACCTTGTGGTGTACCAGTGTTCAGGATAGTAGTGGAGGACAAGTGAGGGCCCAGTCTCATTGCCTGTGAATGCTTTGACAAGAAATTTAGGACCCAGTTGAGGAGCTGAGGCCTAGCTGGTGGAGTTTGGAAATGAGCTTGCTAGGGATGACAGTATTAAAAGCAGAGCTATAATCAACAAACAACATCCTCACGTATGTGCCCTTTCCCTCTAGGTGTGTCAGGACAGTGTGAAGAGCTAATGGGATTGTATCCTCTGCGGACCAGTTTGCATTATAGGCAAACTGGTGTGAGTCCAGTGTAGCAGGGATAGTGACTTTGATGTGGGAGAGGACAAGTCTCTCAAAGCAATTCTTTATTATTGGTGTAGGGCAACCGGACGTTTGTCATTCAAATTGTTGATGTTTGTTTTCTTCGAGACAGGCACTATGATGGCTGACTTCAGGCACTGGGGGACCGTTGCCTGAGACAGAGACGGATAGAAAATTCTCGTAAATACATCAGCCAGTTGTTCAGCACAGTCTTTAAGTACCCATCCTGGAACTCCATCTGGGCCTGCAGCTTTTCGTGGATTGGCCCTCTGCAGTGTGCGCTGTACATCATGTGTGCTCAGTGTAAGAGCCTATGTATCCTCTATGGCTGGATTCTTGCACTCCACACATTGTTGTTAATTTCAAACCGGACAAAGAAGGTGTTGAGTTTGTTGGCCAGTGTGACATCACTGTGGGGGCAGACCGGGTTACTCTTGTGGTCAGTAATAGCCCTGATGCCTTGCCACATGCTTCGATTGTTAGCACTGTTATTGATACCCAAAAGATTAGCGCTCTACTCAGCTGTAAAACAACATACCTGTGATGTATCTGAAAGTGTGCTAATGGTTTCTGCTTCAAAGCCCAGCTCATCTTTCCTTCTGCTAATTGAATAAACATCTTGCTGAGAAGTTTTGTCAAAAGAATTCTGGCTGCAAATGCCTTCTGCAAATTCTGGATTATCTAGAATGAGACTCTCTTTCTGATTCTGATAGACACACATTTCCAAACCTGCAAAAACATCAAACATTTTGTTTAGCAGAAAGGAGTTTTCTTTCTATTAAATAATGGTGACCTCCATTCAGATACTGGGGGATTGTGGGATCAGGAGCAAAATTGGGGCTGGTAGGGGGAACTGAAAATTCGTCCAATGTTGAGGAAGTGAATAAAGGGTAAAGGTGAGTGGAAAAACTAGATGGATAAAGATCCTAGTTCATGGTTATATTAGGAAGATCTAGTTGTCTTATCATCCCTGGGCCAATATGTTCCAAGTTCTCCCCCAAATGCTCCAAGCATTGATGGTCAGTGAGTCACCTCTTGCTAAATTGCTACCAAGTATCTGGTTGAATCTTCAGATGCTGTCTGCAAATGGCTAAGCATTTTACCCATGGGAAGAAAGAATGACTTTCAACTACATGAAATTGAAGCAGACATTACTTCGCAGTTGAATTTGTGGCAATTCATTCATGCATGGAGTTCAAGTAACTTGCCAGAGCTTGTCTGAGCATTTGAAGCCACGAGATATTTTTGTTCAAATTAAGATTAATGTGGGTATAGACAAAATGTTTTCACATAATGTGAGATCTTCTGAGTGACACAGTTTGGGCAAAAGCACTCAAAAAAAGTTGTACAGTACTTGGTTCCATTACCTGACAGCACATGAAATAAAATAACATATCTCCCCTATTTGTCTTAACGGACTCTATATAAGCAGGATATGTTCAGGGGAGTACTTTGTATGAAATTTCTTTTGTTACCGATTACAAAGTAGCAAAGTTAGTACAATTATATTATCTCCTGAGAATAGGTCAACAAATTTTCTTAATTTATTTGTTTCGTATCAGGAACAGATCCATTGAAAAAGAACAGAAACTTGGCAGAATATAGTATTAATGGTCAGACACTTGGCAGTGTGGAAGAGCAGAGGGATCTTGGGGTCAGACTCCACAGAACACTCAAAGCTGCTGCGCAGGTTAACTGTGAGGTTAAGAAGGCATACGGTACATTGGCCTTCATCAACCGTGAGATTGAGTTTAAGAGCCGAGAGGTAATGTTAAAGCCTTATAGGACCTGGTCAGAAACCACTTGGAGTACTGTGCTCAGTTCTGGTTGCTTCACTACAGGAAGGATGTGGAAACTATAGAAAGGGTGCAGAGGAGACTTACAAGGATGTTGCCTGGATTGGGGAGCATGCCCTATGAGAATAGGTTGAGTAAACTTGGCCTTTTCTCCTTGGAGCAACGAAGGATGAGAGGTGACCTGATAGAGGTGTATAAGAGAGGCCATGATTGGGTGGATAGTCAGAGGCTTCTTTCCAGGGCTCAAATAGCTAACACGAGAAGGCACAGTTTTAAGGTGCTTGGAAGTAGGTACAGAGGAGATGTCAGGGGTAAGTTTTTTTACACAGAGGGTGGTGAGTGCGTGGAATGGACTGCTGGTGATGGTGATGAGTGCGTGGAATGGACTGCTGGTGATGGTGGTGGAGGCAGATACAATAAGGTACATGGAGCTTAGAAAAATAGAGGGCTATGGATAACCCTAGGTAATTTCTAAAAATAAGTACATGTTCAGCACAGCATCGTGCACCAAAGGGCCTGTATTGTGCTGTAGGTTTTCTATGTTTCTATGTTGTTAGGAAGCCTTAAAATACCAAAATTCTTGACATACAGAAATCCACAAATCCACTTTGGAGGCTCCTGGTAGGGGGTTTCACTTATTATCCAGGTAGCTTCAAAGTTATGATGAAATAGCACATTGTTCCTTCTACAAGATACCAATGGAACTGATATCACTGAACAACGACTTTTTCCAAAAGTTTGACTTCCTCAGAATTATGTCATGCAGGAATTTGGAGAAAAAGGAAATTAACTTATAAAGTGTTCAGTTGCATAACAGTGCTGACACTTTGCAATAGTTCAACTAAGCTAAACATGTTCTGTTGATTGTTTTTGTTTGTACTCTGTGTCTGAGGCTTATCGTTTAAAAGTTCTACAATAGTCAGCCGGCATTGATGGATTCCAGTTGCCCTGATACTGTTCCTCCAAATTCCCATGTCCTGGTGAAAACTTCCATCATGCCCATCATTGAGAGCGTCAAGATTTACAAGGAAGAAGTCTAAATGGGAATATAACAAGTATGAAGAGTCCAGTCTTTGTTGTGGTCACCAATTTTACCCCCAACGTAGAGCTCATAGGGTTTCTTAACAAGAGGGATCATGCTCCATCTTTGAGATTTAAGCCTATACTTGCCACAAATATAACAGTATTGTGGCTGTTGCAACTTTGGAAAGACATTTCGCTATCACAAATACTCCTGAAAATACAAACACTTTGTTATGGGTACACACAATATACTGTCCACATTCAGTATACACATCAAAGTGATCGCAAATAGATGTACATGTAAACACGACATGTGTGCATGATGCTGCTTTTAGAGCCTTTCTAAAACCTGTCCTGCCATGCAGCATCCATCATGCCTAAGCATGCCTGGGTATGGCTGGACAAGATTAGAAAACTTTTCAGCTCACACGAAGGATAACATTTTAATGGACTTGAATTATGAATTGAAATAACAAGTCAGGGTGGATACACAAAAATGGTGCATGATAGGGAAATTCCACGGTGATTTTCATGATCAGCAGCCCAAAATCAATAAAATACACCCAAAAGTATTCAGGAAGCAAAATCTTTATTGTCCAGTGTATTCTGCAACAAAGGCACTGCATTTTTCAGATGATTAATGTGGTCAATTTGAAGCAAGAAGAAGTGACTCCATTGGGAAGCGCCAATAATATATTGGTATGATAATATATAATAACATGATAGGAAGTGACTTGGAATCATTGAATGGTTACAACATTGGAATGGGTCATTCAGCCCTCTGTGTCTATGCAGGCCCTCTTCCACACACTACTTCCACCCCACTGCTCCTCCTCCGAAGCCTTATAAGATTTTCTCCACCATATATTTATCCCATTAACTTGAAGGCCATAGTGAAATTTGATAGCAATACACTTGCTGGACTTGCATTCCAGATTCCATCCAAGCACTGTGTAATAAAGCTTGTCTTCACTATCAACCCTGTCCAGACCCTTCATATATATATCTTTAAATGTCTCCTTAATCTTCTGTTCTCCAAAGAAAACAATCCCAGACTCTCTAATCTATCCTTGTAACTACTGTCCTTCTCAATAACTATTCTCATAAATCTCCTCTGGACTCTCCCCAATGCTTTGTCATCCTTAAACCACAATGAAGGCATGGTAGGTGCTCCTCAAGTTTGGAAGGGGCATCTAGGGCATGAAACTTTAATAGTGCTCCTGAAAATCAAAACCCCTTCCCATCCATTAAGGAAGATCATTTTCTGTAGAAAGTGATTCCATTCATCTGGCCATGCCCGGAATTTCAAACCAATTCTTAAGACCATAAGATACTGGAGCAGAGGTAGGCCATTCGGCCCATCAAGTCTGCTCCACCATTCAATCATGGGCTGATCCAATTTTTCCAGTCATCCACACTCCCCTGCCTTCTCCCCGTACCCTTTGATGCCCTGGCTAATCAAGAAGCTATTTATCTCTGCCTTAAATACACCCAATGACGGCCTCCACAGCTGCATGGCACCAAGTTCCACAGATTTACCACCCTCTGACTAAGGTAATTTCTCTACATCTCTGTTCTAAATGGGCGTCCTTCAATCCTGAAGTCGTGCCCTCTTGTCCTAGACTCCACTACCATGGGAAATAACTTTGTCATATCTAATCTGTTCAGGCCTTCTAACACTCAGAATGTTTCAATGAGATCCCCCTCATTCTCCTGAACTCCAGGGAATACAGCCCAAGAGCTTCCAGACTTTCCTCATACGGCAACCCTTTCATTCCTGGAATCATTATCGTGAATATAATTCTTACATCAATATAACTGCAAAAATATTCACCTTTAGCAGAACAAACACCTATTTCACTGAAGTTATTTTCTTTTGTCCAGGAACAGTGAAGTTTTTCAGTCGCTCTACTGCTGTTGCTTGTAGTTTCTGGAGAAAAGCTTCAGAGAGAGGAGGGTATTAAACAATGAATAGCCATTTGCTTCCTTGGGAATGCTTCACTATTAACTAGATTGTTTTCATCTATATTTAATTTAACTTACTCCCCTTAATACCTATTTTGTTTATTACAGTGAACATTTGCCCATCTTTGCACTCAGGTAATATCTAACTGTGCTTCAGTTTGTATATTGGCTCCTGTGTCTTCTCCTAGTCACATAACTAGAATGGGAGACAGTCTTGACTTAAAAAGCCCCACAACACACACAAAATGCTGGAGAAACTCTGCAGGTCAGGCAGCATCTGTCCAAAAGAATAAGCAGTCGACATTTCGGGCTGAGACCGTTAACCAGGACTGGGAAAAGTAGATGAGTATTCAGGGTAAAAAGATGAGAGGAAGGAAGGAAGAAGTATAAGGTGGTAGGTGATAGGTGAAACCGGGAGAGGAGGAGGGGTGAAGTAAAGAGCTGGGAAATCGATTGGTGAAAGAGATAAAGGGCTGGATAAGGGGAATCTGATAGGAGAGGACTGAAGGCCATGGAAGAAAGGGGAGGGGAGGAACACCAGAGGAGGGTGATGGGCAGGTAAGGAGATAGAGTGAGAGAGGGAAATGGGAATGTGGAATGGAAAAGGAGGGGGGATGCAACTACCAGAAGTTCGAAAAATCGATGTTCATGCCATCAGGTTGAAGGCTACCCAGATGTAAAATAAGGTATTGCTCTTCCAGCCTGGGAGTGGCCTCATAGCGGCAGTAGAGGAGGCCATGGATGGACTATTGAAATGGGAATGGGAAGTAGAATTGAAATGGCTGGCTATTGGGTGATCCGGCTTTTCTGGCAGATGGAGAGTAAGTGCTTGCAAAGTGGTCTACCAATCTACATCGGGTCTCACTGATATACAAGAGGTCACACTGGGAGCATCGAATACTGTAGATGACCCCAACAGACTCACAAGTGAAAAGTTGCCTCACCTGGAAGGATTGCTTGGGACCCTTAATGGTAGTGAGGGAGGAGGTGTAGGGGTAGGTGTGGAACTTGTTCTACTCGCAAGGATAAGTGCCGGGAAGGAGATCAGTGGGCACGGACAAATGGAGAAGGGAGTCACGCAGGGAGCGATCCCTGTAGAAAGTAGGAAGTGGGGTGTGTGCTTGGTGGCGGAATCCTATTGGAAATGGCAGAAGTTACAGAGAATTATGTGCTGGATGTGGAGGCTATTGAGGTGGTAGGTGCGGACGAGGAACCCTATCCCTGGTAGGGTGGCAGGTTGATGGGGTGAGGGCAAACATGCGTGAAATGAAAGAGATGCGAGTGAGCGCAGCGTTGATAGTGGAGGAAGGAAAGCCCCTGTCTTTGAAGGAGGAGGACATCTCATTAGTTTTGGAATGAAATGCCTTATCCTGAGAGCAGATGCAGTGGAGACGGAGAAATTCAGAGAAGGGGACGGCATTTTTACAAGTGACAGGGTGGGAAGAGTCCAGGTAGCTGTGATAATCAGTGTGTTTATGAAAGTTATCAGTGGATAAACTGTTTCCAGTGATACAGACAGAGAGATCGAGAAAGGGGAGGGAGGTGTCAGAAATGGACCAGGTAAATCTGAGGGCTGTGTGGAAGTTGGAGTCAAAGTCGATGAAGTTGACAAGCTTGGCATGGGTGCAGGAAGCAGCACCAATGCAGTCATCGATGTAGCGTAGGAAAAGTTGGGGAGCGATACCAGTGTAGGCTTGGAACACAGACTGGCTTTTCAACCCAGAACTAATGAGATGTCCCCTTTCTTCAAAGAAAGGGGCTTTCCTTCCTCCACCATCAATGCTGCCCTCACCCGCATCTCTTCCATTTCACGCATGTCTGCCCTCACCCCATCCTCCCACCACCCCAGAAGGGATAGTATTCCTCTTGTCCCCACCAGCCTCCACATAATTCTCCGTAATGTCCACCATCTCCAATGGGATCCCACCATCAAGCACATCTTTCCCACTCCCCCACTTCCTGCTCTTCCCAGGGATCACTCCCTACGTTACTCCCTTGACTGTTCATCCCTCCCCACTGATCTCCCTCCTGGTACCTATTCTTGCAAGTGGAACAAGTGCCACATCTGCCCCTACACCTCCTTCCTCGCTACCATTCAGGACCCCAAACAGTCCTTCCAGTTGAGGTAACACTTCATCTGTGAGTCTGTTGGGGTCACCTACTGTATCCGGTGCTCCTGGTGTGGCCTTCTGTAGATCAGTGAGACCCAGCGTAGACTGGGAGACTGCTTCGCTGAGAACCTACCAGAAAAAGTGGGATCTCCCAGTGGCCACCCATTTTAATTCTACCTCCCATTCCCATTCCGACATGTCAGTTCAGCTTCCTCTACTGCTGCAATGAGTCCACACCCAGTTTGAAGGAGCAACACCTTAAGTTCCTTCCGCATAGCCTCCAACCTGACAGTGTGAACGTCGATTTCTCTAATTTCTGGTAATTGCCCCCCCCCGCCCAATTTCCTCCTCTATTCTCCATTCCCCTCTCTTACTGAATCTCCTGACCTGCCCATCTGCTCTCTCTGGTGCTCCTCTCCCTTTCCTTTCTTCTGTGGTCTTCTGTCCTCTCCTATCAGATTCTCCCTTCTCCAGCCCTGTATCTCGTTCACCAATCTACTTCCCAGCTCTTTACTTCACCCCACCCCCTCCCAGTTTGACATATCACCTATCACCTTGTACCTCTTCCTCCCCTACCTTCACCTTCTTACTCTAACTTTTCATCTTTCTTTTCCAGTCCTGATGAAGGGTCTCGGCCCGAAACATCAACTGTTTATTCTTTTCCATCAGTGTTGCCTGGCCTGCTGAGTTCCTCCAGCATTTTGTGTGTGTGACCTACATTTCCAGCATCTGCAGATTTTCTCGTTTGTGATTTAACAAAACACTGCACTAGTAGAAGGCAGGTTCCTTTACCTATAAAACTTAGGCAAAATACAAAATGAGTATTTTGCTTTGACACAACAATGGGTTGGTAGGGATTGCTAACAAGGTAACTTTCTGGCAGAATTTCATGGAATGGTAGATTTCCATCCAATCTTCCTTCATGTATTGCTTCCTTTCCATAAACAGGAATTTGTCCCACCGTTGGGCAAAACTTCCCCTTTCTCCAATGAAGACGAAGAATCTGTAACATAACAGATTTTCCTATTTATATTCCATCAAAGGATTACTTAATGGTCAATCACAAAGCAGCACAATCTGCTTAGTGGTCCTGGATAAGGTTGTCCTTGGGTTATGCGTGCCCATCTCACAAGGGAATCGCTTTCAGTTTAGGGGCAGATAAGGTTATACTCTCTGCTTGGGCATGCTCAGACACACAGGACTGCTCTTTCACACTCCCACTGCTTCACCGCCCCCCCGGCCCCACTGGAAGCTTTTTAATCTACTACTCTGCAGCTGCCAAGGAAAGTGTTTGTTAAGTGATAACTTGTTTTTGCAGTCGTCAGTTTTTCCAATTTCTGTAGGGTATCCCAGGTAAAATAGTACCACCTGATTTGGAATAAGACATGCTTTTTAACCAAGTTTTTAAACACATTTCCCAATTTTTTGAAGAAAGCCAAAGTAATAATCTTAATGATGCAGCAGTGTTGAGACACATCAAAATACTGTGCATTGTCAACAAGGCACCTACGTAGAATACAATATTCACATTACAAATGTTACTGATTGCTTAAAATTTAGGTCAATAGAAATATGCAAGCACATACAGTGCCCATTAGGATACCAAATTAGGGTGAACTTTAACTTGTAGGCAACAGTGCAATACAATGTTAAAAGAGCCACTTGTTAGCTCACAATGATATGCAGATCTAATCAACTGAAAATATGAAATATGCCAAAATGCTGTCAACTGAGACATATACCCTTCTCTCAATTCTTTCTTACTGGCCATCTTGTTCAAAGCAACAAGCAAAAGTGAGTTTTTCTTCTCCAATCTATAAAACAAACAGGAGAACACTTTATGGATCACATTTCCCAGGCTGTGTTTCAAGTATAGCCCCCAATTCTTTGTAATGTAACTTACTAAAATATCAAAGCTATCAGAATTCAGCATGTTACAGAGCACTAACTTCTACAGATGTATTGTAAGTATCCTGACTGGTTACACAGTGGCCTGGCTCAGCAATGTGAATGCTCAGGAACATTTAAAGCTGCAGAGAGTAACAGACCTAGCCCAGTACATCAGCGGTATATTCCACTCCACTGTCAGTGGAATCTGCATGAGATGGTTCCTCAAGAGGGTAACATCTATCGTCAAAGATATCCACCTTCTGGGCCATGTCATCTTCTCGCACCTACCATCAGGTATAAGTCTGAAGTCCCACACCACCAGATTCAAAAATAGCGATTTTGATGGAGTTGTTTAATTTTGCTTCGTAAACATAAGTACTGAAGTTAGGCCAGCAGAAACAACAAGTTAATTTCTTCAACAATGCACAATTTCAAAATGTCCAAAATACATTAGTGTGAAGTCATCCAAGATCTCATTGGGGAAGAAAGAAGCAGCTTGTTGCCTGCCCTACTTTTCTGACCCATTTTAAGTATTTTCCTAATTTTTATCATCACAGAGATCCGCTATAATATGCATTAATTACCTCAAAATGTGCAAATTATTCATTTGAAGTCTTTGGCCAGCGTATTGGATTATTTTGTTGAAACCATTAACCTGTTGAGACAAAACAGCATTTTTTTTAAAATTTTAAAATTACTTTAAACAATGAAACCAAGTCAACCAAGTTAAGAATACACTCAATATATAATTCCTGTCCTGAATAATACAGGTCGATGCATACAGCTTCTAATAGAAGCACTGATATTTAATTCTTCAAAGAGGAGCAATTCCAGGATGTTTACATAAATTGTCAAGTGCTAAGTTCCTAAGCATACCTTCGGACATGGCATTCCATAAGTTCATGTTGTGTGGCTGCAGTTGACTGCAATTCCTTAGTACTTGCACTGCAGAAAATTGTTTCTAGTATTCCATGTCTCGCTAGAACAGGCACTGCTTATGCAAGGATTAGTTTAACATGTAGAATGTTGTCATTAATTTGGAAGGATTCATGAGGATGTTATTGGGACTGGCGAGCTTCAGTTACAAGGAGAGGCTGTTCAGTCTGTGACTATCTTACTTAGAGATTAGAAGGCTGAGGAGAAATCCTATGTACATAAGCTGGATAGTCATTGTCTTTTTCCCAGGATAGTGGAGTCTAAACCTAGATGACATAAATTTGAGGTGAGAGGTAAAAATTTTTAAAGGGACCTGAAGGGAAACTTACTCACAGAGGGTGGTGGGTATGTATATGAAATGAGCTGTCAGAGGAAGCGGTGGAGGCAGGTACACGTACAATGTTTAAAAGGCATTTGGATAATTAAAACGTTTAAAGAACACTTGAAATACTTAGAGGGTCAATGGGCCAAATACAAGTGAGTGGGACTACTTGGGTAGACATTTTGGTCAGCATGGATGGCTTGGATCAAAGGGCCTGTTTCTGTACTATGTAATTCTATGGCTCTAAAACTGGACACAGCTTATAATGGGCCTCATTGATTTCAATGGATGTTGTAGGGCCGTCAGTAAAAATCCAACAGAGGAGTTTTTTCCAAAAGTTAGAATTACTTTCCAAAATTATCTTTACCTTTTAAAAAAATGTAATAGCTTTAATATTTTAATTATTTACCTCACTTTTGTTAGATTTATGATGTCCCTAAATGTTAGAGACATTCAGCAGTTATTATAAACTTTGAGAGCAGGTAGGGCTTTGCTGAAGGTCAGAGCTATCATGGTTTCTCCAGTTTCCCCACTCGGAGCCCTGTCACTGCTCAGGCCTCGCCTCTGGAGTCCGGGATACCAGAGGCCCGTTCCTGGACTGTGTTACCATGAGCATGGCATGACTGAGGCTGCACAGTGCAGGGAGCAGACACATGGCAACGAAGTCTGGCTCATTGCTATTATTACAATCCACAATCATAACTTGATGAAAGGTCAACCAATGCTACATGACAGATTTTACTTCAGATTTCCAATGTCTACAGTGCTTTTTCAATAGAAGATCCAATCTGTCTCAAATAGTCTAATGGGAGGGGCTGATTATTCAGAACACCCTCCATTCAGAAGCTGAACTTTGTTTAATTGAAACAGAGCTACAGAATAACACTGAAGGAAAATGTGTGGAGAAGTTTCTCTCAGGTTCTTTTTAAATTTTTGCCCTCTTAACCTTAAACCTATGCCCTCTCGTTATGTGTTCCATCATGGGCACAACCCTCTCCACCATTGAAGACATCTTGAAGAGGCCTTGCCCTGAGAATGCAGCATCCATCATTACGACTCGTTACCATCACGCCCTCTTCTTGTTACTACCATCAGGGAGGAAGTACAAGAGCCTGAAGACACACTCTCAGCAATTTAGGAGCAGCTTCTTCCCTTCTGCCATCATATTTCTGAGTGATCCATGAACCCATGTCATTCCTCTTTTGGTCTCTCCATCTACTTTTGTAACTCCGAGTAGTTCTTACTCCGAGTAGTTCTTACGTCTTGCACTGTACTGCTGCCACAAAACAAGCTATTTCACAAGCATATGTGAACATCATCTGATTATGAATTCACTAACTTCTCCAGTTAAAAACCTGTCAGCCTCGGCAATAGAAACATAGAAAACCAACAGCACAATACAGGTCCTTCGGCCCACGATGCTGTGCCAAACATGTACTTACTTTAGAAATTACCCAGTGTTACCCAAAGCCCTCTATTTTTCTAAGCTCCATGTACCTATCCAGGAGTCTGTTAAAAAGACCCTGTTGTATCCACCTCCACCACTATCACTGGCAGTCCATTCCACGCACTCACCACCCTCTGCGTAAAAAACATACCCCGTATATCTCCTTTGTACCTACTTCCACGCACCTTCGTGCTAGCCATATGTTACTTTAAAGAAATACAAAAAAGTTCTCTGTAACACTTAACTTGTAAGAAAATTAATGTTTGGAAGTGTAAAATTTGCTCTTTGCTACAGACACATTAATGCGGAAGACATGAAATGACATCTATAGGCAAAACTTTGCTGCAGGTCAAAGCTGTTGGGAATGCTTTGGGTAAGATCAATCTCGACGTGTCAGAATCACTGACGTACAATGTGAAATTTGTCATTTTGTGGCAGCAGTAGATCAGAGGCACTTACATTGTACAGTCCACTCTACTGGAATCAGGGATGCTTCAGGCCAGTTGATACCAAGACAAGGAAGGGTGTAGCACGTCCAAGTGCTCATAACCGATAATAAAATGTTCCAAGAAATCAGAATCACTACATGCCAGAAATGTAAATGGAATGAGGCAATATCCATGACTGGAATTGTTAATATGGACCTTTGGAATTAATAGTCCAAATAAGAGAAAGAAAGTGGGTGTAAAGAAACATAAAACACATTGATCTGAACTGTAACTTGAAGCTAAAGAGTCTACTACAATAAATCAAAACAGCAGCTGTGAGAAACATTCAGTAGGCCAGGCAGAAACTTATGACAGCAAACACACATTGTAACCAAAGTGAAAATAGGAAATACTGGAACCACTCAGCAGGTCAGGCAGCATTGGTGGAAGGAGAAACTTAATGTTAAGGTCAGAGACTTTTTGCCAGAATGGTAAACGAAAATCGGTAGAACTGCAGATGCTAGAAACCTGAACTAAAAACAGAAAATGCTTTTAAAATACAAAAGGTCCAACAGAGCTGTGAAAAGCGAACCCATTTAATGAAGTGTCTTGGACCTAAAACCTTATTTCCCTTTCCACCAATGCTGCCTGATCCACACGGTGTTCCCAGCATTTCTGCTTTTCTTTTGTCAGAGTAAGTATTCTGCTGCAGTAAAGTTAGACCAAACATTATTTATGTTTTTTACCTACACGTAGAAATATATTTTTGTGAAATGCGATCATGGGAAAACTGGGGAAGTGTCATTATGCATTATCAATTAGAGCACTAGATTATTTATTTTTGTGGCACCATCACCTTCTGAAATTCAGGGGATAAGGAATGCTCCTTGTTTGCTAAAGCTGGGCACGCTTACCAGACTCCTGTGGGAGGACAGGACAGGGAGGAAGTATTCAGAAGACCAATGATTAAGTAAGTGAACTTGGGGATATTAATATGGAATTTTCCCGAATAAAATCTTTATCTTAATTTTATGACAAGTTGTGCTGCACTGAGCAAAAGGTAAGCAAACAAATAAAGCCTTCCCCACTTTGCTTTATAGACAAGGCACTTTTTAAAAAGTAATTCACTAACTACTGTGAAATACAGCAAACTATTAATACCTTGCACACCAATTCTTGCATACAGTTGTGCAGTTTAACATTCTCAGCGGCGAGCATCTTACATTCTTCCATCCTTTTGATGATACGTTTTTGCACTGATTCGTGCTGAAATACAAATCAAACTTAAATAATTACGGAAACCAGAGTCTCGGTAATGTGTTACATGCTGATTACAAACACCTATGCAACAGAAATCACATATTGGGGGGCAGCCTTGTCGAGCACCTTGGCTCCATCTGCAAAAGCAGAATTTCCTATCCCTAATCCCATTCCCACTTGCCGGTTCATGGCCTCCTCTTCTGCCATGATGAAGCCACTCTTGGGTTAGAGCAGCAACACCTCCTATTCCATCTAGGAAGACTCCAACCTGATAGTATGAACATCGATTTCTCCAACTTCTGGTTAATTCCATCCCCTCCCCCTTCCCTCTTTTTCTACTTCCCTCTCTGGCCCCTTACCTCTTCTCCTCACCTGCCTATCACCACCCCCTGGTGCCCCTACTCCTTCTCTTTCATCCATGATCCACTCACTCTCCCATCAGGTTCCTACTTCTCCAGCTCTTGGCCTTCTCCACTTATTATCTCCCATCTTCTTACTTCATCAACCCCTCTCCCACCCACCTGGCTTCACCTATCTCCTAGCTTCTCCTCCTTTCCCTCTCCCCACCTTCTTCTTCCCCCTTCCTTTCCAGTTCTGACGAAGGCTCTCAGCCAGAATCCTCGACTATTTATTTACTTCCATGATTCTGCCTGATTTGCCGAGTTCCAGCAGTATTTTGTGTGTGTTGCTTTGGACCTCCAGCATCTACAGGACCTCTTGTGTTCGGGAATGACAAACGCTTTGCTAGAAAAATAAAACTAAGAATCACAGAAGTTGGAGCTGCAAGACCAAAAAGAAAGTATGAATAGTATAACCTATACCATTACAATCTAAGCTAAATAGATCATGGGATATAGAATATAGTATTTATAATTATCTGGATAGACGGGATCTGATTAGAAGTAGCCAGCATGGATTTGTGCGTGGAAGGTCATGTTTGACAAACCTTATTGAATTTTTTGAAGAAGTTACGAGGAATGTTGACGAGGGTAAGGCAGTGGATGTAGTCTATATGGACTTCAGCAAAGCCTTTGACAAAGTTCCACATGGAAGGTTGGTTAAGAAGGTTCAGTCGTTAGGTATTAATGCTGGAGTAATAAAATGGATTCAACAGTGGCTAGATGGGAGATGCCAGAGAGTAGTGGTGGCAAATTGTTTATCGGGATGGAGGCCGGTGACTAGCGGGGTGCCTCAGGGATCTGTTTTGGGCCCAATGTTGTTTGTAATGTACATAAATGATCTGGATGATGGGGTGGGAAATTGGATTAGTAAGTATGCCGATGATACTAAGGTAGGAGGTGTTGTGGATAATGAGGTGGATTTTCAAAGCTTGCAGGGAGATTTATGCCGGTTAGAAGAATGGGCTGAACGTTGGCAGATGGAGTTTAATGCTGAGAAGTGTGAGGTTCTACATTTTGGCGGGAATAATCCAAATAGAACATACAGAGTAAATGGTAGGGCATTGAGGAATGCAGAGGAACACAGAGATCTAGGAATAACTGTGCATAGTTCCCTGAAAGTGGAGTCTCATGTAGATAGGGTGGTGAAGAGGGCTTTTGGAACGCTGGCCTTTATAAATCAAAGCATTGAGTACAGAAGTTGGGATGTAATGCTAAAGTTGTACAAGGCATTGGTAAGGCCAAATTTGGAATATTGTGTGCAGTTCTGGTCACCGAATTATAGGAAAGATATCAATAAATTAGAGAGAGTGCAGAGACGATTTACTAGGATGTTACCTGGGTTTCAGCAATTAAGTTACAGAGAAAGGTTGAACAAGTTAGGTCTCTATTCATTGGAGCGTAGAAGGTTGAGGGGGGATTTGATCGAGGTATTTAAAATTTTGAGAGGGATAGAGTTGACGTGAACAGGCTGTTTCCATTGAGAGTAGGGGAGATTCAAACTAGAGGACATGATTTGAGAGTTAGGGGGCAGAAGTTTAAGGGAAACACGAGGGGGTATTTCTTTACTCAAAGAGTGATAGCTGTGTGGAATGAGCTTCCTGTAGAAGTAGTAGAGGCCAGTTCAGTTGTGTCATTTAAGGTAAAATTGGATAGGTATATGGACAGGAAAGGAGTGGAGGGTTATGGGCTGAGTGCGGGTAGGTGGGACTAGGTGAGATTAAGGGTTCGGCACGGACTAGGAGGGCCAAGATGGCCTGTTTCCGTGCTGTGATTGTTATATGGTTATATGGTTATATTGACTGGAAAAGAAACAGCAGACATATAGCAATATGAATGAACATGCCTGAGTATAGAAAAGAAACAGGTAGATTGAGCAACATAATGAAGGAAAAAGCAGCCAGTCAGTGAGTGGGCCAGTGAAGGAGTGGAGCTTTGAGGCTTTGACTCCAGAAGCTTCGACGAGAAGAGGCGGAGGATGAGCTTGTTCCCAGTTAGTCTTTACAATGCCTCCTGAGACGGTGATGTGCCTTTCCTGTGAGATGTGGCAGTCTTGGGGGATCTCCCCTCTCCCGCAGAGTCACATCAGCCAGAAGTCCATGCGGCTGGGTGATCTGGAAGACCGTGTGAGGAATCTGGAGCAGCAGCTGGATGACCTTCGACTCACAAGGGAGAATGAGGCAGCCATAGATGAGAGCTACAGGGAAGTAGTCACACCTAGGCTGCTGGAAGCAGGTCGTTGGGTGACAGTCCAAGGGGGGAATGCGAAGGAGAGTAGACAGGTAGTGCAGAGCACCCCTGTAGCCATTCCCCTGAATAACAAGTTTACTATCCTGGATACTGTTAGCAGGGATGACTGACCAGGTGTGAGCCACGGTGGCAGGGACTCTGACACCGAGTC
Organism: Hypanus sabinus; assembly: GCF_030144855.1. Lineage (NCBI taxonomy): Eukaryota > Metazoa > Chordata > Chondrichthyes > Myliobatiformes > Dasyatidae > Hypanus > Hypanus sabinus. Next base: position 92,308,980 of record NC_082706.1, read on the forward strand.
TGACTCTGTGGTGCAGAAGGGTGGGACGGAGAAGAGGAGAGCTGTCTTCATTAGAGTCTCTATAGTCAGGGAAGTAGACAGGAGATTTTGTGGACGTGAGAAGGACACCTGTAAGGTTTGTTGCCTCCCGGGTGCCAGGGTCTGGAATGTCTCTGACTGGGTGCATGACATCCTGGTAGGAGAGGGAAAGCTTCAGAAGTCGTGATACACGTTGGTACTAATGACATGGTTGCTAGCATGGTTCGAGAGGGTTTAAACTAATTTGTAAGGGGGATGGGACCCGGAGCGATGGAGCAGTGCAAGAAGTGCATGGAGTAAAGCCAGATCTAACATATAGAGAGGCTTTGAGGAAAGAGAAGGGTGTAAAGGTGGTAAGGTAGAAGGGCTAAAGTGTGTACTTCAATGCAAGCAGCATCAGGAACAAAGGTGATGAACTGAGAGCTTGGATACATACATGGAATAATGATGTAGTGACCATTACAGAGACTCGGCTGGCACCAGGGCAGGAATGGATTCGGAATTATGATGTAGTGGCCATTACAGAGACTTGGCTGGCACCAGGGCAGGAATGGATTCTCAATATTCCTGACTTTCAGCTTTAAAAGGGATGGGGGGGGGGGAAGGGGAGGAGGGGTGGCATTACTGGTCAGGGATACTATTACAGCTACAAAAAAGGTGGGTAATGTAGCAGGATCTTCTTTTGAGTCAGTATGGGTGGAAGTCAGGAACAGTTACTCTACTGGGGGTATTCTATAGGCCCCCGGTAGTAGCAGAGATACCGAGGAGCAGATTGGGAGGCAGATTTTGGAAAGGTGCAAAAATAACAGGGTTGTTATCATGGGTGACTTTAGCTTCCCTAATATTGATTGGCACTTGATTAGTTCCAAGGGTTTAGATGGGGCAGAGTTTGTTAAGTGTGTCCAGGACGGATTCTTGTCACAGTATGGTGACAGGCCAACTAGGGTGCATGCCATACTAGATTTAGTATTAGGTAACAAACCGGGTCAGGTCACAGATCTCTCAGTGGGTGAGCATCTGGGGGACAGTGATCACCGCTCCCTGACCTTTAACATTATCATAGAAAAGGATAGAATCAGAGCGGACAGGAAAATATTTAATTGGGAAAGGGCAAATTATGAGGCTATAAGGCTAGAACTTGTGGGTGTGAATTGGGATGATGTTTTTGCAGGGAAATGTACTATGGACATGTGGTTGATGTTTAAGGATCTCTTACAGGATGTTATGGATAAATCTGTCCCGATGAGGAAGATAAAGAATGGTAGGGTGAAGGAACCATGGGTGACAAGTGAAGTGGAAAATCTAGTCAGGTGGAAGAAGGCAGGATACATGAGGTTTAGGAAGCAAGGATCAGATGGGTCTATTGAGGAATATAGGGTAGCAAGAAAGGAGCTTAAGAAGGGGCTGAGAAGAACAAGAAGGGGGCATGAGAAGGCCTTGGCAAGTAGGGTAAAGCAAAACCCCAAGGCATTCTTCAATTATGTGAAGAACAAAAGAATGACAGGAGTGAAGGTAGGACCGATTAGAGATGAAAGTGGGAAGATGTGCCTGGAGGCTGTGGAAGTGAGCGAGGTCCTCAATGAAGACTTCTCTTCGGTATTCACTACTGAGAGGAAACTTGATGATGGTGAGGACAATATGAGTGAGGTTGATGTTCCAGAGCATGTTGATATTAAGGGAGAGGATGTGTTGGAGTTGTTAAAATACATTAGAATGGATAAGTCACTGGGGCCTGATGGAATATTCCTCAGGCTGCTCCAAGAGACGAGGGAAGAGATTGCTGAGCCTCCGCCTAGGATCTTTATGTCCTCGTTGTCCACGGGAATGGTACCGGAGGATTGTAGGGAGGCGAATGTTCTTCCCTTGTTCAAAAAAGGGATAGTCCGGGTAATTATAGACAAGTGAGCCTTATGTCTGCTGTTGGAAAAGATTCTTAGAGATAGGATCTATGGGCATTTAGAGCATCATGGTCTGATTAAGGACAGTCAGCATGGCTTTGTGAAGGGCGGGTCGTGTCTAACAAGCCTGTTAGTGTTCTTTGAGGAGGTGACCAGGCATATAGATGAGAGTAGTGCAGTGGATCTGATCTACATGGATTTTAGTAAGGCATTTGACAAGGTTCCACACAGTAGGCTTATTCAGAAAGTCAGAAGGCATGGGATCCAGGGAAGTTTGGCCAGGTGGATTCAGAATTGGCTTGCCTGCAGAAGGCAGAGGATCATGGTGGAGGGAGTACATTCAGATTGGAAGGTTGTGACTAGTGGTGTCCCACAAGGATCTGTTCTGGGAACTCTACTTTTTGTGATTTTTATTAACAATCTGGATGTGGGGGTAGAAGGGTGGGTTGGCAAGTTTGCAGATGACACAAAGGTTGGTGGTGTTGTAGATAGTGTAGAGGATTGTCAAAGATTGCAGAGAGACATTGACAGGATGCAGAAGTGGGCTGAGAAGTGGCAGATGGAGTTCAACCCGGAGAAGTGTGAGGTGGTACCCTTTGGAAGGACAAACTCCAAGGCAGAGTACAAAGTAAATGGCAGGATACTTGGTAGTGTGGAGGAGCAGAGGGATCTGGGGGTACATGTCCACAGATCCCTGAAAGTTGCCTCACAGGTAGATAGGGTAGTTAAGAAAGCTTATGGGGTGTTAGTTTTCATAAGTCGAGGGATAGAGTTTAAGAGTCACGATGTAATGATGCAGCTCTATAAAACTCTGGTTAGGACACACTTGGAGTACTGTGTCCAGTTCTGGTTTCCTCATTATAGGAAGGATGTGGAAGCATTGGAAAGGGTACAGAGGAGATTTACCAGGATGCTGCCTGGTTTAGAGAGTATGGATTATGATCAGAGATTAAAGGAGCTAGGGCTTTACTCTTTGGAGAGAAGGAGGATGAGAGGAGACATGATAGAGGTGTATAAGATATTAGGAGGAATAGATAGAGTGGACAGCCAGCACCTCTTCCCCAGGGTACCACTGCTCAATACATGGCTTTAAGGAAGGGGTGGGAAGTTCAAGGGGGATATTAGAGGAAGGTTTTTCACTTAGAGAGTGGTTGGTGCATGGAATGCACTGCCTGAGTCAGTGGTGGAGGCAGATACACTAGTGAATTTTAAGAGACTACTAGACAGGTATATGGAGGGGTTATATGGGAGGCAGGGCTTTATATGGGAGGGTCGGCACAACATTGCGGACCGAAGGGCCTGTAATGTGCTGTACTATTCTATGTTCTATGAAATCAAAGCAAGAGTAGGTCATGTGATTCCTTTGACTGTGTCCTGCACTTAAGTATTTTGTCTGACCCTACAGTTCTATCCCTACATCTCTTATTACGGTCTGTCCTCTCAAACATGGCATTGAATATCAGAGCAACCACAGACCTCAGGGCAGAAAGCTCCACGTTTGCAGAGAGAAGTTACAAATTTACCTCATTGTTAAATGAGGGTTCTGGATGCTCCAGCCAAAGGAAGAAGTCACTCGACGTCCACCCAAATCACAAACTACAAAAGCTGATATTCTGTACATGCCAATGAAAATAACCTTAATGAATAGTTTTCCCTCTGTTTTTACCATGGAGAAATACATAAAAACTTCAGAACCAGGACAAGCCAATGAGGTTGTGAGGATAGCTCACATGACAGTAGAGGAGGTGCGAGATGATACAGGGTATGAAAATAGATAAATCTCCAGGGCAACCAGGTGTATCCAGAAACACTGTGGGAGGCAAGAGAAGAAATCACAGGAGCCCTGAATGAAGTATTTACATCATTGTTAGCCATGGGTGAGGTGCCAGTAGACTGGAGTATAGTGAATGAAGTGCTTTTATTTAAGAAAGGTGGCAAAGTTACTGGAGAGGATCCTAAGGATACGATATATATGTATCTGGAAAGAAAGCGGTAGTCAGCATGGCTCCATGGATGGGAGATCAGTCCTTAAAAACGATTGAATTTTCAGATGAGACGACTACACAAGCTGATGAGGGCAGGGCAGTATACATGGCTTATACGGGCATTTAGTTTATATGGCCTTTTTTATAAGGGAAGCTGCTGTGGAAGGTTCTAACACATGGGATCCAGGGAGAGCAAGCTAGCTGAATTCATAATTGGCTTGATGGTAGGAAGCAGAGGGTGACTGCAGAAGTTTCTCAGACTGGAGGCCTGTGACAAGTGGTGTGCCTCGATGCTCAGTGTGAGCCCATTGTTGTTTGTTATCAACAATTTGTATAGGAGTGCACAAGGCAGGGTTAGTAAGTTTGCAGATAATACTAACATATGTGATATAGTAGACAATGAAGAAGGTTATCAAAAGCTACAGGGGAATCATGATCAACTCAGTAAGAATGTCAAATGGTGTTTAATATAGATAAGTGAAGTATTGCATTTGGGAAAGTCAAGTCCAGGAGGGACTTTCACGGTGAATGTCAGGGCCTTGGGGAGTGCTATTGAACAGATTACAATACATAGTTCTCTGAAGTTGGAGTCATGGGTAAACAGAGTGGCTAAGCCTTTGGTATTCAGATTCATAAATCAGGGGATTTTGAGTACAATAGTTGGGAGGTCACGGTGCAGTTGTACAGGACCTAGGTGAGGCTGCACAGGGAGTATTGTGTTCAATTTTGGCTCACAGCCATAGGAAGGGTGCTACTAAACTGGAAAGGGTGAAGAAAAGGTTTACAAGAATGCTGTCAGGACTGAGAGACTGAGTTATAGAGAGAGGCTGGACAGGATAGGGCTTTAATTCCTTAGAGTGCATGAGACTGAGAGGTGATCTTATAGAGGTGTATAAATTCATGTGAGACTAGATAGAGTGGATGCACTCAGTCTTTTCCAAGAGTTGGCGTATCGAGAACCAAAGGGCATAGGGTGAAGGCGAAAGGGGAAAGATTTAAAAAGAGCTTGAGAGGTAACTTTTTTTACACTATGGGTTGTAACTATTTGGAATCAGCAGCCAGAGAAAGCGGCTGAGGTAGGTACATTAACAACTTTTAAGACAATTGGACAGGTACATACTGTAGTTTGGAATGGGTTAGAAGGCTATGGGCCATATGCCAGTAAATGGGACTAGCTTGGATGGGGCATGAACCAGTTAGGCAAACGGGCCTGTTTCACGGCTCTGTGAACAGCACTTATTCTTCAAACTTCTGCATGTTTTCCCTATAGTTTTTCAGTGGACAACTTCCCCATCCCTGAATGTCATGGAGTGGTTGTCCCTCCAGTTAAAGATGAGAATGTTGTCATCTCCAGCAGCTGAATAGATCCTGCTAAGACCATAGGACAAAGGATTGGAATTCAGCCATTTGACCCATCAAGTCTGCTAAGTCATTCCATCATGGCTGATTTATTATTCCTCTCAACACCATTCTCCTGCCATCTCTACATAGTCTTTGACACCATCACTAATCAAGAACCGTCAACCTCCACTTTAAGTATACCCAACAACTTGGCCTCCATTGTTACGTGTGAAAATAAATTCCACTAATTTACCACCCTCTGGCTAAAGAAATTCCTCCTCATCCTCATCCCTGTTCTAAAGGGACTTCCTTCTATTCAGAGGCTGTGCCCTCCGGTTCTAGACTCCCGCACTATAGGAAACACCCTCTCTACATCCACTCTATCTAAGCCTTTCAATATTCGATATGTTTCGATGAAATAACCCTTATTCTTCTAAACTCCAGAGAGTACAAGCCCAGAGTTATCAAACACTTCTCTTACATTAACCCTTTCATTGCAGAATCATTCTCATTAACCTCCTCGGTGCTTTCCAATGTCAGCACATCCTTTCTTAGATAAGGTGCCCAAAACTGCTCACAATAATTCAAGAATGGTCTGACTAATGCCTTATAAAGTCTCAGCATTACATCCTTGCTTTTATATTCTAGTCCTTTTGAAGTTAATGCTAACATTGCATTTGCCTTCCTTACCACCAACTCAACCTGCAAATTAACCTACGCAAAGACTCTCAAGACTCTTTGCACCTCTGATTTCTGAAATTTCTCCCCAATTAGAAAATTATTTATGACTTTATTACTTCTACCAATGTGCACAACCATATACTTCCCTACACTATATTTCATCTGCCACTTCTTTGCCCAGTTTCCCAGTCTGTCCAAGTCCTTCTGCAGACTCCCTGCTTCCTCAACTCTACCTGGCTCTCTACCTACTTTCGTATTGTCCGCAAACGGCCACAAAGCCAAGAATTCCATCGTCTAAATCATTGATATACTGTATAAAATGAAAAGAAGTGGTCCCAACACCAACACACTGCGGTCACTGGCAGCCAGCTAGAAAAGACCTCCTTTATTCCCACTATCTGTCTCCTGTCGGTCAGCCAATCTTCTATCCATGCTCGTATTTGTTTTGTAATACTATAGGCTCTTATCTTGTTTCGCATCCTCGTGTGTGGCACCTTTTCAAAAGCCTTCTGAAAATCTAAATGAACAACATCCCCTGACTCTCTTTTGTCTACCCTGCGGATTATTTCCTGAAAGAATTCCAACAGATGTGCCAGTTAAGATTTCCCTTAAGGAAATCATGCTGAATTTGGCCTATTTTATCATGTGCCCCCAAGAACCCTGGAACCTCATGCTTAATAATGGACTCCAGCATCTTCCCAACTACTGCAGTCAAACTAGTTGGCCTATAATTTCCTGTCTTTTGCCTCTTTCTCTTCTTAAAAAGTGGAGTGACATTTGCAATTTTCCAGTCCTCTAAAACCATTCCAGAACTTAGTGCTTCTTAAAAGATGCATCCACAATCTTTTCAGCTACCTCCTCCAGAACCCTGGTATGCAGTTTATCTGATCCAGGTGACTTATCAGCCTTCCGACCTCTCAGCGTCCCAAGCACCTTCTCTAGCAACTACAATGTGCGTGGAAGCTCATGTTTGACAAATCTTATTGAATTCTTTGAAGAGGTTACGAGGAAAGTTGATGAGGGTAAAGCAGAGGATGTTGTCTATATTGACTTCAGTAAGGCCTTTGACAGAGTTCCACGCGGAAAGTTAGTTCCAAATAAACCAATTCCTAAGCTCCGGAACCTGGGTCTTAGCACTCAGATCTGCAGCTGGATCTTCAACTTCCTCACGGACAGGACCCAGGCTGTGAAAGTAGGGGACAAGCTCTCCTCTACAATCACTCTGAGCACCCATGCCCCAGAAAGCTGTGTACTCAGCCCCCTGCTGTACTCACTGCACACTCATGATTGTGTAGCCAAGTTTCCATTGAACTCAACATATAAGTTTGCTGATGACACCACAATTGTAGGCTGTATCTTGGGTAATGATGAGTCTGAGTACAGAGAGGAAATTAAGAACCTGGTGGCATGGTGTGAAGACAATAACCTATCCCTCAACGTCAGCAAGACAAAGGAATTGGTTGTTGACTTCAGAAGGAGTAGCAGACCACACGACCCCATCTACATAGGTGGTGCGCAGGTGGAACAGGTCAAAAGCTTTAAGTTCCTCAGGGTGAATATCACAAATGACCTGACTTGGTCTAACCAAGCAGAGTCCACTGCCAAGAAGGCCCACCAGTGCCTTTGCTTTCTGAGAAAGCTGAAGAAATTTGGCCTGTCCCCGAAACCCTCACTAATTTTTATAGATGCACCGTAGAAAGCATTCTTCTAGGGTGCATCACAACCTGGTATGAAAGTTGTCCTGTCCAAGACCGGAAGAAGCTGCAGAAGATCGTGAACTTAGCCCAGCACATCACACAAACCAACCTTCCACCCTTGGACTCGTTTTACACTGCACACTGTTGGAGCAGTGCTGCCAGGATAATCAAGGACACGACCCACCCAGCCAACACACTTTTTGTCCCTCTTCCTTCCGGGAGAAGGTTCGGGAGCTTGAAGATTCATAAGGCCAGATTTGGAACAGCTTCCTTCTAACTGTGATAAAACTGCTGAATCGATTCTGACCCGGATCTGGGCCGTACCTTCCAAATATCCGGACCTGACTTGCACTACCTTACTTTCCCCTTTTCCATTTTCTAATTATGACTTATAATTTAAATTTTTATTATATTTACTTTGATTTGTACTCCAGGGAGCACGAAGCACAGAATCAAATATCACTGTGATGATTGTACGCTCTAGCATCAATTGTTTGGTGACAATAAAGTAAAGTAAGGAAGGTTCAATCGTTAGATATTAATATTGAAGTAGTAAAATGGATTCAACAGTGGCTGGAGGGGAGATGCCAGAGAGTAGTGGTGGATAACTGTTTGTCAGGTTGGAGGCCGGTGACTAGTGGTGTGCCTCAGGGATCTGTACTGGGTCCAATGTTGCTTGTCATATACATTAATGATCTGAATGATAGGGTGGTAAATTGGATTAGTAAGTATGCAGATGATACTAAGATAGGTGGTGTTATGGATAATGAAGTAGGTTTTCAAAGCTTGCAGAGAGATTTAGGCCAGTTAGAAGAGTGGGCTGAACGATGGCAGATGGAGTTTAATGCTGAGAAGTGTGAGGTGCTACATTTTGGTAGGACTAATCAAAATAGGACATACATGGTAAATGGTAGGGCATTGAGGAATGCAGTAGAACAGAGTGACCTAGGAATAATGGTGCATAGTTCCCTGAAAGTGGAATCTCATGTGGATAGGGTGGTGAAGAAAACTTTTGGTATGCTGGCCTTTATAAATCAGAGCATTGAGTATAGGAGTTGGGATGTAATGTTAAAATTGTACAAGACATTGGTGAAGCCAAATTTGGAGTATTGTGTACAGTTCTGGTCCCCGAATTATAGGAAAGATGTCAACAAAATAGAGAGAGTACAGAGGAGATTTACTAGAATGTTACCTGGTTTTCAGCACCTAAGTTACAGAGAAGTTAGATCTTTATTCTTTGGATTGTAGAAGGTTGAGGGGGGACTTGATAGAGCTATTTAAAATTATGAGGGGGATAGATAGATTTGACGTGGATAGGCTTTTTCCATTGAGAGTAGGGGAGATTCAAACAAGAGGACATGAGTTGAGAGTTAGGGGGGAAAGTTTAGGGGTAACACGAGGGGAACTTCTTTACTCAGAGAGTGGTAGATGTGTGGAACAAGCTTCCAGTAGAAGTGGTAGAGGCAGGTTTGATATTGTCATTTAAAAAAGAATTGGATAGGTATATGGACAGGAAAGGAATGGAGGGTTATGGGTTGAGTGCAGGTCGGTGGGACTAGGTGAGAGTAAGCATTCGGCACGGACTAGAAGGGCTGAGATGGCCTGTTTCTGTGCTGTAATTGCTATACGGTTACGCCAAATCTGGTTCATTATACAACACCCAATCCAGAACTGACTATTCCCTGGTGGGCTGCTCTACAAAGCCATCTCACAGGCCTTCTATCAATTCCTTTTCTTGGGATCCAGCAGCAAACTTACTTTACCAATCTACCTGCATATTGAAATTGCTCTTTCTGCAAACCTGTTCTATCTCTCATTGTAATTCATCCCCAAATCCTGGCTACTGTTCGGAAGCCTACATGTAACTCCTATCAGATTACTCTCGAGCTTGAAGTTTAACTCTACCCACAAGGATTCTACATCTTCTGATTCTATTTCACCTCTTTTCAAGGATTTAATTTCATTTTTTATCAAAAAAGCCAAACTACCCCTCTGCTTACTGCCTGTCCTTTCAATGCTATGTGTATCCTTGGATGTTAAACTCCCAACTATGACCTCCTTTCACCCACTCCGAGATGCCTACAACATCACATCTTTCAATCTCTAGCTCCACTACAAGCTCATCTACCTTATTCTGTATACAGTCGGCCCTCCTTATCTGCAGGGGATTCATTCTGGAACCCCCCGCGGATACAAAAAAATGCGGATGCTCAAATCCCTTATTTAACCTGTCCCAGTGTGGTAGACTTTAGGACCTGGTGGTGCAGCTCTGAATCCACAGTGTTTCTGTTCACAAAACTAATCACGATCACGATTGAAAATAAGGTGGAAGTAATAAAGTGATTGGAAAGAGATGAAATGCCATCGGTCATTGGAAAAGCGTTAGGCTACAGTCAGTCAACGATCGGAACAATTTTAAAGGATAACGGATAAAGTGAGAATAATGGAGCATGTGAAAGGCCCTGCCCCGATGAAAGCTACAATTATTACTAAGCAATACAGTGGTTTAATTATTGAAATACGTACGTTTCTTAAGTGTTTTATATGCATAGAGAGGTAAAATATGTACTGCATACTAAGAAAATCGTTTGACTAACTGACGCTAAATAATACCGGATGTACCTGTTCTGACTTCAAATCCGACTTAAAGACGGACTCAGGAATGGAACTCATTCATAACCCGGGGACTGCCTGTACTTTTAAGTCATTTCTAGATTACTTATAATACCTAATACAATGTAAACGCTATGTAAATAGTTGGTATACTGTATTGTTTAGGGAATAATGACAAGAAAAAATAGTTTGTATGTGCTCAAGCAACGAGTGCTGAAGAGAGAACTTCCAGGTTTTCCCGATCTGTGGTTAGTTGAATCCGTGCATGTGGAATCCACAGATAAGGAGGGCCGACTGTACTGCATGCATTCACAGAAAGCTCCTTCAGTCCTGTGTTCATCATAATAGGGTGCAAGGAGATATGATACCAAAGCATAAAGACCTGCCATATGCAAACAGGCATCATTCTCCTGCCTTCTCCCCATAATCTTTGACACACTTACTAATCAAGAACCTGTCAACCTCTGCTTTAAATATACCCAATAACTTGGCTTCCACAGCTATCTGTGGCAATGAATTCCACAGATTCACCAGCTAAAGAAATTCCTCCTTACCTCTGTCTAAAGGGACAAATTCTTTTCTGAAGCTGCACCCTCTGGTCATGGATTCCCCCACTATGGGTAACGTCCTCTCCACATCCACTCCATTCTGCCCTTTCAATACTTGACAGGTCTCCCTGTGACTGTGTGGATTTCCACTGTGCGCTCCAGTTTCCTCCCATATGGATTACTAACTTGTAGACCTGCTATGTTGGTGCCGAAAGCACGGCAACACTTGTGCATTGCCCCCAGCACATTCTCAGACCATGTTGGACATTGACGTAAACAACGCTCTTCACTGTATGTTTCAATGTACATGTGACAAATGACTTTTGAATCAATTGCTTCCCATTCCTGCAACAACATGTTAACTTACAAAGTATATGTGACAAATAAGGCAATAGGCAAATAGGAGGTACACTAATCTTCAGGAGGGAGGAAGGGAGGAGAGATTGTCAAATTAATGAACCTGGCATGGAATGGCCCATCTCCTTGGGTGAGTTACAGACATGTTTGCAGTTTTCTCAGCTCTAAAAAATCCTTGATCTGTCGAACATGGGCAAGCACAATAAAATGGTTTAACTCTAGAGAGCACGTCACAAGCTTGTGAGATGTTACTGGGTGTACTTTTTTTTAGTTTGCTATTTCTGGGCACATCGACAGATGGGAAAATGATGCCCAAAAGAGCAAGGACCAAGCAGCTTGCAGGATGGGGCAGGAAGCAGAAAGAACCTCTTGCTGGATACGGAGCAGGCGATAGGAGTTGAGCTGGAAGTCAAGAGCAGATGGGCAGTGACTTGACCACCACTGCTGACCCGCCAGCTAGAGAGTGTAGTGGTTAAAAGTCAAAACACTCGATAAAGGTTGGGCACCACCTGGCGACACCTGCTCCTGGCCAAAGGCTACGGTTACCTCATCAGGTAACTGGAGAGAGCACCGCGTGTATGATGAAGTGTCGTGAATGAACATTCGTAAAACAAAGCAATATAGTGCCACAGTCTGTCAAGAGTGTCAGTGGGGAAAATCTACCCTTACATTGCAAGTTCCCTGATGCGATACTAACCTTGCTGATTTTGTGAGAGCTTGCAGGCCTGCTCAGTGATTTCCTTACTTCTGAATCAATTGCTTCACATTCCTGCAACCAAATCTGAATTTATGAAAAATGGTATTTATGAAATAACATGCATAAAGATTGAATTCTTATCTGCAGGTGCACCCGCTTACTTATTTAAAATGGTAAGAAGCAGAGGCTGGTATGATTCATACAATATCAGATCTTCTCCAGCAAGGCTTAGCTTGGTGCCAGCTTGTTATGTCACTTGAACAGAGAATGTAATGCAAGGACCAGCAAGGTCTCTGCAACATTTGTTACACCTACTGGAAAATAAAATGCTAAACCCACTGCCAAAGGAGCCTATCCATTATTCTGTAATGTTGTACTTTTTCCTGGAACATTGGGAAACAGGTATTGTACTCCAAGCAGGAGTGGAGGTTGCAGTTTCCCTGCTTCAGATGAATACTATGACCAGCGGGTCTGAGTAAACAAACATGTAGCCAATCAGACTGCACTGGAACCTTGCGGACTGGGTCTCCTGGGGCGTGGATTTCAAAGACTGTGTGCCAAAAGGCCAATTCCGGAACTGCCCAGGAGACATACTCCTGAATTAGCAGCAAACTCTGAAGCAAGCACTCAAGAGGTTCACCTGACCACATGGGGTGTGACCTGCAGGTCAGCCAGAAAGCAGAGTGCCCATATCTCTGGCATGTGGAACTGTCAGCACCATGGGAAGCTTTGTGTCTCACGCACCAGGTTCTTCTCCCACACTACTGAATTTCACCATTTACTGACTGGCTTTCTACCCCTCCTCTCATCCACCAGGACAACCTCTCTCTATGTCATGACCTATTCCTCAAGTACCAAGAGTTAATAAACGTCAATACAGTCACTCTGAGAAAATCTTATAAGTGAAACTTACAAGTTAAACTTAAAAATTAAGACCTGTCTGTATGAGAAGAGATAATAGGCTTCACCTATTATCAGAAAAAAAGGCCAGTTCACCTCATAATTCAACCGTCTGCTCCTATCATTCCTCGCAGGAACCCTTTCCTTCAAGTCTCCAACTCCTTTGTTGTCGCTGTCCCCAAATGGAAGTTCACTACTAGAATAGGTGTTGGATTTCTGCAACAGAATAATATTGTACACCTTCACACACTTTTACCTGGTCTTGCTTGTGGATGAGTGAATCAGGTTTAATATCACAGGCATATATAGAGACTCATGGGTTCAACATCCATTCAGAGGTCGGATGGCAGAGGGGAAGAAGCTGTTCCTGAATTGTTCAGTGTTTGTCTTCAGGCTTCTGTACCTCCTTCTTGATGGCAGCAATGTAAACAAGGCATGACCTGGGTGATAGGGGTCCTTAAAGATGGATGCCACCATTTTTTAGCATCGCTTCTTGAAGATGTTAAGAATAAACCTTAAGATGTGATGAGAATCAGATTGCTATCACTGACATATGCTGTGAAATTTGTTTTGTGGCATCACAGTGCAAGACATAAAAAATTACTGTGTTACAGTAAAGCAAATAGGTGGAGAAAAGGGATAGCGAGGTGGCATTTGTAGGTTGTTCAGAAATCTATTGGCAGAGGGAAAAAAAGCCCTTTCTTAAAATGTTGATTTAGAGTCTAGAGGTCAGACTCATTTTTAGATTTTGTAAAAGTTGTATTCCCCTCACATTTTTCATTAACTCCTTCCACCAGTAAGATTCTGTTCCTCATGAGGATCAATTTACAGTCCCCATTTAACCAATCAACCTGGACATTTTTGGGTAGTGGGAAGAAACCAGAGCAATTGGGAATCACAGAGAACATGCAAACTCCACAAAGACAGCATCCAAGGACTGAGTCCAAATCTACTAGCTGTGCCACTGGGCCACCCTGTTATTCTTCCCGCAAATTTGTACAAATACATCAAAGCCGGGCAACATAAAGGCGGAATTGTTTAACTTAAATATATAGGACAACGCGGCAGCATAGCAGTTAGCATTTTACAGCACCAGCTATCGGAAAATCAGGGTTTAATTTTAAATTGCATCTGTAAGGAGTTGTATGTTCACCCTGTGTCTGCATGGGTTTCCTCTGGGTGCTCTGGATTCCTCCCACAGTCCAAAACAAAAGGGTTAGTAAGTTGTAAGCTTGGTATATTGGCAGAGAAAGTATTACGACACATGTGGGCTATGCCAAGCACATTGTAAATAATGATGTAAATGACCCATTTCATTGTATGATTCAATATTTTGATGTATGTGGGATAAATAAAGCTAATCTTTATCTTTTAATTACTTGTCTCCTTCATTACTTACATTTATTCATTGTATTGATTGACTGAGGAAGGTGTGGCTCTTGCTATGTTTTCCTTTATCTAGATGAACTTTATCTAGATGAACAGAACTTCAAATTCTGATTTTGCCTACCTGGCAGACAAATATTTCTTCCATGGAAGAGAGAATGCCATCTATTTTAGACAATATTTGGCTGGTTTTCTTTACACACGTAGAATTGGCGCAATCCCCTTTGTCCGATGGTCCTTTAGCAGACAAATCTGAGTGCACTAGTTTCATATCCTACATGAATAATCAGCAATTAAATAAAAACAGTTGTGATTGAAGCAAATTAATTATTCAAAATAAACTTTGCAGAGACAGGAAAGAAAGCAACTGATGTTTCTTCCATTCTCAGAATGTTGGCAAACAATCAAGTTGTCATATACTGAGTTTTGCTGGGTTGTAATATTTGTCCTTCTTGAAACAATTGTTTGAGTGACTGGGTGTCTCATAGGGTTGGCAAGGTGTGATACAAATAAAGAAAGTCAAATTTGTATGCAAATTTGTTTGGGAAAAGTTATAAATCCCTTGCTGATTTAAAAAAAAACTCATTTTATTTCCTGATCGTTGCTCAAATCTAAGGAATTCAATTACAGAGCCCAGCCCTTGGGGCTTGGAGCTAAATTCATGATTTATACACATTCTACGATTGGTATTATAACTACTAAACTACTGAATCTTTTTTTATATAAACAAGGCCATGATTATTTACCATGTGCCTTGAAATGAAAGGCATTCAATAAAGGTGATGATTCACAATTAGCGGTCCAATTGTGGGAATGCCATTAAAATGCAACATACTCCCTTCGTGATGGTAAAGCATCAAGGAAAAGGGATTACTTTGCCAGTTAACTAGTGAGTTTTGAGGTTATTATCAACATAAAATAACCTGCAGTTCCAAAATAGTACCAGAGAGAGGAACTGGGACTCAAATACAAGGAACAGCATTATCTGATCCTAAATTATGGCCCCTGGTATCTCACCTCTGCTGTCATTCAGACTATTTAAAATTTTATTTAAAATAATCTCATCAAATACTGGCCTCATCACCCCTTCCTTTAATAAACAGTAACAGAAACATTCAAGTTTCAACTGCCTACATTTTCTCCCATGGTACGGGCTCTTTCACCTGGCTCAGTGTACAATGTCCCCCGTACACAAATACAAAATTAGTTTCCTCGTTTCCTTCGGAGCAGTGGAGGCTGAGGAGAAATGCGACTGAAATTTATGATATTATCTGCAGCATAGATAGAGTAGACAGCCAGCATCTTTTTTCCTCGGAAGGGTAGAAATATCTAATACTACAGGGTGTGCGGGAAGAAAGTGGGAGCAAGTGTTTTTTTCTAGGAAGAGTGATGGGTACCAGAAATGTGCTGCCAGGTGTGGTAGTGGAGTTAAATACAACAAAGTTATCCATGACCTTTTAAGTAAGCATATGCGTATGTGGGGAATGGAAAGACATGGACTACGTGGGCAGAAGGGACAAGTTTACTTAGGGTTTTAATTAATTTGGTACAATATTGTGGGTAATAGGGCAAATCCTGTGCTGTACTGTTCTATGTTTTTAAATCTGCCTCACCATAACTTTATAAAATCTTCACAGGCTTATCATCCAAACAGCTTTGGTCCTCCAAATCTTTCCTGTACATCCCCCTGTTCAACATTACTTGTCTTGAGGCTGTTCTCCAAAGCTCCCTCACTAGCTCACCATTAACTTCCTGAACTCTCAAACTCATTTTCTCCACTAGTTACCAACCCACATTTCTTCAGGCCCGCAGTGAAGCAGGTTTATAATGTGTTTTTAACGTCAGTCATTGTGCAATTCAACTTGTTGCTGATTTCCTCTAATATATTAAAAGAAAACACCTTTGGAGGAAGTTCAAGAGGCTAACAAGAAAGACCCTTCACACAACATCCATAGGCTGGATTTTTTTTTCCAAATGTAAGAAGGTTGAGTATCTCACCAGGATAACATTAGCCAACATTTTCATGTTTTGCTTGATCTTTCTTTCTTTCTTTTTTGAAGTCTCTTTCAATGCATCCATTTCCATTTTCAGCATTTGGATCACAGTATTGCTTTGCTTTTCCTAACCAAAACAACAAAGTAAGCATGGGAGGGGGGGGGGGGGGAGTAAAGACAAAAGTTAAAGGAAGTTGTTCATTTTATTGCATTGCATTTTGTACTTACTCTATAGCACTGAAATTTTGCTTTCCTGAATTTACAATAACTTATCGTCCTTAAAATGGCAGAGGCAGTTGAAAAGAACGTAAGGAATCAAACCAACTCATTCAGGTCAGAGGATACCAGTTCAGTAATTCTATTGCATGGTGTAATAGCTGTGACTTTTATCAGCCTTGTTTGGTGTTACTGCCAACTGGCCAATTGTTCTGTGTCCACTACACATATGAAATACTGAGCCTACTGGTCATGCGCAAAGACATCAAACAGCAATTTTAATATCACTTTTGTTTTAAGTGGTTCATGTCTTGGGCATTGAAATGTCCGTGTCTGAATCAGGTGTGTCACCTGCTACAATGCACCCTTTTGGGGTTTCTAGGGCCCTGTCTGTTACTTTTTACACAAAATGATTGTAAAACTGCCTTGCTACATTATAGGAACAAACCTACATTTATATAAAATGCTGGGATGGCTCCAAAAACTTTGGTTTGGATTCAGGACGTGGGCATTGCTCGCAAAGTTGGCAGTTTTGCCTCCTTGAGCTGCCTTCTTAAACCCATCCTGTGAAAGTGCTGTCACGATGGTGTTGTCTTTCCAGGATTTAGACCCCGTGATAACAAGCAATTGGAAATACATCTCCATTTCTGGATGGTGTAAAACTTGAGAAGCCTGCTGATGTGGATTCCAGTGACCCTGCTGTTCTTGTGGTTGAAGTCATGGGTTTGGGAGGTGCTGTCAAAGCAGCCACCCACCCTAAATAATTCTGCTCAGGTCATAGAAACGGTCTATATGAGAGTGAATAACTAGAATTACACACTCCCAATAAGTGAAACATGAGTCCCCTCCTCTTTCCCTTTCTCCAATGGTCCACTCTCCTCTCCTATCAGATTCCTCCTTCTCCAGCCCTTTACCTTTCCCACCCACCTGGCTTCACCTATCACCTCGAGCTAACTTCCTTCTCCTCCCCCATCTTTTATTCTGGCATCTTTCCCCCTTGCTTTCCAGTCCTGAAGAAGGATCACAGCCCAAAATGTCAACTGTTTATTCATTTCCACAGACGCTGCTTAACTGCAGAGTTCCTTCAGCATTTTGTGGGTGTTGCTTTTAAAATTCTAGTATGACTGCTTAGCTCTTATTACAAGTGAGCACTTAAGAATTTATTGTAGAAATTTGTAAAATCAAATATAAACATGACTTCAAAATCAGGGGACAAATTATGTCTGCTGGACCAGGTTCAATTATCTCACACCCCTGTTCTTCACTTAATCCAAAAATTATATTTGTTGTTGAATAGCAGCACCCAATGCACATGACTCAGATGCCTTGACTTTAATAAAATTCTCTAATGAAATGGCTATTGACAAATAATGTAACAATACTGAGAGCATACTTTCTCCTGATGCTTTGCTGTGAGTTTGTCAAGGTTTTTCTTGCACTTCTTGACATCCTGAAGGGTCAGTTTACTTTTTTTCATCTCCACCTCTGTGACCTGTTGTAATCGGCGGTTCTCACTCATCAGTGCAGCTATCTCCTGGTTCAGACTCTCAGTGTGGACAAGCTCTGTTCCGGACTGTACCCGCAAGACTTCAACAGGATTGGCGAGTCTGCCGTAGCCTTTGGTGAGATGCTCCCTCTCTGCAATTCTTGCTTCTTCCTGGCTGTTGTACACTTCCTTGCGAGAAGAAATTAAATGACTTACATTTTGTTTTGCACTCTTTTCTTAACTTCCCAAACACAAAAATCTGCTTCACGCAACAAAGAGAAGTGGTTGAAAAACAGGTGAAAGAATTAGGTGTAAATGGGTAAATGTGGAGAAGTCTAGGGCTAAAGACACTTGATCTGGAACACTTAGAATCCAGGGTGTGCAAAGGGACAAAGATGGTGTAAGATGGAAAAGTCCAAAAGGTTGTGAGACTGCATCTGGGTAGAGACTTGTTGAGTGTGAAGGAGTGGAAAATGAAGATGAGAAGTTTATAATCTAGGCAGGGAGTCATTGTAGACCAACGAACACTGGCATGAAGAGCAATATGATCAGGTATGGTTTAGGAAACCAGCAGCAGAGTTTTGGGTCAGGTCAAATTCACAAAGGATGCAGGGATGGAGCATTGGAATTGTCAGATCCAGAGCTAATAAAAGCAGGATGAGGTTTGAAGCAGCAGTGAGCTTAGGCAGGGATGACGATGATGTTTTTGGAAGTGACTAAGTACCCTGGCTGATAGGGATAGCAGAAAATAAGAAGCAGAAGCAAATGTGAACCATCCAATCAGGTCAAGCGACCTTTCGACCCCAGCACCACTTTCAGAATCACAAAGTCATGGAGTTAAACAGCACAAAAGCAGGTCCTTCAGTCCACCAGATCGATGCTAACCTTTTCACCTAATTACACTAATCATTGTGCGTCCACTTCCTTCCAAGCCCTTCAAGTACCTGTCTAAATGTCTCTTAGAGGTATCTCATTCCACCACCTCGTCTGGCAGCTTCTTCCAGATATCAACCACTCACTGTGTAAAAAATAACTAACTAAAATATTCTTTAAGATTGCTTTCTCTCACCTAAAAACAATGCCCCCTTGCTTTTGATTCCCTTACACAGAAACCGATTCTGGCTATCCATTTTATCTACAGTATGCCCCATAAAATTTTGTACACCTACTGTACATTGGATCACCCCTCCACCTCCTGTTATCTGTTCAGTGAGTGAACGGGAGCAGCCAGAGAGTGCAACACAGACGCAAGAATGCAGAAGCTGTGAAATGGAAAGAAATGACCAGATAAGCATGTTATCCTTTGTTCACCTCCATCAGAGACAAACACTCCCCCATATTCCCTGTAGCTTCTTCTGTCTCTTTTCCAGGTCAATGGATCTTTGACCTGAAACATTAGCTGTTTCTCTTCCCATAAATGCAGTCTGACCTGCTGAGTATTTCTAGAATTTTCTGTTTTTACCTCACTTATGAGTAGTTAGGAAGTGAACTGCCTGGTTATAGAACATAGAAATCTACAGCATATTACAGGCCCTTCAGCCCACAATGTTTTGCTGACCATGTAACCAACTCTGGAAATTGCCTAGAATTTCCCTAGCACACAGCTCTCTATTTTCTAAGCTCCATGTACCTATCTAACAGGCTCTTAAAAGACCCTGTTGTATCCACTTCCACCACTGCCGTCACCAGTGCATTCCATGCATCCACCCCTCTCCGTGTGAAAAACTTGCCCCTGATATCCACTTGGTACCTATTTCCAAGCACTTTCAAACTATGGTCCATCGTGTAAGCCATTTCAGCCCTGGAAAAAGCCTCTAGCTATCCACATGATCAATGCCCCTCATCATCTTATACACCTCTATCAGTTCACCTCCAAGGAGAAAAGGCCAAATTCACTCAACCTATTCTCATAAGGCACACTCTCCAATCGAGGCAACAGCCTTGTAAATCTCCTCTGCATCCTTTCTATAGTTTCCACATCCTTCCTGTAGTGAGGTGACCAGAACTGAACACAGTACTCCAAGTGGTGTCTGAACAAGGGCTTGTATAGCTGTAATATTACCTCACAGCTCTTAAACTCAATCCCACGGTTGATGAATGCCAACACACCATATACTTATTAACAACACTGTCAACCCGCACAGCAGGTCTGACTGTCCTATGGACATGGACCCCAAGATATTCTCAGATCCTCCACACTGCCAAGAGTCTTACCATTTATATTATATTCTATCTTCAAATTTGAACTACCAAAATGAACCACTTTCCACTTATCTGGGTTGAAATCCAATTGTCACTTCTCAGCTGAGTTGTGCATCCTATCGATGTCCCACTGTGACCTCTGACAACCCTCCAGACTATCCACAACACCCCCAACTTTTGTGTCATCAGCAAACATACTAACCCATCCTTCTACTTCTTCATTCAGGTCGTTTATGAAAATCACAAAGACGAGGGATCCCAGAACAGATCCCTGCGGAACACCACTGGTCATCAACCTCCATGCAGAATACAAAACATCTACAACCTCACTTTGCCTTCTGTGGGCAAGCCAATTCTGGATCCAAAAAGCAAGATCCCATGCCTCCTTACTTTCTGAAGGAGCCTGGCGTGAAGAACCTTATCAAATGCCTTACTGAACTCCATATATACTACATCTACTGCTCTACCTTCATCAATGTGTTTTGTTACTTCCTCAAAGAATTCAATCAGGCTCCTACGGCACTACTTGCCCTTGACAAAGTATGCTGACTACCCCTAATCAGATTATGTCTCTCCAAATGCTCATATTTGGTTATGTGGACAAGCCCCAAATGGAATCTACACAAATTTAAGGGACATTGTGAAATTAGTCTTAATATTACACTGAGAAGAGGTATTAACTCAGAATGCTTTTCATGGACTTAGCCATCCTTCACCAAAAGCAAAAGACCACGAGAAATTGCAGGGAGTTATGAACATAGCTCAGTCCATCACTCGAACTCGACTCTCCTCCATTAACTCCATCTACACTTCCCACTGCCGGAAAGGAACCAGTGTAATCAGAGACACCTCCCACCCAGACATTCTGTCTTCCATGCTCTCCTATTGGACAGAAGATACAAAAGCTTTAAGGTACACACCATCAGGTTCAAGAAAAGCTTCTATTTCACTGATATCGGACTCTTGAATGGCCCCTTCACACACTAAAGATGAACTCTTGATCTCCTAATCTACCTCAATTGTACCAGTACTTTATTTGTTTCCCTTCTCTGTAGCTCCAACTATCAACCCTGCATTCTGTTTTCTTTTCACTTCCTCAGTGTGGCTACATACAGAATGATCTGTCTGATGGAACACAAAACAAAAGTATTTCACTGTTTCTCTGTACAGTGACAATGATAAATGAGTACCAATAGCAATATTCGTTGATAAGTAGAGATAGGGAAAAGCATAAAACATAGGAGAAATGCAATTGCTGGAACGGTCAACAATTATAACACTTTTTGTTTCCAAGGTGAATGCACTCTGCTAATGTCCAACACTTCAAAACAAACATACAGAGTCCTTAAATGAAGAAATATATTTTTTTTCTTACTTTTAAAGACTGGAATTGCTTTTCCAAGCTGTTTTTTTCCATTTTGATCTCAGATAAGTCGTTAAGTGCTACTTGTATCCTTTTTTCCAGTTTCTCTATTACACACAACGTTTCTTCATTCTGTGCTGCCGTACTGTTCCGATCCATCTGCAGATCAACGCCCTGGTTTGCTAAGGTTTTGCTGTCACACGTCATACACTGGTGATATTCCTGGATTTGTCTGTAATCAGCATTCAGCTTTATAATTTGAAAGTGAATATTCCTGTTGTCCTTCTCTATCTCTGACAGATTCCGTAGAATTTTTTTCAACCTGTCCGTAACAATGACTGCACTATCTTCAACTGTATCTTTTGCAAGCAAGATATTCTGGTTATACACTTGCGTCTTTGTTGTAGAACACTTGTTCGAGCTGATGACCAACTGTTCTTTAATTGACGTTTTGTCCACTGGATCTGCCTTGGGAATATCGCATTTAAAACTTGTGATCTGTTCTTGAAGAACCTCACGGTATTGCTCAGAGATTTCTTTTAGATCTGCCTCTTCATCATCAGACCACGTGTCCCCTACATGCAGCTGCACAGCTTGAAAGTGGTCAGTGAGGCAATTCCCATGGCCCGCTGAGTGGCTTATTTCAACGTGCCTGCTGGTTCTTTCAGTTTGTCCGTTTCTCTTGGGGATCTTTATCGCAGTGCTTTGTTGCTTCTTCACCATATCCCGGCCACTTATGTCGACACTGGCTGCAGACAATTCCTCCCCAGAAAAGGTTATAGGGTTCTCTGAGTCATCTTCACTAATCTCATCATCCTGCAATTCTTCTGCCTTTATACAAAATGAGATAAATTCTGTTAGGACCATATCCTCCAATCCTTGCTGTATTATTTTGCTTTTTTCCCTTTTACAAGCTATCATGAACTCTGTTTGCCTTGCCTTGGTTCCTTTCATGTTAGTCCTAAACATTCCCTCTGATCAACTTGGAAACAGTTGTACTGGAATTTTTCACTATGTTGAATACTTAGAATCAGAATCTGGTTTACTATCTCAGACATATGTCATGAAATTTGTTTTTTTTAGTTCAATCCAATATCTGAGACCTTACAGCTCCAACATAAGGAGCTCCTAGCTCCATCATTTCTCTTCATAACTTTAGATCATCTTGAGTATTTTCTCTCTGTCGACATCAAGATCTTGAGATTCCCTCCCAAAGCAGAACATGCATGTCATAATATCCTTGTGGCAAGAGAGCTATCGAATTACAGAGTGAAAATAATATTGGAAAGACTCATAGCAGGCAGTATCCGGTGAGAGACAAGCAGGGTCTAGGCATCAGGGTAATGTCCCTTCATTAGTTCATCGTCCTAATAAAATTTTGACTACTCAGCGTGTGATTAAAGTTTTTATCCCCCCTAATTCCTTACTGGATTTGTTCGTAGCTTTGGATCATCCCATGTGACAAGAAGTTCTTACCTCACCTAATTCTCTTTCAACAGATGCTGCCTGACCTTTGGGTGTTTTTAGCATTTTCCTTTTCATTTTGGTCTTCCAGCATCTGCAGTGTTTTGTGTGTGAATTACTGATGTTAAACTATCTCACACTGGGATCCCACTAGCTTTTAATTTCCATCTTTCAACTTGTTGACTACCTTTCAAGGTGCAATAAGCCTGTGGAATATTTTTATTGTTTTACCAAATCCTACTCTTCGGAAAGAAGAGGCAACGAGAAATTATTTTCACATGGTATCACTGTCTAACACTAAGACTGTCACTAACAAACCCAATAAGAAATTCAGGAAGAAGGTAGTTATTCACAATGCTAAGAAGTTGAAATTTATTACATAAAGAATGGTAGGAGTGAACAGCATTTATGCCTCCACAGTTACTGTGGAGAAACAAATCACAAATCATGTCTGATAACCTCATCGGAGCAATTTTGTTGGAATAATAAGACTCCAGTCAGCTTAGACTGGCAAAAACATCTCCTCCATGATCTCCATCAAAACAGGTGAACCACACGGCTGTGTGCTTATCCCTCTTCTCTACTTGCTTTACATCTATGTACAGCTCCAACACGTATTCAAGTTTGCTGATGACACTAGTGTTGTGGGCCGTATCAAAGGCAGTGAAGAATCAGCGTACCATAGAACACTACAGCACAGTACAGGCCCTTCAGCCCTCCATGTTGTGCCGACCCATATAATCCTTAAAAAAAAGTACTAAACCCACACTACCCCATAACCCTCCATTTTTCTTTTATCCATGTGTCCAAGAAGCTCTTAAATACCCCTAATGTTTTAGCCTCCACCACCATCCCTGGCAAGTCATTCCAGGCACTCACAACCCTCTGTGTAAAAAACTTACCCCTGATGTCTCCCCTAAACTTCCCTCCCTTAATTTTGTACATATGCCCTCTGGTGTTTGCTATTGGTGCCCTGGGAAACAGGTACTGACTATCCACCCTATGCCTCTCATAATCTTGTAGACCTCTATCAAGTCCCCTCTCATTCTTCTACGATTCAAAGAGAAAAGTCCCAGAACAGAAGGGAAATTGAAAATTTGGCTGAGTGGTGTCATCTCACTCAATATCAGCAAGACCAAGGAACTGATTGTAGACTTCAGGAGAGGGAAACCGTAGGTCCATGAGCCAGTACTCATTGGAGGATCAGAGGTGGAGAGGGTCACTATCTCAGAGGACCTGTTCTGGACCCATCATACAAATGTAACTGCAAAGAAAGTACAACAGTGCTTCTGCTTCCTTAGGAGTCTGTGGTGATTCGGCATGTCGCCAAAAACCTTGACAAACTTCTATAGATGTGTAGTAGTGGAAAGTATTGACTGGCTGCATAACTCCTGGTAGAGGAACACCAAAGCCTTTGAGCAGAAAATCCTCGAAAAGTAGTGGATTTGACCTAGTACATCATGGGTAAAGCCCTCCCAACCATTGAGCATATCTACATGAAACACTATTGTAGGAAAGCAGCATTCATCATCAAAGATCCTCACCACACAGGCCAGGCACTTTTCTCATTGCTGCCATCAGGTAGAATGTACAAGTGCCTCAGGACTCACACCACCAGGTTCATGAACAGCTACTACCCCTCAACCATCAAGCTCTTGAACAAAAGGGGACAACTACACTCGTCTATTGAGATGTTTCCGCAACCAGTGATCCCACTTTAAGGACTCTTTATCTCAAGCTCTCGTTATTTATTGCTATTTATTTATACAGGTTTCCCCCGCTATCCGAAAGTAGAGCGTTCCTATAAACCTTTTGTAAGCTGAAGTGGCATAAAGCGAAGAAGCAATTGCCATTAATTTATATGGGAAAAGTTTTTGAGCATTCCCAGACCCAAAAAAAATAACCTACCAAATCAAACCAAATAGCACACTAACATATAGTAAAAGCAGGAATGATATGATAAATACACATCCTATATAATAATGTAAGTACAGTGTCGTTTCACCTACCAGAATTGGGAAGATTTAGCTAAAAACGATTTGTAGAAAAAAATTGGCACCTATGCATGCACACACACCTGCCCACGCAAAGCTTCACAGTCATGGTAGTCTTTCTCAGGGTAAACACAAGTTTAAAGCGAGTGCCTTTTCTTGTGAAAATGAAAATCCTCTTTGGATTTCTTTCGGTTAACGAAAACAGGTCTTCCGTAAAAGCGAAGTGGCGTAAAGTGAACTTTCGTAAAGCGGGGGACACCTGTATTTGCATTTGCATTGTTTATTGTCTTTTCTGCCCTCTGGTTGATCTTTCGTTGATCCTGTTTACAGCTGTTATTCTATAGATTTGCTGAAGGTGTCCACAGGAAAAAGAATCCCATGGTGACATGTACATATTCTGATAATAAATTTTACTTTGACCTTGCACTTCCTCTCTGCAGATGCTACCTGAGTGCTACCAACATTATTTGTCTTATTTTACAATTCTGGAGAGTTGCTTAACTGAGGACAATGCTCCTGAATAGGTGGTTCTGCTTTTAGATTAAACATGTTTGCTCTCTTTCACTGATACAGATCCAGTTGACACAAGGCTACAAACTAATGGGAAGTGGGCAAATGGGAGTAGCTTTGTTGAACATCTTGGTTGGAATGCACATGCTGGGCTGAAGGGTCCATTCTGTATTCCTCTATGACTCATAACTGTGATTTAACTCGAAGTTAACAATAAAGGACTAACTTTTTTTCCAATATTTTATTAGTTTCTACATAAAAGAATACAGAGTACAAGAAAGTGTATATAAAAGGTCAAAAAAGATTTTAAAAAACTACCAATTACATTATATCTGTTCATAATAACAACCTCATTATCCCATATTCATGTAAGTTAATCAATAGTTATATTGAAATATACTAAATTATTACAAAAAAAAATTCTAACCCCTACCAAGACCAAAGCTGTTCATTAAGGAGAAACAGAGGTAAAATACCTTCTCATATGATAAAAATTAATAATAGCCAACATCTGAATTTAAACAACAAATTGAAGGTTTTGAAAATAATTCAGAAAAGGTCCCCACAATGTTTGAAAGTGTTGACGAGATTCAGAAATTGAACAACGAATCTTCTCTAAATCTAAACATGACATAACGTCACATAACCATTGAGCATGAGTAGGAGGAAAAACATCTTTCCATTTAAATAAAAGTGCCCTCCTAGCTATAAGAGAGCTAAAGGCCAAAATATGTAAATCAGATGCCTTCAGCTTAATATCTTCAAATTCACAGTATATTTATTATCAAAGTATATATGCAGTATACAACTCTGAGATTCATCTTTCCACAGACAGACACGTAACAAAGAAGAACCATTCAAAGAAAAAAAAGACATAACCAACCCCCACATCCCCATGCTAAAAAAAAGCGCAGACGACAACAAAAATAAACAAGTGAAAACACAGGATAAAAAACACAAAATCAGAAGGCATACTTCAGTTCCGGTCAGTCTTCATTATCTGCAGGCCTCTCCAATCCAAACTTCCTAAACTAGCACCAAAAAAACGGGGCAGCCCAAAAGCAGAACACATCATAAATGTGAACTTACACACCTTCTGAAAACTAACTGTACATTGTGGATTTGCACAGTTGGAAGAAACTTGTCAGTGAGCAGCGAAATAATGCCAGGATTAAGTTATAATTAAATTGAAATGTAGGGATGTCTGCAGATGCATCACAGTAGTACTGACAATACTGTTCCCAGTGATATGACAGAACTCTCAGTTTTTGTACTTCATTATATCAAAAGAATTTGAACATTTGGGCATGTCAACCATCTGCTTTGTGCCGTAAAAAAAAACTTACTTCTAAATCTACTGCATTTATGGATTTAAAGTTAAACTCCTTTCGGGTAGGAAATGGATCCTTCCTTTCACTCAACATGCAATAATTAA
This sequence comes from Hypanus sabinus, assembly GCF_030144855.1. NCBI lineage: Eukaryota > Metazoa > Chordata > Chondrichthyes > Myliobatiformes > Dasyatidae > Hypanus > Hypanus sabinus. The sequence continues at coordinate 92,335,765 of NC_082706.1, forward strand.
GTAAGTCATAGTTATTTATAATGCAAAGCATTAAGAGGATTACAGCTTGTAAGACAGAATGATTTAAAGATTAGGATAACATCCTACAGTCTGAAATTGTCAAAGATAATGCACAGTAGTACACTGGATAACAATGAGCAAATCAGAATAAATCAGAATAAATCAGAATAATTTTTTGTCTTATCTGCACTCTTCATAATATTGAAAAGCTGATACTTGTTGAAAGGTTTCTTTGAAAAATGGAATATTAGCTTGGAGAAAAGAGAAAATAAATGCTCAGGGTTTAACGGGGAGGCAGACACAGCATGTGTTGGCTCTAAGGACTGGGATGTTGTATCCATAATAGAAGCATGGCCAAGGACAGGACTGACGGCTCAATGTTCTAGGATAAATATGCTACATCTATGACAATGACATAGGTATGCAAGGAGGGGTTGTAGCTTTTTGATAAAGGAGGGGAAAAGAGCTGTACTTTGAGATGGCATATAGATAGAGTTTAAAAACAAGAAGTGAAGGATAAATCTAGTAGGACTGTATTACGGACCCCCAATAGTCAGCAGGAACTTCAGGAGCAGGTGTGTAGAGAAATTGCTTATAGTTGTAAGAGTAATAATGCTGTATGTGGGACATCTTAATTTCCCTAGTACTGACTGGCCAACTAGTCAATTAAGGGCCTGGATGGGGCAGAATTTGAGAAATCTGTCCAGGAAAGTTTCTGGAGTCAATATAGTCAGCTCCCTACTCAGGAGGGTACAATATTGGATGTCCTCATAAGGAATGAGACAGGGCAAATAACTAAAGAGGCAATCAGGGAGCACTTTGACTTAAGTGACCAGAATAGGGCAGGTCCATAGGTTAGTGTCCAAGACTGGAGTAAGGCTAATTTTGGGGAAATGAGACAGGATCTAGCACAGGTCAATTTGGGTGAGTCAATTTGAAGATAAAGGAATGAACAGCAACTTTGCTAATGAGAAACATTGAGGCTTTGGTCAGGAAAAATGAAGTGCAGTATACATTGGGTTTAGAAATTTGGGGTTCAGCAAAGGAATTCTCTTAAGTAGAAAACTGGGACAGCAAAGACAGCTGTGATATGTTCTGACAGGTAAGGTTAAAGTAAAATCCAAAGAGGTTCTGTAGCCATATTAAGTGTAAAAGGGTGAACAGGGAGATTTCAACATGGCCACCAATGCGTTGAGCTGTACGAGGTAGGTGGGATTTATTACAAATATTTCTCCTTTGTGTTTACTATAGAGAAAATTATGGTTACTCAAGAGATAGGAACAGGAAAGCACAGGCCCTTCAGCCCATAATGTTGTGCCAACTATTCAAAGATCAATCTAATCCTTCCCTCCTACATAGCCCTCCATTTTCTATGACCACCTCTGACAGATCATTCGAAGCACCCACCACTCTCTGTGTAAAGAACATACCGCTGATGTTCCCCCTTTACTTTCCTCCAATTACATACCTTAAAATTGTGCTCCCTTGGATTAGTCATTTCCACCCTGGGAACAAGTCTCTGGCTACCACTCGATCTATGCCTCTTATCATCTTGTACATCTCTATCAAGTCACCTCTCATCCTCCTTCACTCCAAACAGAAAAGCCCTAGCTCGCGCAACATATCCTGATAAGACATGCTCTCTAATCAGGCAGCACCCTGGTGAATCTCTTCTGCAAACCTTCCACACCCTCCTGTGAATGAGGTGACCAGATCTGAACACAATATTCCAAGTGTGATCAAATCAACGTTTTAAGTGCAACATTACCTCAAGGTTCTTGAACTAAATCTCCTGACTAATGAAAGCCAGCACCTCATACGCCTTCTTAACAACTCTATTAACTTGCATGACAACTTTGAGGGATCTATGGACGTGCCAAGAATCCTGCTTTTAACCCTGTACTCCACCTTCAAATTCAACCTTCCAAGGTGAATCTCTTTACACTTTACTAGGTTGAACTCCATTTGCCACTCATCAGCCCAGCTCTGCATCCTGTCAATGTCCTGTGGAAACCTTCTATCCACAACTCCACCAACCTTGGTGCTAAGGGAAACAAGTTGAAATGTTTTGGAGGACATTTATAAAACCAGGAAACCATCATCATATTTACAGCCTTACAGTGCACTAAGGTGGACAAATCATCAGGGCCTAACACAGTGCATCCACAGCCTTGGTGGGAGGCTAGTAAAAAAAATTGTGGAGGTCCTTTTGGAGATACTTATTTCATTGGTGTTCACTGGTGAGGTTCCCGGAAACTGGAAGGTGGCTGAAGTTGCTCCATTGTTTAAAAAAAAGGCAGAAAGGACAAGCCAGGGAACTATAGTCTGCCTGGTATCAATAGTGGGGAAGTTACTGGACAGGATTCTGAGAGACACAATCTATAGGACCAGCAGAGTCTGATTAGGAGGATTCAGCAGTGCTTTCTGTGTGGGAACTCATGCTTGACAAGCCTTTTAAAAGGCTTGTGAAGAAAGGCAAAAAGATAGAGAAGATTAGAGCAGTGGATGCTGTCTGATTGGACTTTTATAAGGCCTTCAACAAGGTCCTGCAGAGGGTTCTCGGAATGGAGGCTGGTGACTAGTGGTGTGCCACAGGATTTGGTGTTGGTATCTTTGTTATTTATTTTTATATATATATATGATTTGGGTGCAAATGCTCAAGCTTTGATCAGTTAAGTTTGCTGGTGACACAAAATTTGGAGGTGTTGCTGATAGAGATGTTGAATATTACAAGGGGATCATGACCAGATAGGGAAGTGGGGTAAAGAGTGGCAAACAGATTTCAATGCAGTTAAGTCTGAGATGATGCACTTAGAAAGTCAAACCAGCATAGGACCTACTGAATACGATGAATGACAGGGGACTAGGGAGTGCACTGGAACAGAGGAGCTTGGGAGCATTGAAAGCACCATCATAGGTAGACAGGGTGAAACAGCATTTAGCACTCTGGGCTTCATCAGTAGGTGTATACAAGATGGGATATTAATGATGCAGTTGTATAAGTTATTTGCAGGAATGCACTTCAAGTTCAAGTTCAATTTATTGTCATTCGTCCAAATATATGTATACCACCAAATGAAACACTGTTCCTCTGGACCATGGTTCATAACAGAGTATATATCGAACACACGCAACACTTGAAGTAAATATTACCACAAATAAATTAATAAGGTGCATTTACAATTCAAGTTAAAATTTAAATATTATATGCTACAGGCGCTTCATATGTGATGAGACCCGGGTGGTGACAGGGAGTTCGGTAGTGTTACGGTCTGGAGAAAGGAGCTGTTTCCGTCCTAACAGTCTGTGTCCTAATGCTACAGCACCTCGTGCCTGATAGTGGAGGGGGGGGGGGTTGGTAAAAGAGATTTTTGGATGGATGGGACGGATCATTGACAATGCTAAGGGCCCTGCAGATACAGTGCTCCTGATATATATCTCAGATGGGTGTAAGAGAGACTCTGATGATCCTCTCAACAGTCTGCTTAACCCTTTGTAGGGACTTGTGGTCAGACGCCTTGCAAATCCCATGCCAGACAGTAATGCAGTTGGTCAGGACACTCTCTAAGGTGCTGCTGTAAAAATTGGTTGGAATGGGGGTACCTGGAGTCCTGTGTATAGTTTTGGTCATCCTATTGTAGAAAAGATCTGGTTAAACTGGAAAGAGTATAGTAAAGACTAACAGGGATATTGTCATGATTAGAAAGCAGGTGTTATAGGAAAAAGTTGGCCAAGTTATATCTTTAGTCCTTATAACGTAGGAGAATGAGGGGTGACTTCATAGAAACGTTTACATTATGAGAGGCGTAGATAAGGTGGATGGTAATATCCTTTTCCTCAGGGTAAGGATTTCAAAACTAGGACATAGATTTACAGTGAAAGGGAAAAGGCTTAAAAAGGATCTGAGAAGTTACATTTTTACACAGAGGCTGGTGAATAAATGAAACGAGCTGCCAGAAGAAATGGTTGAGGCAGGTACAATCGTATAATTTGAGAAATGCTTAGATTAGTACATGGAGGGGAGTGTTTAGAGGGATATGGGCCAAATGCAGGAAACTGGGTGAGCACCATGGCAAGCATGGATTCAATGGGCCGAAAGGGCTGTAACTATGTTGTATTACACTAGGACTCTGCATAATGTCATAAAGTGAGTTTAATGAAATTTGAATGGTTTGATCACCGGCTCAAACTGTAGGTAGAAGGTCAGGATCAAAGCTGGAGATGTGAGGCAGAAGCAACAACAGCTGGGCCAATATTCTCCCTGTACATGAGTTTGATAGGACAAGGGGAATATCTGTGAGAAGGTGATGCTGAGGGGGGCTTGGAATGACATAACTGCAACATAAGGGTCTGGGTATCAGTGTGGACCATCTGGGCCGAAGTGACTTTCCTGTGCTGTATGACTCCATAAAGGAAGGTGAATGCTCACCATAACCCTGCAGTCCTCTTCCCAACAGGCTCTGATTGGCAATTTGTGGAAGGTAGATTGATTTTGCAGTTTTCTTTTAATTGATGTACTTGTTTTATGTGCAGTAATAATTGGATAAATAAATACTTCATTAATCACACTTTTTCTGGCAAACAATTATCACAAGCAATAGTCTGTAACTTCCCATTGGACCTGGAGGCAACTCAATGTGGCAGAACTTAAGCAAGGCGAGGTGGTGGGCCCATCACCGAGAGTGAGGAAGACCCGAGATTCGATCGACTTAAGCACTGGGGCGAATCAGAAAGATCGAGTACAGGCCAAATCGAAGCGGCGGGGTCTAAGCCCCAGAGCGTATCGAGGTAATTGAACCCAATGTTTGGATGTCGATTTAGGCACTGGGTCAGGGTGTCAGGGCCCAAGGCTAGATAGGGACTGTCCGGTTCAGCACGTTGCTCTGCAATGTTTTCTCAGCTTTGCGCTGATCTATGGGACTTCAGTTCAGAATGTTATTTGCTTGTGGTCACTGTTTGCAGGATTTGCTTCCTTTTCTCTCTACACATTGGGTGTTCAATGATCTTATTTCTTATGGGTTCTTTTGGGTTTTTTCTTTCATGGCTGCCTGTTATGAGACGAATCTCAAGGTTGTACAATGCACAAATACTTTGATAATAAATGTATTTTGAATATAAATAACTCAAACTGACCTCATCTCCTGTGCTGTCTCTGGAGTGTTTTACTAGACTAAAGATCTCATCCTTCATTATGGATTCTTCTGCATCATTATCTAAGAACAAAAACAAACATAAAACTGAAGTTTTACATTCTTTAGCAGAAGCAGTGCTTCACACACATACACCTTGTATATAATACACACAGTAATCCTCCTTGCAAAGACTGGCCGGCTTAAAATCTGCCATGCTTCTCACACTCTCTGGAGGATAAATACCTTCATATTTTACCTAGTTAAAAATGAAGTCTTACTTTTGGTCAATTTTAATGGAACACCATTAAAACCAAACTAAGCATCATTTTGCTTTATGGCACTGAGGTCCCGAATCCAACACCATTGTGACTGTGAGCACGCTGGATTTCATATTTATCTGGAATCTGGACAGTGAAAATATAAAGTTTGAAAACAAACTCTTTATTTTAATACCTGCTGAATGTCCTTCCTATTTTGCCCTTCTGAAGTAAGGTCAGGTACTTTGTGCCGGGTAAGATCAACTCATAACACAGGAACCAAGTTTAAGTTCAAATTTATTGTCATCTGACTGTACATATATACAACCAAATGAAACAATGTTGACCCACAATGCATCCACAGCACAAATATCACATACAGCACATAAACCATTATGCTATGCATAATATATTATAATTCAAAATGCATGTGAAGAGTGCAGCACAGGTAAACAGTAAACAGTAACCATCTGGCTGACCTAGTGATGAGACCCCAGTCATGACAGGGTATTCATTAGACTCACAGTCTGGTGCAAGAAGTTGTTAATCCAGTCTGGCTGTCCTCATCCTGATACTGCTGAAGGAATTGATGGCTTTGTGGCCAAGTTTGCGACCAATACAAATATAGGTGGAGCAACACACACAAAATGCTGGGGGGGACTCAGCAGGCCAGGCAGCATCAATGGAAAAAAAGTACAGTCGACATTTCGGGCCAAGATCCTGTGGAAGGACTGGAGAAAAGAAGATAAGGAATGGATATAAAAGGTGGGGGAGGGGAGAGAGAAACACAAGGTGACAGGTGAAACCGGGAGGGGGTAGGGATGAAGTAAAGAGCTGGGAAGTTGATTGGTGAAAGAGATACAGGGCTGGTGAAGGGGGGAGTCCGATAGGAGGGAACAGAAGGCCATGGCAGAAAGAAAAGGGGGGAAGAACCACTAGAGGGAGGCAAAGGGCAGCAAAGGAAATAAGGTGAGCGAGGGAAAAGGGGATGGGGAATGGTGAAGGAGAGGGTGGGGGGCATTACTGGAAATTCGAGAAATCGATGCCATCAGGTTGGAGGCTACCCAGACAGAATATAAGATGTTGTTCCTCCAACCTGAGTGTGGCTTCATCATGACAGAAGAGGAGGCCATGGATAGACATATCAGAATGGGAATGGGAAGTGGAATTAAAACGGATGGCCAATGGGATATCATGCTTCTTCTGGTGAACAAATACACTGGATAAGTGGAGGACAAGGTAGTGCTGGGGAAGCAGGGAGACTGCAGAAGGACTTAGACAGATTAGGAGAATGGGCAAAGAAGTGGCAGATAGAATATAGTATAGAGAAGTGTATAATTATGCACATTGGTAGACAGAATAAAGGTGTAGACTATTTTCTAAACTGAGAGAAAATTCAAATATCAGCATTGCAGAGGGACTAAGGAATCCTCATCAAGGACTCCCTAAAGGTTTACTTGCTGGTTGAATCAGTGACAAGGAAGGCAAATGCAATGTTAGCATCCATTTTGAGAGGACTAGAATATAAAAGCAAGGAAGTAACGCTGAGGCTTTATAAGGCATTAGTCAGACTATATTTGGAGTATTGTGAGCAGTTTTGGACCCCTTATCATTGGAATGTTTCTAGAGAATGCTTCTGGGAAGGAAAGGGTTAATGTACGCGGAGCATTTAATGGCTCTGTATCTGTACTTGCTGGAGTTTAGAAGAATGAGGATTGATTTATTGAAACCTGTCAAATACTGAAGGGGCAAACACAAGGAAATCTGCAGATGCTGGAAATTCAAAGTTAGACATGGCCCTTGTGGCTAAAGGGATCAGGGGGTTATGGAGTGAAAGCAGGTACAGGGTTATGATCAGCCATGATCATACTGAATGGCGGTGCAGGCTCGAAGGGCTGAATGGCCTACTTCTGCACCTATTTTCTATGTTTCTATGTTTCTATGTAACACACATAAAATGCTGGTGGAACACAGCAGGCCAGGCAACATCTATAAGGAGAAGCACTGTCGACACTGACGAAGGGTCTCGGCCGGAAATGTCGACAGTGCTCTCCCTATAGACGCTGCCTGGCCTGCTGTGTTCCACCAGCATTTTGTATGTGTTGTTTTAGTATTGAAAGGCCTAGATAGAATGGATGTGGAGAGGATGTTCCCTATAGTGGGGGGAGTCCAAGATCAGAGGGCACAGCCTCAGCATAGAGTGATGTCCATTTCGAACTGCAGTGAGGAAGAATTTCTTTAGCCAGAGAGTAGTGAATCCGTGGAATCCATTGAACTTTGGTGCAGTATAAAGAAGCTAGTTGATAGTGGTGTGGTTGTTTAATCAGTTAGACTGTGTGATCTGACAACAAGCTGCTTAAACTGTAGTACAGTATAGTTTGACTGTAGTATAATGTATTGAGTGTTTCAGACATAGAATTATCATTATAAGACACTGCATCATCCATTTACTGCCATCAATGCCACAGAAGATCCATCAGTAACCAACTATGTCTGAACACTCTCTCTTTCTCTCAGATAAACTAGAGATACCAATTTTTGGTGCATTTTAAATGTAAAGATTGCTTGGTGGCACAGCGGTTAATGCAATTGTTTTACAGTGTTAGCGATCACCAGTTGGGGTTTGATTTACACCGTTTTTTGTAAGGAGCTTCTCCCCATGTCTGTGTGGCTTTCCCCAGGTGCTTTGGTTACCTCCCACGTTCTAAAGACATACAGTCAGGTTCGTTGAGTTGTAGGCATGCTATGTTGGTGCTGGGAGCCTGGTAACACTTGCAGGCTGCCCCAGAACAATCCTCGAACTGTGTTGGTTGCTGATGCAAAATGGCACATTTCACTGTATGCTTCAATGTACATTGGACAAATAAAGATAATCTTTAAAAAATCCTCTCCTTCGCCAAAGGCAGTAGCTTATTTGGTAGCATTGTACCCCTCAAAACTGAACCAAGTCACCAACTGACCCTCAAACCTTGTACATGTAAATACTGATTACCTTATCCGTACCATTACTTCCAACAAAAGTAACTGTATATCAAACAAACTGTATTCACACCAGGTAGAGCAGAGTTAATACACCTCAAAGCCTACATAGTTCAATTTTATACACACTAAGAAATCAGCCATGCAGGCATATTGCATTTAATGAAAAATATGCAATTTCTTATACTGGGAAAAAGTAATTGATTTCATAAACTTACCACTGGAGAAGGTCTCTGAAGGAGATGATAAATCCAGGTAACATAATTGTTTTTCTAAGTTTTTCAGGCAAAGAAGACGACCATCACAATCTGTGTCTGTGTTTTCCCCTTCATAATTATTACATTTCATTTCATCCTGGTTTGGAGGGCAACCATAAATAAATATTACCCAATACCCAACTAGGAAAACAATCTCTTGAATAGAAGGATGTCTCGTAAACATAATTTTCACCACTGGAAATGTACTTCCAGAAAAAAAATAGACAGTTACTTCTGATTCTAGATTCATTTGGAATAAACAGTGTTCCTAACCACAGCTGAAAGAAGTACGGTCTCCCAGTTACATCCCATTTGGCGATACAGCTAGCCCTGAAAACATTTGTTTAGCTGAATATATTTGTGTCATTACATTTCTTTACAAAGCTCAATACCTCATAAACTTGACTGACCATTGAATATTCATAGCAGGTTCTTCTTCTTTATACAGGTCATCCGCAGGTCATGCAGGGTCACCTTCCTGTGAACTGTGCAAAAGCAGCCGCAAGCCGAGTTCCCAACCAGCAGAAGAAGTCTGCAGCCCCACAGCAACTGGAAAATCCACCTTCCTGCTCCCCTAAACAGTCATTCATATGAATTTGCTGTACATAAACTGGTGATCAAAGGCTGGGGAGGACCTGCACTCAACTTCACTCAATTGTCTTAATTGATGACTTCTCATGTTCATTCAGGAAGTAGATTAACATAGCTATCCAAATCAAGGAAGCTGCTGGTTCATTAACTGACCCGTGCTGCACAGTACAGAATCAGAATGATACGAATACTGGAACAAACATAAAATATTCCGGGCTTCAATCTGAAATATTAACTGGAAGCAAAAGAGAGTGCAGATGCTGGAATCTGAGGCATAAAATGAGCTGCTCAAGGAACTAAAGAGAGTCAGGAAATAAACAGTCAGGATTTCAGCTCAGGACAAGGTACAGCTTATTTTCTGCACCTGAAATATAAACTCTGTTCCTCTCTTCATTGCTGTTGCCAAACCTGCCGAGTATTTCCAGCATTTTCTGTTTCTATCCTTCCGTTGATTGAATTAATATTATAAGTGCCCTTGTTTGAGGGAAAGCGTCAGGGAGGCTCCCAGACCCCGTGGTTGTGGAAATTCAATGACTATCCCTACAGTTTAGGGGCTGGATCTCTATCTATCAACATGTTTCAAGTGCCAAGGATCAGAGCAATAGGCAACGAGGGCTAAGGGTAGGCAACCCCGAGTGGCTTCTTCCAGGAAACACAAGGCCCAGGATTGTGAGGGTGTAAAATGAGCATCAACTTGGAGGTCAAGGAGACATGGACTTGTGGGAGGACCAGGAATGGTGGACATCAGGTGTCGGTAGTCATGGGGCAAATTTCAAACTGGAATTGGCAGATGACACACTCACATGAGTAGAGACTATAGTCTGTGCCAGACATGACAATAGGGCTTGTTCCCCAGAATGGAGGCCTTGACACTGTTCACTGAAAAGTGTGTACATTTCCTCCTGCCATATGGCCTTACCCTTCCATGTAATACAACAACACTAGTGCTATGCAGACCAAGTTCTCAATCAAAACTGGGAGGGCGGGAGAGAGGAGGGGTTAAAGAAAGTAACATTTCTTCCTGATCTCATTGTGATTAATTAATTGGAATGTTTGCAAACAGGCTAATGGATTCTGTTTTATTTCAGCCTGCAGTTAAAAAAATTGTGAAATTGTAAGTTTTGAAGTTATTTGTCATATAACTTAAACATATTAATCTACTAATTCCTTACATTCAAATCAGAGCAGATTGTATTCTACATATGCATTCTAAAACCATAAGCAGAGGTACATCGCTATAAATTACAAGGACACAAAAAGGGGAATTACAATACTGTTTTTCATGTAAATAGGCTATATGCATCACATCAAATAACAGCTACTAATCAAAGTTTAGTAGTTGAATCAAAATCAAACACTAAGAAATGTAAAGTACTATACATTGCTTGGTACGATAAACAATGCATGATCCAAAATAAGTTAAGTGAGAAGGAGGAATCCTTTGTTTGAATCTTCATGCTTCTTTATATAGTCTAGAGCTAAACATCAGGTCTAGCCAATGGACCAATCAGATCAGCACATTAGACCAAATGGTTTGCAGAAAATGAGCCACCTCAGTCAGTTCACAGAAAAAGTTAGCTTTCACATTGGTTCCTTGTGAATGCTAGATGGATGTCAGACTATGAGTACATTTTGAACCAGGCAAATTTGAATTTGCAGCTAGAAGCACAGAACAATTAACTGCTCTGCTCAGTCACTTGTTTTGTTACCCTGGTTTTGTGAGGCAGGAATGTGGAAATGGGAAAATAACCCCCTACAACTTCTCCGTTCATTACTCACTTTTTCCAGCTGGGGAGGGTATGAATTTTAAAGATACAATTCTCAAATTCTGATTGCACATACACTAAGACTGAACCCATACTCTGCTTGCAAATATTCTCATAAAGTTTAAACATTATCATTCATATACACTCTATCTGAACTGTGGAATGGAAATAATCTACTGCAGGCATAAAGTAAGACAAATTTGTGTTTTCTGCATTAAATTTAATTGGTTTTACCTGGGATACTTCTGAAGATTCACCGGTACTTTCAGTTGCCAATGACTTTTCCTCCTTTGTGAAGCTGATAGAACTGGTTTCTAAGGGAGAAATACTGTCAAATCGACACTGACAGCAGTTAGCTTCCTTTCTTTCGAAGTTATCCATTTTCTGATTCCACGTTTTAAAATTTCCATCGCTCATTCCCAATTGCAGAAAAATTTCTATGGAAGTACCATATTTATGATTAATACATTTAATTCCTGCAAATTTTCTTCCAGAATGTATTATACCCCTCCAAAGTTTTTAAACCAAAAACATGTCGTTTCTCCAGCTGACTTATCTAAAACTTCCCTAAACTGGCGAGGTTGCATCTTGAATATTGTATTCAGTTTTGATTGACCTGCTGCAGGAAAGTTGGCATTAAGCTAGAAAGAGGGCAAAGGAGATGTATGAGGATGTTGCCAGGACTCGAGGGACTGAGATACGTTGAGCAAGTTGGGACTTTATTATTGGAATGTAGGAGAATGAGGGGTGATCTTATGGAGATGCTTAAAATTATGAGTAATTTAAAATGGATAAGATATAGGAGCAGAAGTAGGCCATTTGGCCCATTGATTCTGCTCCGCCATTCAATCATGACTGACCCAGTTCTTCCAGTCATCCCAACTCCCATGCCATCTTCCCATATCCTTTGATACCCTGGCTAATCAAGAAACAATGGGAGATAGGGTGGATGAGAGCCTAAATCAGCAATGACTAATTGAGCATATTTGCCTGCTATATGATTCAATGACTGTACAGATGAATGGATTTTGGGCATTATGGCATCAGAAAATGTGGAGATCTGGTGGGAAAGAGAATATGATAGAAAGATTGGATTGAATGGCACAGCAAGATTAGTAAGCCTATTCCTGTTCCTATTTTTCACATACAACTTACCTGTTTGTTTGTAGACAGCTGTACATTGTAAAATTATGTAAACTATGAAATAAGTATTTTTCTTTGACCTTTTCATTAAGTACCCCACAGTACCACTGGGTTGAGAAGCTGTCTGTGCATAAGGAGCAACTTTAGTTGGTACAGGATTATTTTAATTGTGCAGTTTACTTGTGTAATCAATTGTAACAAGCTTGCCAAAGAGCTCTCCCACACAAATCTGAGCAGGTCCTCATTCTCCACTCACTGCATCAGCCTCCTCTCCAGAGGTCAGCAAAGCTCTTTCAAGTGTGGAACTGCCTGGAAGCTTAACTGGAGTTTCAGATGAACTGGGAATTTCTTTATTGCTACAGTCCTGACATTGGGCATTGTCTGACTGGAGCCTGCATGTTCTCTCTGTGACTGCACATATTTCCCCTGGGTACTCCAGTTTCCGGCCACATCCAAATAGTTGGTACATTAACTGGATGGTGTAAATTGCCCCTAGTGTCACCTAGGGAGAGCTAATGGGAATGTAGAGAAATTAGGCTGCAGGGAAAAATAGTGGAGGAATATGTCTGTGAGCTGGCATGGCATTGATGGGCCAAATAGCTTCCTTCTATGTCATAAGGAAACAAAGAATATAGATTTCTCCTTCCACTTATTCCCTTGCAAATTATTCTTTGGGGGGAGATTAAATCGAATTAGTGCAGGATTCATTTTATAGGTGCTCAATGACTGATGGAAGAACGAGCCCTTTTCATCTGTATGGCTCTGCAACTCTCAAATCATGAATGCAATCTTAAAATATACAGCCACCACTGCAGGCACTGCAAACATGGTTTGCTACAAATGTTTATCATATCAAAGATAACTGTCAGCTTTAACCACCACCTAATTATACAAAGTTGGTATTTTGATTAATAGTTAGAGCATTGTAAATGTTTCAGAAACAATAGGAAAACGTGCACAAGGTATCAAAAGTAAAAAGCAATGCTAGCAAGGGTAATGCATTAAGCAGCCAATCAAGCTAAGAGTTTGCATTTAAATAGTCTTATCACATCCAACATGACATCAACCAAACACCTATGAGAAACTACCTGTTACACCCCATTGTGGCCCATAGGTAGCAAAGTTGTGAGGTGGCTGTAATGAGGCTACAGAGAGAAGGTGGGTTAAGTGAGGGGCAAGAAAGCTGGCAAATGGAATATAATGCAGGAAATTGTGAAATTCTACATGTTGGCAGGAAAAACAAAAACATATTTTCTTTAATTGCAGGCCTTTAATATATAGAAGGATCCAGGTGCCCTAATGCACAATTTTCAAAATGCAGCTAAACATTGTTAAATCTTATCAAATTTAGAGTTGTGCCCAGTATTGCTTTGTGTGTATAAGAATGATTGCAAATGGCTGCAGACTGCTCTGACAAGAATCTCTGGATTAATGCATGGGAAGTATTAGAAGGTTGGATTGGACAGGACAAACAAGCTGTTTGAAAGGGTGAGAGGCAACTTAATTGAAACATAAGCAAAGACTGGAAGAAAGCACGGGAGGAACTAAGGTTAGGCAGCAGCTTTGAGGGAAATATGCAGTTGGCGATTCAGGTTGAGATTCCCCACACCCCCTCCCCATCTGGACAGAAGGATCTCAATTTGAAAAGTCAGCTATCTGTTTCCCTTCATAGATGCTGCCTGACCTGCCAAGTTCCTCCAGCATTTTGCGTGTTGCTCCAGATTCCAACATCTGCAGTCTCTGGTGTCTTGATTGGAAACAGAAGATTCAAAGTCACCTTGACAGGTGTATGTGAAGACAGTGTTTCCTCTTGTGGAAGAAACAAGAGCCCTGTTTAAAAATATGGGGTCGCTCACTTAAGACAGATTTTTTCTTTGTCTCAGAGGGTCATGAATCTTTAGATTACTTTTCCTCATAGAGTAGTGGAAACAGAGTCTCTGAGTATTTGTAAGGCAGAGCCAAATAGACGAGACAAACAAGGGGTGAGAGAAAACAAGGAAAAGGCAACAATGTGCAGTTAATGTTACAACTCAATCAGCTTGGTCTTACTGAATGGCAGACTGGGTTCAAGGGACTAAGCAGCCGATTTATACACTTATTTTGTTCATTTATATGTGAAACATTAAACAATTCTGTCTTGCTAGCAGCTACTGACATTTTCGGTGGTGGACTCAGTACAACTGTATTCTCACCTTGCTTTTTCAATCAACAAATTGATGAAGGATCTTAAACTGCACAGATGCAGCCCGTGCTACTGAGTAATTCCAGTATGTTCTGCTGTTATTTCAATGTTTCAGTCATCATGAACTTACATTTATGGCTATTATTCAGGCTGTGTGTGGTGTTGTGCTCTGCATTCTGCATGACATTTAACTTGGCTTTTGTAAAACCAGAGGCCAAATGAGAGCTTTGGAAGCTGAATACCTTATTGCTGTAGCTTGACATGATGGCCCCGCATAACCTGAGAGTGTTTTAAAAGGCAAATCACAGTAGTCTGGAAAATAATGACTGCCCCACATTATGAAAGAAACAACATGGTTATTATGTATCCATAGGCCAATAGAGAACACTTTCCTTTTGTAGACCATCATTAGAATTTATCTTTAGCAGTGAGACAAAATCATGCATAATACATTACCTTCAGCAAAGCCAATATTCGATTCATGTAGCTTATTTTCTTCAGCAGTGCTATTGTGGGTCCCTTCAGTCTGTGTATCGTTGGCACTGGAGGGGTAAAAGTCATCCTTATTTACACAGGCAAAAGGAATGCTTGAACAAAGGTTGAAAGGTTTGAAATGAAGAGGGGCATATCGGGAGACAGATTTCGGAAAAGTGCAAAAATAACCAGGTTGCTTTCACGGGTGACTTCACTGTGCTAATATTGATTGGCAACTCTTCAATGCAAAAGGTTCAGATGGGGCAGAATTTGTTATGTATATCCAGGAAGGATTGCTGACACAATGTATACTTGCATAGAGCAACGAGTTGGAGGGGGGGCATACTGGATCAGGTACTAGGCAATGAACCTGGTCTCTAAATGGGCAAGCACTTCTGAGACAGCGGCCACAATTCCCTGTTCTTTAGCGTAGCTTCGAACAGGGACAGGAACAGGCAGTATGAGAAAGTAGATAATTGGGAGGGGTGAACTATAATGCAGGGAGCAGATGTACTCAATGAAGATGTGGAAGTTGTTTTGGAAGGACTTGCATGGGGCTCTAGATAGCTTTGTCTCACTGAGGCAGGGAAAGGATGGTGGAGTGAATGAACCATGGTTGACAAGAGGTGTGGAACATCAAGTCAAGAGGAAGAAAGAAGCTTACTTAAGGTTTAGGGGAAAAAAGGTCAGTCAGGGCTCCAGAGAGCCACAAGGTCTCAAGGAAAGAGCTTAAGAATGGATTTAGGAGAGATAGAAGGGGTCATAAGAAGGCCTCAGGGAACAGGATTAAGGAAAACCCATGGTATTCTTTGTGTATGTGAAGAATAGGATGATGACTAGAGAGCGGTTAGGGCTGATTAGGCATAGTAGAGGAAACCTAGAGAAACCAGTGAGGTCCTGACAAAGGTGAGGACAGTGTAAAACAGGCTGATATGCTGGAATATGTTGACATTTAGAAAAACGATAAGGTAGAACCTTTGAAAGTCTTTAGGATGATAAATCCCTGGAGCCAGGCTGGATGTACCTCAGATAACTACAGGATGTGAGGGAAGAGATCCTTGTGCTTTTAGCAACTATCTTTGCATCCTTACTGGTCACAGCAGAAGTTCCAGAAGATTGGAGGATAGCAAATATTACTCCTTTGTTCAAGAAAGATAGTTGGGATAATCCTGGGAATTATAGACCACTGAATCTTATGTCAATGGTGGACAAATCATTGGGGGGGGGGTTCCTTGAGACAGGATTTACAAGTATTTGGAAAAGCATTGTGGTTTTTGAGGGGTTGGTCATGTCTCATGAGCCTGAATAAATTCATTGAGGAAGTGACAAAACAAACTGATGAAGGTAGAATAATGAATGTAATGTATGTGGATTTTATTAAGGTGTTTGCCAATGTTCCTATCTTAGGCTAATTCAGAAAATCAGGAGGCATGGGATCCAGGGAAACTTGGCTGTGTGGATTCAGAACTGGCTTGGCCACAGCAGCCATTGGTTGGTAGTATATGAAGCAGATTCTGTCTAGAGGTCATGGACTGGTGGATCTGCAAGGATCTGTTCTGGGAACCCTGCTTTTGTGGTTTGCATAACTGATGTGGATGAGGCTACTAAAGGGTGGGTTAGTAATTCTGCACATGAAGGTCGATGGTGTGAGGGCTGTCACAGGTTACATTGGGACGCAGAGCTTGGCTGAGAGGTAGCAGATGGAGCTCAATCTGGAAAAGTGTGAAGTGGAAGGTCGTACTCAAAAGCGGAATACAGGGTTAATGGCAGGGTTGTGTTGGCACGTGGTCGAGTGGTTAAGGCTTTGGGCTGGCGATCTGAAGGTTGTTAGTTCGAGCCTCAGTCGAGGCAGCATGTGTGTCCTTGAGCAAGGCACTTAACCACACACTGCTCCTGCATGTTTATAGCCCAGTGGCGGTGGTTGGTGCAGTATGGACTAGACAAGATTTTTACTCGTGTGGAGGAACAAAGGGATCTTGGGGTCCATGTCCATAGATCCCTCAAAGCTGTTGCTCAAATTAATAGGGTGGTTAAGAAGGCGTGAGGTGTGTTGCCCTTCATTAGTCAGGGGATTGAGATCAAGAGCCATGAAGTAATGTTGCAGCTCTATAACACTCCAGTTAAATCATACTTGGAGTATTGTGTTCAGTTTTGGTCCCCTCATCATAGAAGAACATGAAAGCTTTATGAAAGTGCAGAGCAGATTTACCAGGATGACGTTCAGGTTAGAGAGCATGTCTTATGAGGATAGGAGTGAGCTAAGGCTTTTCTCTTTGGGGGAAAAATTCCTAACTCGCTCAACCCATCCTCATAAGCGAGAAGGAAGAGAGATGACATGATAGAGTTGTCTAAGATGATAGGAGGATAGTGGACATATTAAGATGATACAGTGGACAGCAGGAGAATTTTCTCAGGGCAAAAAAAATTGCTATATGAAGATTATAATTTTAAGGAAATTGGAGTAAAATATAGGGGTTTTGTCACAGTAACACACACAAAATGCTGAAGGAACTCAACAGACCAGGCAGCATCTACCGAAAAGAGTACAGGCGACGATTCGGGCCGAGACCCTTCAGCAGGACAGGAGAAAAAAAGATGAGGAGTCAGGGTTAGAGGGTGAGGGAGTAAGGGAGGGTGAAACACAAGGTGATAGGTGAAACCGGGAGGGGGAGAGGTGAAGAGGTGAAGCTCTTCAAGCCAGCACCCCCATTCAATGTGACCATGGCTGATCATTCACAATCAGTACCCCGTTCCTGCCTTCTCCCCATATCACTTGACTCCGCTATCTTTAAGAGCTCTATCTAACTCTTTCTGGAAAGCATCCAGAGAATTGGCCTCCACTGCCTTCTGAGGCAGAGCATTCCATAGATCCACAACTCTCTGGGTGAAAAAGTTTTTCCTGAACTCCGTTCTATATGGCCTACCCCTGATTCTTAAACTGTGGCCTCTGGTTCTGGACTCCCCCAACATCGGGAACATATGTCCTGCCTTTGGCGTGTCCAATCCCTTAATAATCTTATATGTTTCAATCAGATCCCCTCTCATCCTTTTAAATTCCAGTGTATACAAGCCCAGTCTTTCCAATCTTTCAACATATGGCAGTCCCGCCATCCCAGGAATTAACCTCATGAACCTATGTTGCACTCCCTCGATAGCAAGAATGTCCCTCCTCAAATTTGGAGACCAAAACTGAACACAATACTCCAGGTAAAGTAAAAAGCTGGGAAGTTGATTGGTGAAAGAGATACAGGGCTGGAGAAGGGGGAATCCAATAGGAGGGAACAGAAGGCCATGGGAGAAAAAGAAAGGTTTGACAGAAGTGTTTTTTTAACACTGGGTGGGGGTGCATGGAACACACTGCCAATGGGCAGCGGTAGGGGTAGATTCATTAGGGGCATTTAAAAGACACTTATTGGGCACATGGCTAAAAAAGAAACATTGGGCTCTGTGAGAGGGGTTATCTTAGAGTACGGTAAAAGGTTAGAACAACATTGTGAGTGAAAAGGCCTATAAGTAAGGAATGCATAAACTGTATTTCAATACTTATGGTTTAACATGAGACAGTCTTGAAATGTGTCTGAGCCAGGAAATAGTGACACACAATTTTGGCTGAGAGATTTGTAGATTCCTGAGACAAATTATTTTGCCAGAGATAGTACCACTTGGATGAGATCTTAAACTCTGGCCTTATTTGCAATCTTGTTGTTCCTTTTCACGCCTTCTGGCTCATTGGGTGGCAATTTTGTTGTTTCTGTAGCATTTGATTGTTTTTTTTTATGAGGCAGAGTTGCTAGTTCAACACTCAACCCAGTACAGGTGGAAAGTGTGCAAGGAGCTGGCCGCATTCAGACTCGGGACCATTTGCCTCGTGGTCTGGTGCTGATGTCACTACACCACTGACCAGCGATATTGGCAATCTTGGATGAACATAAAAGATATCTCATGCTATTCAATTTGAAGGAGTTTGGGAAATTGTGAAAAAAGCAACGAAACGGACTTTTAATATCGTAAACCTGTGGGTCGTTGTCATGTCTCCCACTCGCTGTGAAAATGGGGGACACCTCCCTCTCCATTGCCAGGGAGAGAGAGAACCTGTGATTTGTTGAATTTCGGATGAAATGCGAATCCTTTGGGGTAACTTTGGTCTGTGTCTTTGCTATTGCTTAGCACACACTTGGGCTCGGTGACAGTACCGATATGCTTTTTTTGCTGGTGGGGGAAGCGGGGAATTGTTGCTTGCTGCCGCTTACATGCGGGAGGGGGGGCTTTGTAGTTCTCACATTTAATTGTGCATTCTTAGGGGCACTTCTCTGCTTTCATGGATGTTTGTGAAGAAAAAGCATTCCAGGATGTATATTGTATACATCTGACATTAAATTTGACCTTTGAACCTTTGAATTGCCATTTGTCCATCTCCTTTGCTCTTTGTGGGATGCTGTGGTGTGCACCATTGGCAGCCAACTGTGGCTCAAAATAACTACCTTAGGAAGACTGCACAGAAAGAAATGAGAGCAAATGGAAAATAAGGGATAAAGCATCGCCAGGTAGGCCTACAAAGTGCAGTGGACTTGTTGTCTACACGGTTATATACTCACCACTTTTGACCATTCATCATTTTAGAGGTCTCCATAACACATCAAGAACTCAAACAGCCGACCTTTAATTTAAAAGCCCAAGTGTTTAACTCCATCCCTCTTACCGTATCAGTATTCACATCCAGGTTTTCGTCCAGTACATGCAGTGCAGAGTCTCATGACGTCATTCCCACCCGGATTTGTGACGTCACACATGTCCGGTTAAATTACAGTTTGATCATTCTGTGACGCTGCTCACGAGGGGCTGGAGTTAACGTTACATTTGACCGCCTTGCTACATTGAAGTTTATTATTTACAAATCACGGCAAGGAATTTTATTGAGTTGTTCTCTACAGACAAGCAATGCCGGCATGGCTGCATTGCAAAATTTGTCGTTTTTAATACAGCACAGTAATACATTCAAAAATTGTTTAATACATTCGCCAGTATAACGCGGTTGCACTTGCGTCTGTCAGAAGTTTGTGAGCCCGCTCCATGTTTCTTCAACACAACATTTGAGCAGACAAAGCAATGAGACAAGTTATATTGTCAGAGATAGGAGCAACACGGTCTGCTGGATGAATTCAACCAGTCGTTTAGTATCGGTGGGAGGCTGAAACATTGCATCAGGACAGGGATAGTACCGCTTCGTAAGTTTACGATATTCCATTTCAAAGTGTTCTAACTTAAACGACGAACACCTGTTATTTCTGATTTTTTTCTCTTTAAATTAAAATACTGTTTTTTATTAAAACCTACAGTAAATGCATCCTCCTTGGCGGGACTTAGTTCTTTTCAAGATCGCGCCTTTGCGATCTCTAGTGGGAATCAAAAAAGTTCCTTCCTAACAGCTGTTCCATTTCGAAAACGCGTTTTGTCGGCGCTGTTGGAGAGCGGACGTCACGTCCTGTTTGGAGCGGCGAGGCTGCCGTAGATCGAGACGGCGTGGTGACTGTGGCTGAACGATGGACGTTTTCCGTTCCTCGGGAGACACGCCGGTTCCCGGACAGTTTGACGATGCCGAGTCCGGGGAGAGGTAACTATCTTCTCGGGTTCGGCGCTGGCAGCCGCCAAGAGAAGTGGAGAGACCGTTTCTTCTGTGTCATGTCAGGGTCTCTTACCTGTCTCCCCCACCCCTCAGCAATGGGAGCTTTTGAGATGGTGTCATCAGTTGTCCTCTCTACTCTGGCCGGAGAATTTCCAAAAACCGGTGAACTTAGCACGGAATAAGAATTGAGGCAGGAATTGTATTGCTTTCTTCAGCACCTTTGTACTGAACTAGCATTTAAATAATAGGAATTCCGGGCGGCCAACCATTTTAATTCCAGTCCCCTTTCTCATACAATAGACAATAGGTGCAGAAGTAGACCATTCGGCCCCTCGAGTCCGCACCGCACCGACATGAAAGTCCATGGTCTCCTCTACTGCCTGGATTAGGCCACTCAGGTTGGAAGAGCAACATCTCAATTTCTGTCTGGGTAACTTCCAACCTGACGACATGTACATCAATCTCGCTAACGTTAAGTAATTCCTCCCCCCCCATCACTTTTCCAATTCCCCATTCTGACTCCCATTTTACCCCTTCTCTTCTCCCTACTTGTCTGTCACCTCCCCTGGTGCCCTCCCTTCCCTTTCTCTCACGGTCCACTCTCCTCTCCGTCAGATTCCTTCTTCGCAACTCTTTTCTTTTTCCAACTATTGCCCCCCCCTCACCTGCCTTCACCAATCACCTTCTAGATTGTACTCCTTCTCCTCCCCACCTACTTATTCTGTCTTCTTCCCTCTTTCTGTCCTGATGATTCGTCTCACCCCAAAATTTCAACTATTCCTTTCCATAGATGCTGGGTTTCTCCAGCATTTTGTGTGTGTTACTTCAGATTTCCAGCACCTGCAGAACCTCGTGTGTAATTGATAAGTTGTTGCTAAAGAAAACACGTGTACAGTTAGCAGATGAAGAACAGACAAGTATGGAAAGTGGATTAAATGACCAGATACATAAGAGAAAGCTAGCTTGGATTGCATCTATATTAATGTAAGAAGTCTAACTAGTAAGTCTAAAGACTGGTGTTCAAAATCTGGGGATTGATGATGTTGCTATTATTGAAGCTGAGTTGAAAATTGGTCAGAACTGGCAACTCAGCTTTCCAAGGTATGAATTCTTCAGGCAAAATCAGAGGGAAATGTAAATATTAATGTGATCTGTTACTGCACTAAGGAAGTAGGATATCATGTTGATAGTCAGCATGGCTTTGTGCATGGTAGGTCATGTCTAACCAATCAGTGTTTTGTTTAAGGAGGTTGCAAAGAAGGTTGGTGAGGTGAGAGGCATTGATTGTGTGGATAGTCAGAGGCTTTTTCTCAGGGCTGAAATGGCTAATATGAGAGGGCACAGTTTTAAGGCGCTTGGAAGTAGGTACAGGGGTAATTTTTTTACGCAGAGTGGTGAGTGCGTGGAATGGGCTGCCGGCGATGGTGGCGGAGGCGGATACGATAGGGTCTTTTAAGAGACTCCTCGATAGGTACATGAAGCTTAGAAAAATAGCGGGCTCTGGGTAATGCTAGGTAATTTCTAAAGTAAGTATATGTTCGGCACAGCATTGTGGGTTGAAGGGCCTGTATTGTGCTGTAGGTTTTCTGTGTTTCTATGAAAGGTGGTGGATATTGTCTACATGGGCTTTAGCAAGGCTGTTGACAACCTCCTACAATGGAAGCGAGTTCAGAAGGTTAAGTTGCGTGGATAAAGTGGCCACTGGGATCCGACATTGGCTTAGCAGGAGAAGCCAGGGAGTAGGAGTGGTGGATGGTTGTCACTCTGGAGTCTTGTGACTGGTAGTGTGCTACAGGGATCAAGCCATTGATGCTTATCATCTATATTAATGACTTAACATTGATGTGGTAAACTAGATTAGCAAATTTGTGGATGACACCAAGACTGACGTGGGGGTGTCTTAGACATTGAGAAAGCTTCCAGTGTAACCTCGACCAGTTGGAAAAATTGGCTGAAAATGACAGATGAAATTTAATGCAAATATGAGTGTTGCACTTTGGAAGGACTTACACAGAGAATGGTATGGCTCTGAGGTGTGTGGTAGAACAAAGTGTCTTGAGAATACAGGGCCCCAATTGGAATCACCGGTGAATAGCATTTGTCACATTGAGTACTGGAGTTGTGAAGTTATGTTGAAGTTATACAAGATGTTAGTGAGGCTGAAATTTTGGAATGATATCAAGCTTGAAAAAGAGCAGAAAAAATTTACCTGGATGTTGTCAGAACTTGAGGACCTGAATGAGGAAAGGTTAAAAAGTGTAGGACGAGATTTCCTGGTGGGCAGGAGAATGAGGGGTGATCTTATAATGGGATAGAAAATTGAGGGGTATAGATAAGGATGAATGCATGCAGGGTTTTTTTTCCTCTTTAAGTTGTGTGAGACGAGAACTAGAGATCATAGGTTTGGTGTGAAAAGTGAAATGTTTTTGGAGAATCTGAGGGGAAGCTTCACTCGGGATGTTGCAAGCTCCGTCAGCGCAGGTTCAATTGTAACATTTAAGGTACATGGATGAGAGGATTTTGGTGGAATATTGGGTGCCTATGGATGAACTAGACAGAAGTTCAGATTGCCATGGACTTAGATGGGCTGAAGGGCCTGTTTTTGTGCAGTAGGTATTACAATAATATACGACATGGAAGAACCTGTGAAATGACAAAAAAGTGATCAATTGCTGTGGATGTGCCGCCAGCCTCCAAACCGTGATGGATGATAGAGGAACGGATGTGCAGAAAATCATGGAGAACCATAAAAAGATCTGCCGATTTCATCTTCCCTGATACGAAAAAAGATCTGCCGATTTCATCTTCCCTGATACGAACTGGGATTTGATTTAGTGCAAAAGGCTTGATGGTGGAGGGGCAGCAGGGCAGAACTTTTTAAAGTACATTCTGGCATGCTCTTTGAGCTAATACAAAGATAGTTCTGGAACAGGGATCTCTTGTAAATATAATCGAGGAATTGAAGGTAGGACCTGGGAGCCACTTCATGTAGATTAATGTATAAGTAACAAATGGAGACATTCAAAATGAAATAGAGCTCAGGGTCAATGTGTTTCCCTGATAGTGAAAGGTGCGTTCAACAAATCCAATCGAGAGTAGTCAAAAATCATGGGTATCAAAGGGCATTGAAAAGTTGATTAGAGAAAAAAGGTAGTTTATGACCTGGTGTGTTAAAAATAATGGGCTCTGAAGAATAAAGTATTTAAAAAGTAATTGGGGCAAAGAGGTTGCATGAAATAGTACAGGAAGGCAAATTCAAGGAAATATTAGCAGCAAGAAGGTAACCCTTGGAACAAATCAGATTAAAATCCCACAGGTAAAACTGGTTCAAGAGCCTATGAAATGTGGAGCAATTTGCCTAATTGGGTCTGACGTTGGCTTGGTAATTGGCAGCAGAGCTTGATTAGTGGAGGTTATTTTTGAAATAGGCCCTACTGCTTGTTACGCCACTGGCATTTAGGGCAGCAATGAAGGTTCTCCATCTCTGCTGGTGTTCAGGGCCTCCTCCATTGTGTCAGTAGCTTCCTCTTGGTTTTCACTACTGTCAGTCATTCAAGTTCCAGGTGGTAACTTGGGAATACTGTCGCACTCAGATCTAGAAGGATTCTTCACTGCTGTTTCAGTAACAGTTTTGTTTGACGAGTCAAGGTTGTTAGCCCTGAGCTGAAACCTTGAACCTGGAGGACCACACTTAGTCTGGACTCTACACTTTGACCTGTTTGGCATGGGTGACTCTACCAAGAGCCAAAGAATAAAGGCCTGACTCCAACCAATGTACTTCTCCGGGTCATTGAGGCATGCAAGCCTCCAAACCCTGTGAAAAGGTTGTGGTTGTCTTGGAGGTTATACAGTAGGAGGCCTGTAACAATTGAGTTCTGCTGTGGAGATCAGTGCAGGGACTCTTGCTGTTTGTTATAAACCTTGACAGTATGAGTGTAGAATGTACAGTTGAAGTCAGAAGTTTACATACACTTGGGTTGAAGTCATTAAAGCTCATTGTTTAACCACTCCACAGATTTCATATTAGCAAGCTATAGTTTTGGCAAGACATTGGGGACATCTGCTTTGTGCATGACATGAGTAATTTTTCCAACGATTGTTTACAGACAGATTATTTCACTTCTAATTGACTATATCACAATTCCAGTGGGTCAGAAGTTTACAAACAAAATCAAAAGAAATCAGCCAAGACCTCAGAGAAAAAAAATTGTAGACCTCCACAAATCTGGTTCATCCTTGGGAGCAATTTCCAAACGCCTGAAGGTACCATGTTCATCTGTACAAACAATAGTACGCAAGTATAAACACCATGGGACCACGTAGCCGTCATACTGCTCAGGAAGAGACACGCATTCTGTCTCCTTGAAATGAACGTACTTTAGCATGAAAAGTGCAAATCAATCCCAGAACAACAGCGAAGGACCTTGTGAAGATGCTGGAGGAAACAGGTAGACCAGTATCTATATCCACAGTAAAACGAGTCCTATATCAACATAACCTGAAAGGCTGCTCAGCAAGGAAGAAGCCACTGCTCCAAAACTGCCATAAAAAAGCCAGACTCCAGTTTGCAAGTGCACATGAGGACAAAGATCTTACTTTTTGGAGAAATGTCCTCTGGTCTGATGAAACAAAAATTGAACTGTTTGGCCTTAATAACCATCGTTATGTTTGGAGGAAAAAGGGTAAGGCTTGCAAGCCAAAGAACACCATACCAACTGTGAAGCATTGGGATGGCAGCATCATATTGCTTTGCTGCAGGAGGGACTGGTGCACTTCACAAAATAGATGGCATCATGTGGAAGGAAAATTATGTGGCTATATTGAAACAACATCTCAAGACATCAGCCAGGAAGTTAAAGCTTGGTCGCAGATGGGTCTTCCAAATGGACAATGACCCCAAGCAAACCTCCAAAGTTGTGGCAAAATTGCTTAAGGACAACAAAATCAAGGTATTGGAGTGGCCATCACAAAGCCCTTACCTCAATCCGATAGGAAATTTGTGGGTAGAATTGAAAAAGCATGTGCAAGCAAGGAGGCCTACAAACCTGACTCAGTTACACCAGTTCTGTCTGGAGGAACGGAACAAAATTCCAGCAACTTATTGTGAGAAGCTTGTGGAAGGCTACCCAAAACGTTTGACCCAAGTTAAACAATTTAAAGGCAATGCTACCAAATACTAACAAAGTGTATGTAAACTTCTAACCCACTGGGAATGTGATGAAAGAAATAAAAGCTGAAATAAATCATTCTACTATTATTCTGACATTTCCCATTCTTAAAATAAAGTAGTGATCCTAACTGACCTAAGACAGAGAATGTTTTCTAGGATTAAATGTCAGGAATTGTGAAAAACTGAGTTTAAATGTACTTGGCTAAGGTGTATGTAAACTTCTGACTTCAACTTAGTCTTTTAACATTTTTGGACTATTTTTACTGTGCCCATGGTCTGTTTTTTTTTATCAATTATGCTATTGTTTGCACTGTTGTAACTGTATGTTTTAACTATATGGTTTTGTGCAGGTCTTGTAGCTTTAGTTTTTGGTTTGTTGGGTGGTAGAGTTGGTCTCCTGACTTAGTGTGTCCGGGTAGTCTTGTTTTGTCTGGTGGGTTCGGAGCTCCTTACTGGGAAACGCACTAAGATGGTAGTGCGATATTAATACGCAGCAGCCTCTCCAGACTCTGGATTGGCGATTGCCAAATGTTATGTGGATTTTCTGGTGTAGTCTGTATTGTCATGTGCTTTTGTGATATCATTCTGGAGGAATGTTGTCTCATTTTTTTAACTGCATTGCATTTGTGGTTTCTAAATGATGATAAACTGAACTGTATAATTGGAAAGTCCACAGGTGACATAAACATTGATTGCCTAGTGAAGGGTTTTCCGACCTCTAATGCCATGGAGCCTTACCTTAAACTGAGGGCTCCATTGACCCATATCGGGAACCCCTGACCCTGGTGAGTAAAGAGGAGAATATTCTTGACTAGATCAGATTGATCAGTTGAGAAGATGGGCGTAGAAATGGCAGGTGGAATTTAATCCTGAAAATATTCTACACTTTAGGAGGAATGATAAGATTTCGATATACCATGATTGGTAGGGACGAGGAAGGACAGGATATCAATGACCTTAATATATATGCCAAAGGATCTCTGAAGGCAAGTTGAGAAGATAGCTGAGAACACATTCGAGCCACGAGATAGAATGTAAAAGCAGGAAGATCATGCTGCAACTAGTAGGCCAACTGAAGTATTGTACAGTTTGGTCATTGCACGATAAGAAAGATCCTCTCTGGCTTTGGAGGGGATATAGAGAATTGACCAGGTTTTTCTCTGAATGGAGTGTAACAGCTAGAGGAGAGACTAAGCTAGGTTCTTTTTCCTTGGAGAAGAAAAGGCTAAGTTGGGGGTCGGCAACCCGCGGCTCCGGAGCCACATGTGGCTCTTTTACGTCTGTGTTGCGGCTCCCTGTTGCTTTGGGAAATAATTGGTCAGTATTTAATTAAAATGTATTTTATGTTAGTTAGTTTTTGAAATGTAATTCTAAATTTGAAGATTATGGTGATCTTGTGCAATCTAAATAAGACGTTGTGGCGAACCATTTCCGGACACATCCGAACCGGCTCACAATTAGCCAGCGTTCAGGCTAAGGGAGATAGCCTACGGGGGTTTGTGAGTACGTGTCTTTTGCAGCATCCGCGCCCATGGGGGGCGGGTTGAGGGAGGCTTAAAAGCAAGGCTGTTTAGTTCGAATAAAGCTATCTTTGACTGCAGTTTGCTGACTGCGTATAGCACACCGCTACAACGTGTTTTTATCGCTGGCTGTCCAGAGGGGAGGTGCTGAAACGCTTTGTCGCGTGTCTGGAAGAAGTGAAAACTTTCCTGGGCAGCAAAGGACTCACCTTTCCTGAGCTGGAACAGCCAGAGTGGCTGGAAAAGCTACACTTCATGGTAGACATGACAGCGCACCTGAACACGCTGATCACAGCTCTTCAGGGGAAAGGACGTACAGCCCTGCACATGTTGGAGGATGTTTTGGCATTCGAGCGCAAGTTGACAGTGCTTGCCAGAGATTTACAGAAAGGCACATTGTCTCACTTCCCCAATTTGAGAGAGTTCAAACAAGGTCACGACATGATAAATTCGGAGTATTTACATTCTGCAATCATCGCAATGCAAACATCGTTTGGGAAACGCTTCTGTGACTTCAGAGAGGGAAAAAACACATTATCCTTCCCGGTCACTCCCCTAAGCATCGATCCATCCCTACTGAATACGACTGCATTGTCAGGTGTGAGTCAACCTGACCAAGTATGATAAATATTTTAATTGCCTATTATTTTACGTATATTCATATGTTTTCATTGTTCAGTGAAATAGTCCTTTTATTTTTCAGGTTGCCAGCTGGCTGACGTTATTTTTGGTTTGCTGCTGGTGGCAAATTTAAGTTTGGCGTTTTTCATAAATACAAGAAGGACTCAAATAGACGTTGAGTATTTTACTTAAAAGTAACCTTCAACCCAACGTCTTTTTTTCGGAGTTCAAAATGTTTTTGTTGCATGCAGAAATGTAATTTCGTTTTCTCTGCAGGAGTTCATCAATTTCATAAATGCAACACATTGTAGTTTGTTTATACATAGCATAAAGGCAAAACAAAACGTTGTATGCAGTGTTATTTCATTTTAAATGTCAAACGGGTTTTGCGGCTCCCAGTGTTTTCTTTTCTGTGGGAAACGGGTCCAAGTGGCTCTTTCAGTGGTAAAGGTTGCTGACCCCTGGGCTAAGTGGATTCAGAATGGAAGGGTCTCGGATGCACAAAGTTAAACACACATGTTGAAATTGATAAGGTATCTGAAACAAAATTTTTAGGAGTGGTAATAGATAATAAATTAAGCTGGAAACCTCATAAATTATGTCAAAGCAAAAATGTCAAAATCTATTGCAGTACTGTACAAAGCACAAGATTTCTTAAATCAGGAATCTTTGTATACAGTATACTGTTCACTTATAATCCCATACATGACTTGCTGTGCAGAGGTATGGGGAAATACATACAAAACAAATACAAACTCCGTTTTTCTACTCCAAAATAGTCATACGAATTGTAAATAAGTTACTATGAGCCAACCAATCCACTATTTATTCAACTAAACACTTAAAATTCAGAGATTTTGTAGATTTTAAAATAATACAAATTACTTATAAAGTTAAAAGTGGACAGTTACCATAAAGACGTTAAATTAATGGCTGCCTTCAGTAGTTAATACCTGGAGTTCTTTATGAAATAAAAAGGGTAAACATTTTGCTTACATTAACAGTAGTATAGTAGCCCTGCTACCCTAAATGACAGATCCCTTGGCTTATTTTGAGATTGTGACTTGTGGTTCTCAACCCTAACCATGGGGAACAGAGGATCAGCATTTATATTGCCAAGCCCTTTCATGTTTCCACACTGACTCTTCCTGGTCCTTTTATTATTTTCTAAGCCCTCGATTGCCACATCTTTAACAACAGATTGTAGTCTTGCAACCTTTTTTTGTATAAGAATTTCCTAAAAACCCAATTACTGATAATCAAATGCCCTACTGTCTTCGCAATTGATAAGGTGAAAGATTGAATTTCTGCTGCATTACGGGGAATACCTTCTTATTTTCAAGACACTCAATGCAATTTGTTTTTTAGTGATGGTGGCTATTCTGATAAAGCACAAGAGGAGGTTAGATGGGCAGAAAAGAAGATTGAGATTCTGCAGCTGAAAAATCCAGATGAAGAGGAATTTCCTTTTGAGAGCGATGAAGATGAAAACTGGGACTGGGATGATTGTGATGGTGATCTCACCAAGCGTTATACAGCTTATAGGAACAACAGTCAGCAGGTAATGCAAAGCTTCAAAAATTCTCTCGTGATCTCTGGTAAATCTGTGTATTAGGCTGTTCATACTTGGATACAAGATAAATTGCACAGAAAATCGTTTACAATTTTTTAACCCTTTTTTTGGTCTTTTTTCAAAAAACAGAATAAATTTATTTTGTTGAATGTACACTTGTACATTGTTGAAAATAACCTGCAATATAAATAGATTTTGTAGTAACAGGGCTATAATGTTGTAATGCTTATAAAGTGTTATGCTTTTGGTTACATACCAAATGTAATGCTCATAAATAACTATTTCTGTAATTGTTCAAAAAATAGCTTTGTGATTAATTTGACCATGTTGTTAATAAACATTGCATTTTCTAGCTGTTTTAGCAAAGTCTGCATGTATCCTAACTTTGTTCTTCTAAACAACATATTTTTAAGTTTTTCTATAATATTTCTTGTGAATTTGTATTCTGCATTCATATTACAAACATTTTCATAAATATTTTTAATGATTTGCTGTTGTCCAGATGTTAATGTAAATATTATTTATTGTTTATATCTTTGGATGAATGTTAAGTTGATGACATAGAAGTTTTTCTGCTGAAATGTTTTAGGCAAATAGGCAAGCTAACTATAATTCAACAAGGATGTCCGCTCCACCAGACAAGGCTCTGAGAAAATTTGAACATAAAATTAATCTCGGTAAGTTTTAAATATTACTTAGAATCGAAACTTAAAACTTAATTGATGGCCATTTTGCTCATTCTTTCTTTGCAGTGCAGAGATAGTCCCACCTCCAAATTATTGGACTTTGGTTCTGCAGGTTATGGCTCTTATTCAGGTGCTTTTATTTAAATGTTCAGATTCCTGTTCTCCTGTTAACACAAAAAGAAAGTTGGATTTCTCCAGTTTTAGCACGTATAGTTATGAAAGCAGGAAAGCATAGAAAAATATAATATAGCCCAAGTCTCTGAGTGGCATGGCCTATAACTTGATGGTGCATGGGTTGTTGTTCTGAGCGAACACTGGAGAGCAGCACCAAGCACAGATCTAGTACGGATTCTAGCTTGCCCACAGAGCCCTCTGCTTACTCCCCCGATGCCCCGACGTCTCCTCTCCAGGCAGCTGCAACAGGTGACACTGTGCGTAAAGACTTGGTCCACACAGCTGCAGCTCACCTGCCAATGCAGTCTTGCCAATGAATCAGCAAACCAGACTTGCAGTATTTTACATTACCATGTGCAACAGGGTCTTGCAATCACAATAAAAATGCGGAAGACAATCATTTGCCTGACTTGTCGGATTGCGCACCACCTCCACACAACAACAATATGCAGCAAGTCCAGGCAACCACACAGCGCACAGTTCCATCTCTATTGGGCAACTCGCTGATGGGGTAGACCTGCAGTATGATATTCTTAATATTCAGCAGTGTTTTGCGATTGTTAAAAAGATGTAAAAGATGAATAGAGCACCTTTGATTGAACCTTGAGAGGCCATTGTGACTATGCATGCTGCCATCTTACTGGAAGGACAATGTGAAGTTAGTGAACTCTGGATTCTGACCTCACTCTGAAATAATTTTATTCTTAATTCCTCTCAAATCCTCCTATCAATTGATCCACTGTAAATCCACCCCCTCCCTCACAACTGTTGATCTTTCTGCTAAGGTGAGTAAATCTTTCTGCATACCTCATAGGCTCCTTTAAAATACTTCAATTGAAGCTCTCTAAATCTTTGGAGCAATTTCTCCAATTACCTTTAATACTTCAGCCCTGACGACATTGTAGACCTGCAAATTCTGTTAACATTGGAACCATTAAACTGTTTGATTTTCTTCTCATATTGCTCAATTTAACATTAATGAATGTTTGAACTAAGTTTCTGTTTTGACTTTGAATTCAGAAAAGTGAATATCACTTTCTGTTTGGGTTTTTGACCCAGTGAATTGTGCATTAAAAATTTTGTCAGTATACCATGTTAGAGATTGGACTGATACTACTGTGATTTAGTTTCTTTTTTTTTAAAAAAAAGCAGCATATCTTATCAGAAAACTGAGTAAAACCAAAATGCATATTTTGGTACGGAGACTACAGAAAGTTCAGACGAATTAAAATTGAGCCACCACATTGTTTATGGTGGTCAAATGCAAAGTATTTATGCCAATTGTCAAGGAACCAGATATGCTTGTTTTTCAGCCAGGAAATAATGCGCATTGTTAGATGAGTTTAATAATGTACCATTGTCAAAATAAATCTTTTGTGATGAGCACAGAGCAGTTCAGTTAAAGAATAGCTTTTGAGTTTTCAATTTTTTTTGATAGATAAACTAAATTTTGCTGATTCTGTGATAAACAAAGTAACTGAAAAGTCAAGGCAGAAACATACAGACATGTAAGTATAATCCATTTCGGTAAAATCTGATTCGTTTTCATGTGCAATTAATGTGTTCTTTATTTAACAGTACTAAAGGAAACTGGGCTTCTCCATTTGAACTAGTTTGTACAGGAGTAATACAGCCATTTTGAGGGTTTGTGATGGCAGTCTTATTTTGTTTTGATATCTGGCAAAACATTTGGGGTGTTACAATTGACTTCACTGCTAGGTGGTTTTCTTTCAATTTGCTGTCTGTTGATTTCTATCAGAAGTCCAGAGTATACAATTGCAAGGAAAAGTTTGTGAACCCTTTGCAATTATCCGGTTCTCTGCATTAATTACTCATAAAATGTAATCTGAGTAAAAGGATTGTGAGAAAACAAGACTGGTCAATATCAGTTTAGTTTTTTCGTGCTATCCTGGCATTGCTATGCTGTTGTGTGGAATCAGGTTTGCAGGTTCAGTGAGTGGGGACAGAAGTTACTTGTTACAAGTAAGTTAACTGTATACTTACAGGATGTGAAAAACACTAAACATGCAAGTTACACACAGTTGCAGATGCAGAAATCTAGATGAAATTCTGTAAAGACTGCAAGTGCTATGCAGGACAGTCAGCCTCTGTGTAGAGAGAGGTGGGTTATTACTGATTATTAAGATTGCTAGATTTGTTTAGGTAATATAGTGGGTGATAATGACTGTCATTCAACTTCCTTTCTCCCAGAAACCAAGCAACTATTCATTAGGAATTAGGGTTTGTACTTACGTACGTATTTATTGTAATCTGTTTACATATTTTAAAAAGTTTACCATACTTAAATGGAACTTCAAATATACATTAGGATTTTAATCTGAAATATTTAATCATATTTAGCCTTCTTTATTAACCATTTGTTTCTTAGGTATCGAGTTAAAGATAAATCTGACCGAGCCACAGTAGAACAGGTAATATTGGTACTGATCATTAAACAGATAGAGTATTTGATAAACTAAAGAAATATTCTGCATTGTGTTAGATCTTTCATTCAGGGCATTGCATTAACATAATTTGTGCACTATGTTTTTGTATATAAAGTATAGTCAGAGAAATTATCGACTTTATCCTTCAGCATTAATCTGTTCAATACTATTTTACGATTTATTTAAAAAAGATTCACTTTAAAGGGCAAAGCAATGGAATTAACAAAACTTTTCTGAATGTGGTAAAACATTGATCTGAATTTTCTTCAGGAACTTTAATCATGCTTTGAAACTGAATAAGTAGAAAGTTAAGAATGTTTTCCACCAAAGTATCTCTAAAATACAATTTTATTCCCTTCCTTGTGATATTTTAATTATTATAACATGAAATATTGCAGCAACCCTGCAATATTTTCTGAAGCCATTCTAAGCCTTTGATGGACATGGTGGTTTATGTCTTTGGAGGTTTTTGTCCAGTCAAGACTGCGGAGTAAGACCCAACTCAGTTCTCTTTGTGGAGGGTAATGGGATTCAGCCAAAATTTATAGTAACTATGAAAGATTTGCTCTTACTGTAATTTTCAACTGAATCCCATTACCCTCAGAGATTTGCATTTTTATCCAAAGGCATTTCTTGTTGCCTTATTAAAATCAAGGTCCAGCTTTGCTTAGAATGTTGCTAAAGTATCCTGAACAGTTTTTACAGATTTTTATGAAACTTGGCTTAATAGTTATGTCAATATCTAGGTTTTGGATCCAAGAACTCGAATGATTCTGTTTAAAATGCTGAGCAGAGGAGTGATTTCTCAAATCCACGGATGTATCAGCACAGGCAAGGAGGTAATTCCCATTAAGAGAATTGAGATTAATTTCAGAATGATAAATATAGATCATTGTTTTGAATGAGATGACTTTAATGTGCTTGCTAGGTCCCATGAGTATGTAATAATAATTTCAGAATTATGTGACAGATGTAGTTAACAATTCTTATATTCTGGAAGTTAAGAAAATGGATGCATTTTGTGGAAATGCTTAGCAAGAAAGTCAGAAAGAAAGAAATTATGTTCCACGTTTAGTTTGACATAACTAATTTTGTTAACCAAGTGCACACAATTCTTAAAACTTTTCAAATTCATACATTTCAGAGAACTGCATGGCAGAAATGTGGCAAATGCTCAGGGAACATCTGCGTAGGTATGCATCATTGAGCCAGGGAAAGGATGGTAGGGTAAAAGGACCATGGTGTACAAAGGATGTAGAAAGTCTAGTTAAGAAGAAAAGAAAAGCTTACGAAAGGTTTGAGAAACTAGATACTGTTAGAGGTCTAGAAAATTACAAGAATGCCAGGAAGGAGCTCAAGAATAAAATTAGGAGAGCTAGAAGGAGCCATGAGAAAGAATTGGCGAGCAAGGTTAATGAAAACCCCAAGGCAGTCTACAAGTATGTGAAGAGCAAGAGGATTAACATTGTGAGAATAGAACCAATCAGGAGTGAGAGTGGAACGTGCATGGAGCCGGAGGAGGTAGCAGAGGTGCTTAATGAATACTTCAATTTTCACCAGTGGAAAAGGACCTTGGCAATTGTGGGTTGACTTACAGTGGACCGAAATGTTTGAGTGTACTGTATAGACATTAAGAAAGAGGATATGCTAGAGCGTTTGGAAGATATTAAGTTAGATGAGTCACTGATACCAGACAAGATATGCCCCAGGCTACTATGGGAAGCGAGGGAGGAGGTTGCTGAGCCTCTGACGATGATCTTTGAATCATCAATAGGGACGGGAGACGCACCAGAGGATTGGAAGATTGCAAAGATTGTTCCCTTGTTCAAGAAAAAGAGTGGAGATAACCCGGGAAATTATAGACCAGTGAGTCTTACTTCATTCATGAGCAAGTTGTTGGAGAAGATCCTGAGAGGTAGGATTTATGAGTATTTGGAGGGACATACTCTGATTAAGGTTAGTCAGCATGGCTTTGTCAAGGGCAGGTCATGCCTTACAAAACCTGATTGAATTTTTTGAGGATGTAACAAAACACATTGATGAATGTAGAGCAGTGGATGTAGTGTATATGGATTTCAGTAAGGCATTTGATAAGGTTCCCCATGCGAGGCTTATTCAGAAAGTAAGGAGGCATGAGATCCAAGGAGACCTTGCTTTGTGGATTGAGAATTGGCTTACCCACAGAAGGCAAAGGTTGGTTGTGGATGGTTCGTATTCTGCATGGAGAGCGGTGAGCAGTGGTATGCTGCAGGAACCTGTTCTGGTGCCTCTCCTCTGCGATTTTTATAAATAATGTGGATGAGGAAGTAGAACGGTGGTTAGTAAGTTTGCTGATGACAGAAAAGCTGGGGTGTTGTGGATAGTCTGGATGGTTTTCAGAGGTTACAGCGGGACATCTGTAGGATGCTGAACTGGGCTGAGAAGTGGTAGATGGAGTTCAACCCAGATAAGTGTGAAGTGGTTCATCTCAGTAGGTCACATTTGAAGATGGAGTATAATATTAATGGTAAGACTCTTGGCAGTGTGGAAGATCTGAGAGATCTTGAGATCTGTGTCCATAGGACACTCAAAGCTGCTACACAGGCTGACTGTGTAGTTAAGAAATTGTATGGTGTGTTGGCCTTCATCCACCGTGGGATTGATTTCATGAACCGTGAGGTAACTTTACAGCTATATAAGACCTTAGTTAGACCCCACATGGAGCACCGTGTTCAGTTCTGGTCACCTCATTATAGGAAGGATGTGGATACTATAGAGAGAGTGCAGAGGAGATTTACAAGGATGTTGCCTGCATTAAATAGCATGCCTTATGAGAATAGGTTGAGTGAACTTGGCCTTTTCTCCTTGGTGTAACGGAGGATGAGAGGTGACTTGATAGAGTGTACAAAGTGATGAGAGGCGTTGACCGTGTGGATAGCCAGAGGCTTTTCGCAGGGCTGAAATGGCTAATGAGGGGGCATAGTTTTATGGTGCTGGGAAGCAGGTACAAGAGGGATATCAGTGATAAGTCCTTCACACAGAATGTGGTAGATGCATGGAATGCACTGCCAGCAATGGTGGTAGAGACGCATACAATAGGGGCTTTTAAGAGACTCTTAGATAGGCACATGGAGCTTAGAAAAACAGAGGGCTATGCGGTAGGGAAATTCTAGGCAGCTTCTAGAGTATTTTACATGGTCGGCATGACATTGTGGGCTGAAGGGCCTGTAATGTGCTGCAGATTTTCTATGTTTCTGTGTTCTAACTAACCAGATTCATTTTACGGATGTTTTCATTGTACAGCAAGGTGCTTTATGCTCTCAAGTGTTAGTATCTAGCTAAAAAGTAGGAATCATTGTCTTGCTGCATACTTGAGGAGGTTAAAAAATCTGGAGTCTGAGACGTATTTAACTCATTTATTTTCTGCATGGTTGCTTCAAGCCTCCTTCACTAGTCAAATTTTGATCCTTTTTAACCAATAGGCAAATGTTTATCATGCAACTACAAACAACGGAGAAAACAGAGCAATAAAGATCTACAAAACTTCAATCCTAATATTTAAAGATCGTGATAAATATGTCAGCGGTGAATTCAGGTATGACACATTGAAATATTCTATGTATTAGAATTTCTTAAATTTGCACACCTAATATTTCATTTACAAACAATATAAAAGACACATCCTGCACCTCACTCATTCTGTTATTCTATTTTAGGTGCTATAACCATCTCTGTAATGCGCATGCTGTTCACATGATTAAACACTTGATATGCAAAGATCTCCTAAATGGGAGTCAACCGATCTTCATTGAACTAGAGTAGCATATGAATTCTGCAGATGAAACGCAGGAAGTAAAACAAATTGTCAGTGAAATATTCCAAATAATTGAATTTTTGAATAATACCTGTAAATTTATATAAATATTTATTATTATTTTAGTCATTGTTGTTATTGCATAACACATGTTTGGGACAAATAACCTTCCCTTACCAGGACATCTTTCATGTGACAAGAGCTCCCAACCTGGGTCCACAGACCACTTGGTTAATTGTAAGGCTTCTTGCCATTTAAAAGGTTGGGAATCCCTGGTCTAAGAAATTTAAAACAAACCATTTCTTGAAGCTGCTTATTACAATAGTCTGTGTATGCAAAGCATAGTGTCATAAGTACCTGATATTATAGGCCATACCTGTATATTTGTGGTTTATTATTCTGTAATAGTATGAATACTAGTTTTCATGATTTAACATATACAATAGGGCTACAATTATTTAAAGAAAAATTTTAAGAGGCATTGAATAGTATAGAATGGAATAATTTATGACCTTTTATAAAAGGAAGTCTTTGTTTTGTAATGAAGGCGTGTAATTAAAGTTTTTGAGCACATTTTGTTGAAAGGGCAATTCCTTTTTTTAGATTTCGCCATGGTTATTGCAAGGGAAATCCAAGAAAAATGGTGAGAACATGGGCAGAGAAGGAGATGAGAAATTTGATCAGGTACTGCAAACAATTTGTTGGAACTTTTAAGTGGTCTTGGTAATTTTTATATAGCACATGAATGATTGCTGCAAAGTTCATAACTGTAGAGTTCAAGGCAACTTTGGATATACTTCGTATAGTGTCCATTTTTGTTTTCTCCTGAACATTCTGACAATTTGATGGTAGTTCCCAAATCTGGTCTCAAATACTTTCAAAAGGTAGTAAAGGATAAACATGAGATTGCGCAGATGTTGGAACACTTAAAATGCTGGAGGAACTCAACAAATCAGGTAACATCTGTGGAGGGGAATAAACTGTTGATGTTTTGGGCCAAGACCCTTCATCAGGACTGGAAAGGAAAGGGTAGAAGCAAGAATAAGAAAGTGGGGGGAGAAGGTGGAGTATAAGCTGACAGGTGATAGGTAAGACCAGGTGAGTTGGGTGGGTGGGAGAGGAGTGATGACGAACGATGATAGGTGGTGGAAGAAGTAAAGGAATGAAGAAGGAATCTCACAGGAGAGGACAGTGCATGATGGAAGAAAAGGAAAGAAGAGGGAAAACCAGAGGGATGTCATGGGCAGGTGAGGATAAGGAGGGGAGAGAGTAACAAGAATGGTAAAAACAAAAGGGGGGGGGGGGAATTGAGGTGGTGGGGCCTGGGCCTGAATGAGCCAATGTTTGGACATTGCTAAAGCAGACTTGGAGCCGATTTGAAGCGGCAGATCCTAGGTGAGGAAGAGTCGTCGAGTCATGGGGCCTGGACCTGAGAACAAAGAATGAGCCAATGTTTCACTGATTTAAGCACTGGACCAGATTGGAAAGGTTAGGTACATGCTGAATTGAATGGTGGAGCCCGGGCCCGTGAGTGAATTGAAGCTCCATGGCTCAGATCCGAGAGTGAAGAGTGAGCCAGTGTTTTGCCAATTTAAGCGCCGGTCCAGATTGAAAAGGTCGGTGAGGGGTTGGTGTTCGGTTCGCTGCTCAGCAAGGTTTACTCTTCTCTATGTGGAACTAAGGCAGTGGCCTGTAACTCACAGACTCCTGGACCACCTGCAGTGATGACCAGTTTCATGGCTGTGAACTCACTTTTGTGAACTTTAGTATTGAATATTATTTGCTTCTTGTTATTGTTTGCACCAATTTGTTCTTTGTGTTTTGCACATTGGGTGTTGGAAGGTCTTTTTGAATGGGTTCTATTGGGTTCTAATGGGTTCTAATGGGTTCTATTGGGTTCTAATGGGTTCTATTGGGTTTCTTTGTTTTGTCACTGCCTGTAGGGAGATGAATCACAAGGTTGTATGTAGTATACATCCATACTTTGAATATGTGTACTTTGAGTCTGAGGTGTTGCTCCTCCTACCTGAGTTTGGCCTCATCGTGGCAGTAGAGGAGGCTATTGACAGACATTTCAGAATGGGGATGGGAAATCAAATTGAAATGGGTAGCAACTATGAGATCATGCTTTTTGTTGTAGACAGAGCAAAGATGCTGAACAAAGCAGTCCTCCGGACTGCATCAGGTCCAACCAATGTAGAGAAGACCAGACTGGGAGCACCAGATACAATAGATGGCACTAATAGGCTCAGGTGAATTATTGCTTTACCTGGAAGGAATGTTTGGAGCCCTGAATGGTGGTAAGGGAGGTGATGTAGAGGCAGCTGTAGCAATTGTCATACTACATGGAAGTTAGTGGAGAAGAAAAGTGGACAATGGAGTTATGTGGCGAGCTCCCTACAGAAAGCAGTGGCAAGGTAGTGAAAGATGTCCTCGGTGGCAGGATCCCATTGGAAGATGGTGGAAGTTACGGAGAATGGCGTACTAGATGTGAAGCTCGTGGAGTGGCAGGTAATGGCAAAGGGAACCCAATGAATATTTAATTTCAAAATATTGTTGATAATCTACTTGATTAGAAAATGTAACTTTAACACGACCCCACGTTTCAAAATTTGTGGTTACCTCATAAAACATGCATCACTCAACTCTTTAAGAAAGGAGATAGGCAACAGAAAGGAAATTATAGACCAGTTAGCCTGACCTCAGTGGTTGGGAAGATGTTAGAGTCAATTGTTAAGGAGGAGGTGATGGAGTACTTGGTGACACAGGACAAGATAGGACAAAGTCAGCATGATTTCCTTAAGGGAAATCTTGCGAGACGAACCTGTTGGAATTCTTTGAGGAGATTACTAAGTAGGATAGATTGAGTGGATGTATATTTGGACTTTCAGAAGGCCTTCGTGAAGGTGCCACACATGAGACTGCTTTCCAAGTTAAGAGTCCATGGTATTTCAGGAAAGTTACTGGCATGTTAGAGCATTGGCTGTTAGGTAGGAGGCAGAGAGTGGGAATAAAAGATTCCTTTTCTAGTTAGCTGCCAGTGACTAGTGGTGTTCTGCAGCAGTCAGTGTTGGGATCACTTTTTATGTTGTATATTTATGATGTAGATGATAGAATAAATGGCTTTGTTGTTAAGTTTGCAGATGATAAAAAGATTGGTAGAGGGGTAGGTAGAGCTGAAGAAATGGGTAGGCTGCAGAAGGTCTTAAACAGATTAGGAAAATGGGCAAGAAAGTGACAAATGAAATACCAAGTTGGAAAATGCATGGTCATGCACTTTCGTAGTAGAAGTAAATGTGCAGACTCTTTTCTAAATGGGGAGAAAATCCAAAAATCTGGGATGCAAAGGGATTTGGGAGTCCTTCTGCAGGACACCCTAAAGGTTAACTTGCAGGTTGAGTCAGTGGTGAGGAAGGCAAATGCAATGTTAGCATTCATTTCAAGAGGTCTAGAATACAAGAGTAGGGATGTGATGCTGAAGTTTTATAAGACACTGGTGAGGCCTCACTTCAAGTATTGTGAACAGTTTTGGGCTCCTCGTCTTGAGAAAAGATGTTTTGGGATTGGAGAGGGTTCAGAGGAGGTTCACAAGGATGATTTCAGGAATGAAAGGGTTATCATACGAGGAATGCTTGATAGCTCTGGGTCTGTACTTGCTGGAATTTAGAAGGATGGAAGGGGTGGATCTCATTGAAACCTTTTGAATGTTGAAAGGCTGAGGCAGAGTAGATGTTGAAAGGATGTTTACCATGGTGGGAAGCCTTGGACAAGAGAGCACAGCCTCAGGATAGAGAGGCATCCATTTAAAGCAGATGCAGAGAAATTTCTTTAGCCAGAGGGTGCTGAATTTGTGAAATTTATTACCTTAGACAGCTGTGGAGGCCAGATTGTTGAGTAGATTTAAGCTTGATAGGTTCTTGATTGGACACAGCATCAGAGGTTACGAGGAGTGGGACTGAGGAGGGGAAAAAGGGATCAGCCATGATTGAATGGCAGAGCAGACTCAATGGTCCAATTGCCTAATTCTGCTCCTATGTTTTATGGTCTTGTATCTAAAGACTTTGTATGGTCTTGTATTGCTGTGACTTTGAATAAAAACAACTTTGATTTCTTAACAATGTCTGATACTCCCATATGGATATTGCTACTTAAAGTCTGTGTGTGATGAATGATCTTTATTTTTATATCCTGTACAAATGAACTGTCAATTACTTTGATTAATTACTTTTGAAGTGCAGTTAGTATCACTCTGTAAGCAACATAATAACCTTGGCAACAAACATAAAATGCTGAATGAACTCAGCAGGTCCGGTATCGTCCATGGAAATGAACAAGCAGTTGATGTTTTGGGCCAAGGTGCTTCTTCATGACCTAGTCCGAGTCATAGAGCACTACAGCTCAGCAATGGGCCCTTCAGCTCATCCTGTCTGTGCCGAACTGTTGTGCTTCATCCTATCTACCCACACAAGGAACATAGTCTTCCATACCCCTTATCCATGTGCTTATACAAATTTGCTGTAAATGGTGAAATCAAATTCTCATCTACTACTTCTGCTGCCAGCTCATTCCACACTCTTACCACCTCAGGTTCCCCTTAAATATTTCACCTTTCACCCTTAACTTGTGTCTTCTGGTTCTAGTCTCACCTAATCTCTTTGCCCCTCATAACAGTTTATACCTCTATAAATTATCCCCTTATTCTTCTACACTCCAGGGAATAAAGTCCTTACCTCTTCAACCTTTCTGTATAACTCAGGTCCTCAAATCCTGGCAATATCCTTGTAAATGTTCTGTCTTTCAATTTTACTGATATCTTTCCTGTGGGTAGATGAACAGAACTGCACACAGTACTCCAAATTAGATGTCACCAATGTCTTATACAACTTCAAGACAATATCTTAATTCCTTTACTCAATACTTTTATTTGAGGCCAAAGTACCATAAAGCTCTCTTTATGATCCTGTCTACCTATGACACCACTTTCAAGGAATTATGGATCTGTATTCCCAGATCTCTCTTGCCTACTGCACTCCTTAGTGCCCTGCTATTCACTGTCTTATGTCCTACCCTGGTTTGTCCTCCCAGAGTGCAACACCTCACACTTGTCTGCATTAAATTCTATCTGCCTTTTTGCAGCTGGTCGAGATATCTCTGCAAGCTTTGGTAGCCTTTCTCACTGTCCACTACTCCCCTAGTTGTGGTGTCATCTGCAAATTTGCTGATGCATACATCAGGATGGTCTCTATCAACTACAGTTTGGCATTCAATACTATCACCCCATACAAGCTAATCAGTAAGTCAATAATCAGCTTTTGGTCTTGCTGACATTGAGTGAGAGGTTGTTGTTGTGGCACCATTCAGCCAGATTTTCAGTTTCATTCCTATATGCTGATTTCGACTGATAACAGTGATATTGTCAGTGAACTTAAATATGGCATTGGAGCTTTGCTTAGCCTCACAGTCATAAGTATAAAGCAAGTAGAGCAGGGGGCTAATCACACAACCTGGTGGTGCACTTGTGCTGATGGAGATTGTGGAGGAGATGTTGCTAATCTGAATTGACTGATGTCTGCAAGTGAGGAAATCGAGGATCCAATTGCACAAGGATGTACCGTGGCTGAGGTCTTGAAGCTTATTGATTAGTTTTTAGTGGATGATAGTAATAAATGCTGAGCTGTGATTGATAAGAGCACCCTGATAAGTACATCTTTGCTGTGACAAGGTTGAGTGAAGAGCCAATGAAATGGTACATGCTGTGGACATGTTGTGCCACTAGGCAAATTGCAGTGGATCCAAGTCACTTCTCAAGCAAGAGTTGATAATGTTTCATCATTATCTACTCAAAGCTCTTCATCATAGTGGATGGTAGTCATTGAGGCAGGTTACCATGTTCTGCCGATGCGCTGGTATAATTGAAGCCTGTTTGAAGCAGATGGGTACTGCAGAGTATCGAAGAGAGCGGTTAAAGATGACAGTGAACACTTCAGCCAGTTGATCAGCATAGATCTTTAGTACTCAGCCAGGTACCCTTCTGGGCCGGATGCTTTCTGTGAGTTCATCCTCATAAAGAATGCTTTCGTGTCAGCTTCAGAGACTGAAATCACAGGGTCATCGGGGACTGCAGGAGTTTGTGAAGATTCCTCCATGTTTTGATAGTCAAAGCAAGCATACTGATCCTCTGTTGCCACAATAAGGCCAAACTCAGGTTGGAGGAGCCACACCACTCATTGAAAGTTCAAAGTGCACTTATTATCAAAGTATGGAGGTATATATTGTGCTCCTTGGGGACTGAGACCCTGTCATCATCCATGTTGCTTGGTTTCACTTTGTAAGAGGTAATGGCATTCAAGCCCTGCTGCAACGGTCGAGCATCCTTCATTGATTCAAGTTTGGTCCAGGATTGCCACCACGTGTGAGATGGCTTTCTGGACATTTTTCTGGACTTCTTATACCATACTTGGAAGAAGTCATAAGATGTTTTTTGAATTTAATGATGTGGCCTCTTTTTTAAAGATTCTGGGTTCAGTCATGCCAAATAATTGTTCCAGTTCAAAATCAATAAAAAAGAAATGATGAATGTTGGAAATCTAAAATAAAAACCAGGTGTTCTGGAAGTATTCAATATGTCAGGACAATCTCGGAAAGAGAAAATGACTTCATATTTTAAGTCAAAGAATTGTTTTAGGTCGAGTCACATGTTTCAGGGCACAAAAACCTGAGAGCATATTACAATAACAATTGTTCCAATCATTAAGTGATGTGGCCCATGATGTAGTTCAAAACCTTGGGCAGGAAAATTCCTAATTATTTGACACAACATCAGTATTCTCTTCGACATCAAAAGGATTGATATCAAATCTGTCATTTACATTATCAGCACATAAACAATGGATACTAACATTTGAATGTGATCATGTTAGATGTTATTAATTCAGACAAAAGCTGTTAATCTGTTTTAAATCAGCAGAGAGTATTTCAATATGTATGCTGAGTGTATCCAGCAAATTAGAGTTGCAAATATTTCATTTCACAAAAGTAAAAATCTAACTCTGTTCATTTTTGTCATAGGTTGCAGACAGCAGAAATACCTTGCCCGGAGCCAATCATGCTCAGGAGTCATGTGCTTGTTATGGGCTTTATTGGTAAAGATGACATGTGAGTTTTTTTTCTGTGGAATTCAAACTACTAATATTGAAAATGAATGAAATGTTTAAAAGAGAACCTTGTTATTGCATTCAATAATAACTAGATGGGTTATTCTGATGGGTTTTATATGTCAGGAGTGCTAAGGATAAAACAAAATTTTTTACAAGATCAGACAATACCCAATTGGAGAATTGAAGATCTGTACAGAAATTAGCTGTACCACTTAACCAAGTTGTTTCAGTGCCATTACAACACTGGAATCTACCTGATGATATAGTAAATTGTCCATTTCCCATGGATCTATGCCCTTGTCTTCCTTGGTGATGAGGATGCAGCTGATGCACTCATCTGGATGTGTGCAATGCATCTTATCACACCCTTGACTTGTGCCTTGCAGATTATGGAAAGGCCTTGGGCTAGCAAGAGGTGAGTCAGTTGCTGCACATTCCCAGCCACTGAAGTCAGGCTAACTGTGCTAAAATTTATTTTCTTCTGTCTCCCTCCCTTCTTCAAGAGTGCAGTGATGTTTGTACTTTCCCAGTTCTCTGGAATCATTCCAGACTCTAGTGATTCTTGAAAACTCATTGCTAATTTCTCCACTATTTCTTCAGCTGCCTCTTTCAGAACCTGGGTGCAGACCATCTGATCCAAGTGACTTATGTACCTTCAAACCTTTCAGCTTTCAAAGCACTTTCTTAGTAATAGCAACTTCACTCACTTCTACCCCCTGGACTGTCAAATTTCTGACTTACTGATAGTGACTTCCACAGTGAAGACTGATGCAAAATAGTTCTTCATTTTGTTCTCCATTTCTTTGCCCCATTACTATCTTTCCAGCATCTTTTTCCAGCGGTCCGATATCCACTCTTACCTCTTTTATTTTTTATATATTCAAAAAATCTTTTAGTATCCTCTTTTATATTATGTCAGGCTTGCCTTCATATTTCATCCTTTCTCTCCTTATCGTTTTTGAAGTTGCCTTCTGTTGATTTTTATGGCTTCCTAATCCTCTAACTTTCCACTAATTTTTGCTATATTATATGCCCTCTCTTTTGCTTTTATGCTGTTTTTTACTTCCTTTGTCAGCCACAGTTGCATCATCTTCACTTAGCATACTTCATATTTGGGGTTTGCCTTTTAAAATGAACTGATCCTGCATCTTCCAAGTTACTCTTAGAAAGTCATCCAATTGCTGCTCTGCATTATCTCTGCTAGTGTCCCCTTCCCATCAACTGGTCAGCTCTTCTTTCATGCCTCTGTAACTGCCTTTACTCCACAGTAGTACTGATACATCTGAC
Source organism: Hypanus sabinus (assembly GCF_030144855.1). Taxonomy (NCBI): domain Eukaryota; kingdom Metazoa; phylum Chordata; class Chondrichthyes; order Myliobatiformes; family Dasyatidae; genus Hypanus; species Hypanus sabinus. The sequence goes on from NC_082706.1 coordinate 92,380,597, forward strand.
TTTAACTTCTCCCATTCAAACTGCAGGGTGAATTCTACCAATTTATGATCACTGCCTCCAAAGGGTTCCTTTGCTCCCTAATCAAATCTGGTTCATTACACAACACCCAATCCAGAATTGCCTTCCCCTTGTGGGCTCATTCTCAAGCAGCTCTAAAAAGCCATTTCAAAGGCATTCTATAAATTCACTCTCTTGGGATTCGGCACCAACCTGATTTTTCCAATCTACTTGCATATTAATATCCCCATAACTATCGTAACATTGCCCTTTTTACATGCCTTTTCTGTTTCCCATTGTAATTTATATCCCTCATCCTGGCTACTGTTTGGAGGCCTGTATATAACTCCCATCAGGGTATATTTTCCATTGCATTTTCTTAAGTCTACTCACAAAGATTCTACACCTTCCAATCCTACATATGTCACTTCTTTCTAAGGATTTGGTTTCATTTTTTTTCCAACAGAGCCACCCCACCCACTTTGCCTACCTGCCTGTTCTTTCGTTACTATGCTTATCCTTGGACGTTAAGCTCCCAGTTATGATCTCCTTTCAGCCATGACTCAGTGATGCCACAACATCATACCTGCCAATCTCTAACTGTGCTACAAGATCATATACCTTATTCTTTATACTGATCACATTCAAGTATAACACCTGCAGTTGTGGATTCATCACCCTCTATGATTTTGCCCCCATGTTATACTTTAATTCCTCCCACTGCCTGTTCTTTCTCACAATCTCGCTACACAATGCAATAACCTGTATATCAACTGCCCCCAGCCTCAGCCTTATTACTCCAGTTCCCATCCCCCTGCAAAGTTAGTTTAAACCCCTCCCAATAGCTCTAGCTAGCCTGCCCTTAAGAATATTGGTTCCCCCTGGGTTCAGGTGTGACTTGTCCTTATTGTACAGATCATACTTTTCCCAGAAGAGGCGTCTATGATCCACAACTCTGAAACCCTGTCCCCTGCAGCACTCATTCATCTATGCCATGATTCTATTCCTGCCCTGACTAGCATGTGGTACTGAGAGTAATCCAAAGATTATTACTTTGGAGGTCCTGCACTTCAGCCTCCCTATATTCACTGCTCAGGACCTCGTCCGCCTTTCTGCCTATGTCATTGGTGTTAATATGCACCACGACCTCTGGCTGCTCTCCCTCTCTTGAGACTCTTCTGCATCCACTGTTGAGACTTCCTGAACCCTAGCAGCAAGAAGGGAATACGTCATCCTGGTGTTTCTTTTGCGGCCACAGAATTTCCTGTCCGTCCCTCTAAGTATCAAGTACCCCATCACTATCACCCTTCCTGATTTTATCCTTCTCTGCTGAGCTTCAGAGCTGGCCATACTGCCACTGGCCTGGCTCCTTCTCTGCTCTGATAGGTCATCCACCCCAACTCCATCAGGTATCCAAAGAGATATACTTGCTGCTGAGGGGAATGGCCACCGTAAAATTCTGCACTGACTGCTTACTCCCCTTGCCTTTCCTGGTGGTCACCCACCTATCTGAAGCCTGCACTATGGGTGTGATAACCTCAGTAAAAATCTCATTTGATGTTTTCAGCTTCGCGGATGATTCTCCAGCTCCAGTTCCTTGACCTTGTTAGTCAGGAGCTGAATCTGGTGCACTTCCTGCAGATGTTCTCACCAGGGAGACTGTTATATAACCTTAAAATCCCACATCTCACAGGAGAAGCATTCAACTGCCTTAACTATCATCTTGTCAACACTTATTGTACCTTTAACTTCTCAAACTTAAATTCTAGCCTGCGTCTATTCTTGCCTAAACCCTTTGAGTCAAATCCTGTGCACTCCAACAATGGCCACTTTGCTTACACCTCACTTTTTTTTGGGTCCCTCTCAAGTGCTAAAGAGATTTGTTATGACTTCAGTCCACTGAAAAGTTCTGAAAGTACCTGAGCTCTTTCTAAATCTTGTGCTATCTCACCAGTGAATGACCTCTTGCATGATTACAACCCCCCTGTTATTTTTTTCATTAAATAATATAAGAAACTGTGACATTCAGAGAAGTAGTGGTATATAGCAGGTATAGTTAAAGCAATAACAAAGCTACCAATTTGCAAATGGCTTTATTGGATGTGAGTCTTACTTTAAAAAAAGTTTATTTTGTTCATAATTAAAATATCACAGGTGTTTAATCTTGTTTAATCTTGTTTAATCAGTTCCATTTTTATTGTTTTAAAAAACCTGTTTCAATGTAAAGGAATTGACATATTGTACTTGTTCACCATCCCTCCTATCTTGTAGGCCAGCACCACTGTTGAAGAATGCTCATTTGTCTGAATCCAAGGCCAGAGAGCTTTATCTTCTTCTGATTCAATATATGAGAAGAATGTATAAGGATGCCCGGCTAGTTCATGCTGATCTTAGTGAATTTAACCTGTTGTAAGTTCCTTCCCTGATGTTTTATGTCATATTGAATCTCATCTATATTTAAGATTTGCAATGCACCTATTAGTCATTATGCTTTTTATCTGTCCTTCACAAACAGAGCCACAATCTACAAGAAGGTGCTTTGTTCAAAATACATTTATTATCTAAGTATGTATAAATTATACAGCCTTGAGATTTGTCTGTTTACACACAGCCATAAAACAAGACAATAGACAATAGGTGCAGAAGTAGACCATTCGGCCCTTCGAGCCTGCACCGCCATTTTGAGATCATGGCTGATCAACTACTATCAATACCCAGTTCCTGCCTTGTCCCCATATCCCTTGATTCCCCTATCCATAAGATACCTATCTAGCTCCTTCTTGAAAGCATCCAGAGAATTGGCCTCCACTACCTTCCGAGGCAGTGCATTCCAGACCCCCACAACTCTCTGGGAGAAGAAGTTTTTCCTTAAATCTGTCCTAAATGACCTACCCCATATTTTCAAACCATGCCCTCTGGTTCTGGACTCTCCCAGCATCTGGAACATATTTCCTGCCTCTATCTTGTCCAATCTTGCCTCTATCTTATATGTTTCAATCAGATCCCCTCTCAATCTCCTTAATTCCAGCGTGTACAAGCCCAGTCTCTCTAACCTCTCTGCGTAAGACAGTCCAGACATCCCAGGAATTAACCTCGTGAATCTACGCTGCACTTCCTCTATAGCCAGGATGTCCTTCCTTAACCCTGGAGACCAAAACTGTACACAATACTTCAGGTGTGGTCTCACCAGGGCTCTGTACAAATGCAAGAGGATTTCCTTGCTCTTGTACTCAATTCCCTTTGTAATAAAGGCCAACATTCCATTAGCCTTCTTCACTGCCTGCTGCACTTGCTCATTCACCTTCTGTGACTGATGAACAAGGACTCCTAGATCTCTTTGTATTTCTCCCTTACCTAACTCTACACCGTTCAGATAATAATCTGCCTTCTTGTTCTTACTCCCGAAGTGGATAACCTCACACTTATTCACATTAAACGCCATCTGCCAAGTATCTGCCCACTTACCCAGCCTATTCAAGTCACCCTGAATTCTCCTAACACCCTCATCACATGTCACCCTGCCACCCAGCTTAGTATCATCAGCAAATTTGCTGATGTTATTTTCAATGCCTTCGTCCAAATCGTTGACGTAAATTGTAAGCAGCTGTGGTCCCAATACCGAGCCCTGTGGCACCTCACTAGTCACCACCTGCCATTCCAAGAAACACCCATTCACCGCTACCCTTTGCTTTCTATCTGCCAACCAGTTTTCTATCCATGTCAATGTCTTCCCCCTGATGCCCTGAGCTTTGATTTTACCCACCAATCTCCTATGTGGGACCTTATCAAATGCCTTCTGAAAATCGAGGTACACTACATCCACTGGATCTCCCCCGTCTAACTTCCTGGTTACATCCTCGAAAAAACTCCAACAGATTAGTCAAGCATGATTTACCCTTGGTAAAACCATGCTGGCTCGGCCCAATCCTATCACTGCTATCTAGATATGCCACTATTTCATCCTTAATAATGGACTCTAGCATCTTCCCCACCACCGATGTCAGGCTGACAGGTCGATAGTTCTCTGTTTTCTCCCTCCCTCCTTTCTTAAAAAGTGGGATAACATTAGCCATTCTCCAGTCCTCAGGAACTGATCCTGAATCTAAGGAACATTGGAAAATGATTACCAATGCATCCGCAATTTCCAGGGCCACCTCCTTTAGTACCCTAGGATGAAGACCATCCGGACCTGGGGATTTGTCAGCCTTCAGTCCCATCAGTCTTCTCATCACCGTTTCCTTCCTAATGTCAATCTGTTTCATTTCCTCTGTTACCCTATGTCCTTGGCCCATTCATACATCTGGGAGATTGCTTGTGTCTTCCCTAGTGAAGACAGATTTAAAGTACTCATTAAATTCTTCTGCCATTTCTCTGTTTCCCATAACAATTTCACCCAATTCATTCTTCAAGGGCCCAACATTGTTCCTAACTATCTTCTTTTCACATACCTAAAAAAGCTTTTGCTATCTTCCTTTATATTCCTGGCTAGCTTGCGTTCGTACCTCATTTTTTTCTCCCCATATTGTCTTTTTAGTTGTTCTGTTGTTCCTTAAAAACTTCCCAATCATCCGTCCTTCCACTCACCTTAGCTCTGTCGTACTTTTTTTTTAATGCTATGCAATCTCTGACTTCCTTTGTCAACCACTGTGGCCCCTTTCCCCCCTTTGAATCCTTCCTTCTCTGGGCTTCTCTGAGGTTGGACCCTCGACTAGGAAGGGGAGGAGGGAAGAGAAGAGAGCGGTATTGATAGGGGATTCTATAGTCAGGGGGGCGGATAGGAGATTTTGTGGGGAAGATCGGGAGTCTCGGATGGTATGTTCCTTCCCTGGTGCCGGGGTCCGAGACATCTCAGATCGGGTGCAGGTTATTCTCGAGAGGGAGGGCAAGAATCCAGATGTTGTGGTCCACGTAGGGACCAATGACGTGGGTAGGATGAATGAGAGGGTCCTGCGTAGGGAATTCAGGGAGTTAGGTGCTAAGCTGAAGAGCAGGACCTCCAGGGTAACAATCTCAGGATTGCTACCTGTGCCACGTGCGAGTGAGGCAAGGAACAGAAAGATTATAAAGAGTAATATGTGGCTGAGAGGATGGTGCAGAAGGGAGGGCTTCAGGTTTGTAGATAATTGGGCTTCGTTCCAGGGAAGGTGGGATCTGTTCCGAAGGGATGGTTTACACCTGAACTGGAGCGGTACTAACATTTTTGCAGGGAAGTTTGCTAGTGCTTCTTGGGCGGGGTTGAACTAAATTTGCAGGAGGCGGGGATCCAGAATGTGAGAGAGGATAGCGAGAGGAAGAATAAAGGACAGGTGGGGACCCCAAAGAACCCATTAAAAAAAGACCAACAAACACCGAATGTGCAGAGAGAGAACAAAAAACACACATTGAGCAAGCAGTAAAAGCAAGCAACAGCATTCAGAACAGAGTTAACTCCGTAGGCACAAAGCCCAGAGAAGCCAGAGCTGGCCCATGGTCTCAGTCTCAGCTCATCACACTTAAAGTGCAAATTTCTGTCATGTGGTTCACTTATTTTGAAACGACCAACATCAGCTTGTAATGTAAATATTACATATTGACTATAAATTTAAACATTGTATATTTTTAAATATTTCTGAACAGTAACTGAAAGCATCTTTGTGCTTATGCCATGTCTTTGTAGGAAAGCATAGCCAGCCACAACTCAAAAGGTTGACATAGGCAAGTAAAGAGATGCTGCAATATTAGGATGTTTGACAAAAATGTTTAATTGGGATTTAAAAAAAAAGATCTTGGAGGAGGACAGATAGATGTGACTCTGGTGATTGCACAGGGTCATTAGTATTAAGTTGTGTAAAGACAAGAAATAGAGAGCCTGGAAATAGCCGATCATATGAAACAGGAATGGTGGGCATGGATATATCCAAGGGAACTGTCAACTTTGTAAATTTAATTCCTACCTTGTGTTTTCCATATTCTGTAGTTCTGTGTGTAACAGTGTATGAACTGGACTGGGATGAAACATAATCACATACATTTGACATTACACTAACATGCTGTTTAGCTCAATGGCTCTGTGTTGTTCTACAAGAGACACCATTAAGAAATAGAAACAGAAATCAGCCATTTGACTCATTGAATTTTCTCCATCATTGCAATTGGGACCGATCATTTATCTCAACACCACTTTTACAATTGCTTTCTCTCCCTGATTCCCTGAATATTTAAAACACTCAATTGCAGGTGGAGAATTCCTCCCCTCTGGGTGAAGAAATGTGCCTTGTCTGCCTTGCATGGCAGACCTGTATTGTGAGATTGTGACCTTAGTTCCAGGTACACTAGCAAGAAGAAACTTGACTCATCTAACCTGTCACACCCTTTATCAACCATGCATTTGAAGGAAGCATTGCCTCATTGCAAACACACCATCCATCGAACCAATCTGGTGAACCCTCAAGTATATTCTTCCTTGGGAAGGGAGGTTGGGCCTGTACTCAGCATACCAGACATCACCTTGGATTTATGTTATTGTTGCCAGATGTGTTGTAATAAAGACAGCTTTTCTAATTGCTTATTGAACCTACATACATTAGTGATTTAGCTACAAAGGGTACGTAGCTCTCTTTGAACATCAATACTTTTCAGTCTCTCAACATTTTCTGCTCACTGCTCCTTGACTTTTGCTGAGACTGTGAGACTGCTCCGGGCTGGGAACTTCGCAATGGTTTGTTCCATTGCGTGATGAACCGAGGATGTGGCCTGCTGTAGCTGCTCCAGGCTTCGTGTCTAGGGACTCACTTCCGTTCTGAATGCTGCTGCTTGCTTTTATTGTTTACATGATAGTTTTTTTTTCTCTCTGCGCATCAAGTGTTTGTTGATTTTTTTTAATGAATTATTTGTGGTTTCTTGCTTTGTTGCTGCCTGTAAGCAGACAAATCTCAAGGCTGTCTAATTTATAGATACTTTGATAATAAATGTACTTTGAACTTTAAAAACAAAACTTTGTCTCTAGCAAGGCAGAGATATCACATTTTTCCAATTGTATCTCATGTTCCGTGCCTTCACCCATCATCTTAACCTGTTTCTATCCACTGAAGCTTCCACATAGCGTCCTTACAGTTTACAATTAGTGTCATTGAATCATAGAGCATGACAACACAGAAGTAGGCCTTTTGGCACATGTAGTCCTTGCTAGGCTTATTCTGGCAAGTCCTGTTGGCCTACAACTGGATCACAGCCCTTCATTCCACCACCATCCATGTCCTTATCCAAACATCTCTTAAATGTTGCAGTAGAACCCAAACCTAACAGTTCTGCTGGCAGCTCATTTCACACTCTCACCACCCTTTGAGTGAAGAAGTTCTTCCTCAAATTCTCTGTAAATATTTCATCTTTTATCCCTAACTCATCCAACCTTAGTGGAAAAGTGTGTTTTCATTTATTCCTCATAATTTTGTATACCTCTACCAAATCTCCCCTCATTCTCAACACTCCAGGGAATAAAGTCCTAACCTATTCAACCTTTCCCTGTAACTCTGGTCCTGAAGTCCTGCAACATCCATGTAAATTTTCTCTATATTTTTTCAATCTTGATGATACGTTGGTGACCAGAATTGCACCATATTTAGCTTCACCAATGTCTTGTATACGTTTAACAGCATCTCAACTTCTATACTTGGTACTTTAATTTATGAAAGCCAATGTGCCAGAAGCTTTCTCTTTGACCCTGTCTACCTGTGATGGCATTTTCCAGGAATTGTAGATCTGCATTTCCGGATCCTTCTGTTCTACCACTGTCTTCAGTGCCCCACTGTTCACTATGTAGGTTCCGCCCTGACTTGTCCTCCCAAAGTGCAACACCTCATACTTGTCGGCATAAATTACATCTCCCATTTTGTAGGTAGTCCAGATCCCGCTGCAAGCTTTGATGGCCTTTGTTGCCCATTAGTAAAGACCTCCAGCACCCAGGGCATGCCCTTTTTCTCACTGTTACCATCAGGTAGGAGATACAGAAGCCTGAAGGCACACACTGAGCGATTCAGGAACAGCTTCTTCCCTTCTGCCATCCAATTCTTGAATGGACTTTGAAGCTTTGGACATTACCTCACTTTTTTTTAATATACATTATTTCTGTTTTTGCACATTTTTAATCTATTCAATATATGTAATTGATTTACTTGTTTATTATTATGTTTTATTTAATTTATTATTTTTTCTTTCCCTGCTAGATTATGTATTGCATTGAACTACTGCTGCTAAGTTAACACATTTCATGTCACATGCCAGTGATAATAAACCTGATTCTGATTCTGTTGTCCCCAGTCTTGATGTTATCCGCAAATTTGCTAATATAGTTTATCATGTTATCATCTAAGAAGAAGACATAGGTGACAAACAGCAATGGACTCAGCACCAGTTCCTCGGCACACCACTAGTTCTTCCATGCCTCCAGGCAGAGAGGCAACCATATACTGCCACTCTGGCATCTCCCACAAAGCAATGTTGAATCCAGTTTACTACCTCATGTTGAATGTCAAGCAACTGAACCTTGCTGATCTGCCTGCTCTGTGGGACTTTATCAACAGCCTTGCTAATCTCCCTGAGACCTCTAATATTGGTTAGATACAACTTCACACGCAAGCTATTCTTAGCCAGGCCCTGTTTATCCAAATACTTATGTATCCCGTACTTTAGAATATTTTCCATTAATTTATGTCAGGCTCACTAGCCTTTGCCGGTTTATTCTTAGAGCCGTTTTTGAACAACAGAATAGAATTAGCTATCCTTTAGTTCTCTGGCACCTTGTCTGAGGAAATGGACATTTTAAATACCTCTGCTAGGGCCACTGAAATTTCTGAACTAGCCTCCTACAAGGTCTGAGGGGATACCTTGCCACTCCCTGAGGACGTGTCCACCCTAATTTGCTTCAAGATAGCAAATGCTCTTCTTTTGTAATCCATATGCAATCCATGATTTCATTACTGTTTGGCTCAGTTCTATAGACTGTTCATTTCCAAATAAATACAGATGCAAAAATTCCATTTAAGATGTTCCCCCATCTTTTTCAGCTCCGTGCATTGATGACCATGCTGATATACCAGTGGACAAATATTGTCCCTTGTGCTCAGCATTGCATTATCAGGAAACATGGATGTATTATCAAAATCATTGATGAGATTGTAAACTGCTTCTGCATCCCAGTTGTCACAGCCTGTCCACCCAAAACTGAGCCATTTATTCCCACTGTTTTCTCCATGCCAACATTTTGCCCTTGTTTGTTTGTTTAATAATTTTCTGTCCAGCACTGTCTTGCCTTTTGAAATTTCAGACTCATCGTATTAACTGATTCATTTTTATCTATTCTGCTAGTTACAAGCTGAAAATTTTTCCAACAGATTTGTCAAATGTTTTTCGTTAATCCAAGTTGTCTCTGCCCAATTCTATTCTTACTGTCTGTTTAACATTGTCTTCTCAGCTTATAGCATTGTTCCTTTATCGGTCTGTTTATGTAACTTTTTTTTTAAGTTTAGCTTCCTTTTCATGCATCGTTGCTGTTTGTTTCACTCTGCAATGTTCTCACCTTTCTCTGGCTGATAAAACCTTCTGAAAATAGGATTTATTTCTATCTTAATTATGGCCCCTGGTTTTCAACTGCAATTTTAAAGATCTCCATCAGATACTCCTGAGCCTTTAAGTAATTCAGCCTGTTTTTTGTGAAATTACAGTAGCTCATTTCTGATATGATTTTTGATTTTGTGTTAATTTTCATGTGTACTTTAGTACACTTTTACAATAAGGAAACTGGATCTGCATGCAAATCTGACAGGAATGATTAATATATCGTACATTATTAATCAAGCAATTGGGAGATGTAATTTTATATACAGATACGCAAATTTAAAGAAGAAATAGAGATAAATATATATTACACACGCATGCACACTCACACACACACTCCCTCCCCCCTTACTATTTTTAGGTAGAGGATTGTACTTAATAAAGTAGCCACGTGAGTGGAACCCAGTGTGGTCTTTTGCTGCTGTAGCCCATCCTCTTTAAGGTTCATGGTGTGTTGTGCTTTCAGAGACACTTTTCTCCACACCATTATTGTAATGTGTGGTTGTTTGGTTTACTGCCACCTTGTGGTCAGTCTGACCAGTCTCCTTTGACCTTCTTTATTAACAAAGAATTTTCACCCACAGAGTTGCCACTTGCTGGATTTTTTTTTTGCTTTCTCACCATTCTCTGTAAACTTTAGAATCCCAGGGGATCAGCAGTTCCTGCAATGTTGAAACTTCCCCATCTGGCACCAACAATCATTCCACGGTCATAGTCACTTAGATCACATGTCTTTCCCGTTCGAGGTTTGGTCTGAACAACAACTTGAACCATTTGACTGTGCATGCTTTTATGTATTGAATTGCTACCACATGATTGTCTGATTAGATATCTGCATTAACAAGCAAGTATACTATTGAAGTGGTCACTGATTGGGTGTGTGTGTTGTTCATTTTTTTCCTTAATGTCATTATGTAGGTACCATAATGGGGGTATTTATATAATTGATGTATCCCAATCAGTAGAACATGATCATCCGTGTGCTTTGGAGTTTCTCCGAAAAGACTGTCTCAATGTTAATGGTAGGTCAAAACCACAACTAATCTTGTTATGCTTAGATTTTTCCTTTGATTTGTTGGAGACTGTGATCAATTGTTATGTAATAAATCTATAATATTTAATGTTAAGCACTGAATATTCATAGAGATGTTAAGTAAATCTGTTTGAGCAGGGGGTTTCCAACCTTTTTAATGCGATGGACCCCTACCATTCCATGGATCCCAGGTTGGGAACTCCTGTCCTAGAGTTTTCACAGTAAGGCGAGAGTGCCCTCATATGCTGAAAATATGAACTAAGTTGATACCTGATACAATGCTGGAGACCTAAACTGTTGATCTGCCATCTAATAGTTTCCATAACATTGAAAATATTATGTATTATAATTCCTAATTTCATAGTTATCAATGGTTTATGGGAAATCTTATCACAAGATTATTTTGAGATTTTGGAATGAGATTTGGTCAAAATAATTGTTACTTTAAGCTAATACTCTTCCATTAAAGTAGATTTTTTTATTCACTCATATTTGGGATGTCATTTTAGAATGCATGGCTTGTCTAATTGTTTCATTATTACGAATAAACTCTTCTCCGGCTTCCAGCCGGGTATAGGTATCAATTATAACTGACATTTCAATGACAGACTCTGCCATCTTCTTCAGGGATGTCTAGACTGGTGATATTTATACCTCCATAGTCTGTCCCTCCTGATTGGTTAGCCCTTATTCAATTAGGTTTCTTGCTCTCCCACCTTGTTTACAATCAAATTTCAGTTCTTTCTTAGAGCGAGACCTTCATCTTTGTTAAAATTCTTTTCCTCTGGTTTTACTTCAAATGCTTCCTTTACTAGGTGATCCCAAAAGGCAGTGGTGTGGCATAGTAGTTTTGTGCCATCAGAATCAATGCTGTGGCCATTACAAATGCAGTGCTATGTTCTGTACCGCCGATTTCTCCGAGTAACCCAAACGGCAGCACCTGCTGTGCTCCTTGATGCGGGTTTCCACCATGCATCCCGTCAGGGTGATATGCAGTGCTCTGCATTCACAGGGAATCCTGTAAACAGCAGATGACCTGAGTCCCAGGTCGTCTTTGACCCACATAAGCAATGACCTGAGCTTCCTTACAATTTGTGGATGGTATTAATCCGGTATTTCTTCCAGATCCTGGGTATCCTTCCAGAAACCATGGAAATATAGGGAAGACCAGTGGTAGTGACAGGTTCCTCCTTGTTAGGTTTTCAGGTTTTTCTGTCAGCCTTTTAAGGGGCTGATTGATTTCCTTCACCTTGTAGCCATTCTGTAAGATGGTTGTTTGTTATCGTCTTATTTCCTCAAGGAGACTCCTTAGGTCTGAAGTAGTTCTCGTCTGGTTAGTCAAAGTAGAAAGAACTGCTCTACATTGGGAGGCGTGATGGTGGCTGTTATTGTGAGGTAAAAGTCCATGTGAGTCGGTTTCTGATAAAAGCCCTGTCTGAGGCTACCATCTGGTTTGCTTCGCATTCGAATGTCCAACACCAGGAGGCAACCATTCTTCTCCGTCTCCATTGTAAATTGAATGTTTAGATGTATACTATTTAGATGGTAGTAAAACTGTTGGCGAGTTGGGAGTCCAAGAGGCCACACTATGAAGGTGTCATCAACGTATCTGAGGTAGTTTTCTTTATGGAGAAAGTATGTCAATGTAAGGGGTGTTCAGAAAGGTCAATGGTACCCTTGTTAAACCTCAACAGGGACACCATGTTGAAACTAACCATTACGTCCTCTGGATTCAGCTGAATGTTAGTTGTTGTTTTAATGAAGTGGGTCATAATTGTGATGTGATGCCCACAGCCCCTAACAAAGGGAGACAGCACGGTCGTTAAATGCTTAGTGAGGTAGTAAGTTACAATAGCCTTAGGGGAGAACCCTCCTAGTGTATCTTAGAGAGCTCCTAAGGTCTTGGTGGAATTGATGCCTGAGGTGAAAGTGTCTTACATGTGTTTACTGGCAGTCCAGATTTCTTCAGACAAGTGGAGCTCCCTGTGAATGCAAAACAGTATATATCGGCCAGACAGGATGCACAGTGGAAACCCACATCAAGGGGCACAGGAGGTGTATCCAAAGAAATCGGCAGTAGCAGAACACTGCACTTGCAATGACTAAAGGATTGACTTTGATGGCACGAAACTACTGTCCACACTAATGGCTTTGGAGCCTCCTGGTAAAGGATGTCTTTGAAGTAAAACTAGAGGAAAAGAATTTTAACAAAGACAAAGTTCTCTCTCTAAGTAAGAACTGGATTTGATTGTAAACAAAGTGGGAGAGTGGAAACCTGATTTTATGAGGAGTAACCAGTGAGGAGGATGGACTATGAGGGTATAAATACCACCAGTCTAGACATACCTGGGTATCATCACTGAAGAAGATGGGAGAGTTTGTCCTTGAAACGTCTGTTATAATCGATACCTGTACCCGACTGGAAGCGCGAGAAGAGTATATTCGACATATCTGCCAGGAAAGCAATAGATCCTGTTTCATTATAGCTATTTTTTTATTGTTTTTTTTCTAGAATGTAATTGTGCATACATTATTTTAGTTTAAATTTTGAATAATTAAAAAATGTAACATTCTATATGTATTCAGTGAATACCTAGCTTAATTTTGACTCCTTGGTGTTTTTTTAGTCAAATAGTTTGATGTATTATTAGTATTATGGATGAGTTTCTTCACTTGATACACAGTGGGCATTGCTTATCAAATTTGTAGGAATGAACACATGCAATTTTATACAAATCATCTAAGTTTATAGATTATTGAGGATTTATATTCTTGATTAAACAGTTAACAAAGTTTTTAAAACATTTGCAGGATTCCCATTATTATTATTCAGATCATCAGGAAATTCTTTCAGAATCTGAATCAGAATCAGGTTTATCATTGACATATGTCATAAAATTCATTGTTTTGTAGCAGCAATACAGTGCAATATGTAAAGTTTACTGTAGGTTACAACAAAAAAGTTTTAAAAATAAATAATGCAACAAAGAGAGCATACTAGTGAGGTAGTGTTCAGGGATCATGGACCATTTGGAAATCTGATGGTGGAGGGAAAGAAGCTGTTCCTAAAACATTGAGTGTGCATCGTCAGCTGTACCACCTCCTTTTAGGAGAGGGCATGTCGTGGATGGTGAGGGTCTTTAATGATGGCTGCTGCCTTCATAAAGTATCACCTTTTGAAGATGCCCTTGATGTTGGGGACGCTGGCTGAGTTTATAACCCTCTGCACTTTTAATGATGCCGTGGATTGGCATTTCCCTACTAGACAGTGAAGCAACCAGTGAGAATTCTCTCCATGGTGCATCTATTGAAATCTGCTAGAGTTTTAGGAGACATACATAATCTCAAGCTGTATTTATATATTTTTAAAATATGATAAACTTCATTCTTTATTCTTTGTGGTAGATTTTTTCCGTAAACACAATGTCGCCGTTATGACTGTGCGGGAGCTTTTTGAATTTGTCACAGATCCTTCCATTGCAGAAGATAACCTTGATGCCTACCTTCAAAAGGTAAAACAAACTTATATTTTTCTCCAAGTAGCAGAAGGCATGTCAAGTTTCTGATATTTGGCTTTAATCAGTAGTGTCCTAGTAGCAAGTTTAGTTTATATCCCCTTTCTCTGATGTTTTACTGTTAATTTATATGTTTGCTCCATATGCATTGCCAATTGTTTCATTCACCATAAGAAGTAAATGACATTACTTGACCAGGAGGATTCCATCATATGCTACAAAATTGTTAAAATATTGTTTTTGCTTGATATTTTCTCATATGAAGTATGTCATAGTGTAATTACAGTTGCACACTTCTGGTGGAGCTGTAGCAACTAGCAGTATTAGACTCTACTGCAAATAAGCCCTTATACTTGAGACAATACTACTTTTTGAATCATTGTACTTTGCTGTTTCATTATAACTTTAGAAAAACGTATAAATATAAACCTGAATGACTGTTAAAACTGTGGCTTAATGTCAAAGTCAAATTTGAATTTGTTGTTATGTGCAAGTACATGTCTGCACAAGTACAGTGTAAAATTTGCAGCGGTATCATAGGCATGTAGCACAGAAAGAAGGCAGCATTCAAAAGAAAGCATAAACATTATACTCAATTTTTCAAACGATTCTACAATTATAACAGAAAAAATCCATGTTAATGCAGTGACTTAAGTGCTGTAATGATTCAGTTTGTACCAGTTGGTTCAAGAACTTGAATCTGTTTGCAATAATCCCCAGTTTACTGTACCCGAAGATTACACTAGAACATAACTCGTATTACATTCTTTTGTGTTTTAAAGGCTTAATTTAAAATATAAATCTTAATTTCCAACAAGCTTCCAGGTGGTTTTTATTTGGAGTTTAATACTGCTGAAGATAGATCTTCATTGCAAGAAAAAGTTTGTTAACTCTTTGCAATTACCTAGTTTAATGCATTAATTGCTCAAAATGTAGTCTAATCTTCATCTAAGTCACAATAATAGACAAACACAATCTGCCTAAACTAATAACACAAACAATTGTACTTCTTATCAATACTGAATACACCATTTAAACAATTATAGTCTAGGCTCAAGTAAGTATGCGAACCTCTGGGATAATGCCTTCCACGAAAGGTATTTTGAGTCGGGTGTTCCAATCAATGAGATGAGATTGGAAGTGTGGATTGTAGAGGTGGCCTGCCACAGTCAGGTTACTGACAGAGCTTGTTCTTCTCAAAAAAGATCTGTTTATGTGCACCATGCCTCAATTAAAACAACTTTCAAAGGACCGACCTTCGAAGAATTGTAGAGATCCATAAAGCTGGAAAAGGATACAAAAGCATTTCCAAGGTCCTGACTGTTCATCACTCCACAGTAAGGGAAATTGTGTACAAATAGAAGAAATTCAGTGCTGTTACTACTCTCCCTAGGAGTGGGCGCCCTGCAAAGATCACACTGAGAGCACAAGGTGCATTGCTGAAGGAGGTGAAAAGGAACCCAAGGGTAACGGCAAAAGACCTGCAGAAATTTCTAGAACCTGATAAAGTTTCTGTTCATGTGCCCGCTATAAAAAAAACACTGAACAAGAATGGTGTTCATAGAAGGACATCATGAAGGAAACCACTGCTCTCCAAAAAAAAAATATTGCTGCACTTCTCAAGTTTGCAAAAGACTACTTAGATGTTTTATAATGTGTTACGAACCCCGTAACTGGGTCACTTACCAGCAAAGATAGAGAGGTCCGTTGAAGTCTGATGGTACTATTTTTAACAGTATTTATTAGTAAAAATACACAAAAATAATATCAATGCAAATATACAGATAATATACGTTGTCAATACTAAATCTAAAAGTGCGGGTATAATAATAATCAATAAGAAATAAGCTCTATCGTTGTCTAGGGGATAAATGTATTGTCCGATGGAAATATAAAAGTCACTTAGTTCATGCAGGCTGCAGCCTTGGTTGGAGTCGAGAGAGAGATTCTTAGAAACTTGCCAGCTTTCCTTTTTATGATTTCGATCTGTTGGGAGTTGGTGTGGCCGTTCACTTGTGGCCTCTCCTTTAGCTAAAGCCGTTCTTCCGTGGTGAGGCCGCCAACCCAGGCAAGGGAAGGACGCACACGAGCTGTCGCTATTAAACGCTGTCACGGGATTTCTAGCGTTTCTCCTGGTGCGTCTAAAGGGGTTGTTCCCCAGACCCTCTTTTATCCTCACTCACGGGGTCTCAGATGTCAGTCAGGTTGGGATGATGCAATCCCTCAACCAGCCCACTCTGGTCGTCCCCTGAGGGGTTTCAATGAATAGTACAGTACTCAATACACAATTCCGTCTCCAAGAGACAATAGCTGTTATCAGGGGTTTTTGTTTCGCTGAGGCCAAGACACATTCCAAACATTGAGGATTCTGCGTGTCTCTCTCTCATTTCCTGGATTAATAGCAATCTTGCAATTCTCAAAAAGGAGGGGGCGACTTTCTACCCTTCGGCCTCTCAGAGTTGTGGCACATTCGTAACAAATGCTTCTGGGATAATGTTCTGTGGGGAGTTGAACTTCTTGACAGAAATGCAGACTGACCACAGTGTTTGGATGAAAAAGGGCACTGCACACCAACACCAAAACTTCAACCCAACTGTGAAGCATGGTGGAAGGAGCATCATGGTTTGGGGCTGCTTTGCTGCCTCAGGGCCTGGACAGCTTACAACCATTGAGGGAACAGTGAATTCAAAATTGTATCAAGACACTTTACAGGAGAATGTCAGGATAGCGGTCCATCACCTGAAGCTTAATAGAAGTTGGATGATGCAACAAGACAATGATCTGAAACACAAGAGTAAATCAACAACAGAATGGCTTAAGAAGAAGAAAATTCATCTTTTGGAATGGCCATGTCAGAGTCCAGATTTTAACTCGATTGACCAGAAGAGGACTGGTCATGCAAGGTAATCCAGAAATATTGATGAACCGAAACAGTTTTGTGTGGAGGAATGGTCTAAAATTCCTCCTCACCATTGTTCGAGTTTGATCAACAGCTACAAGAAACATTTGGTGGAGGTTAAAGGAGGTTCTACCAGTTATTAAATACAGGGATTCACATTCTTTTTCCAGCCTGGACTGTGAATGATTAAACAATGTGTTCAATGAAGACATGAAAAGTGCAATTATTTGTGTGTGTTATTAGTTTAGGCAGATTGTATCTGTCTATTTTTGTGATTTGGATGAAGATAGGACCACATTTTATGAGTAATTAATGCAGAAAACAAGGTAATTACAACGGATTCACAAATCTTTTCTTGCAACTGTACATATAGCGTTGGCACTGCTCTAAAATGTATAAGTGGCAAATGAAGAGAAACTGATTTTGGACATTGCTACCTTTTTCCAAAGTGATAGATCTAGTAAAATGATAAAGTCAAGTTATGCTTTGTTTTGATAGCCAAAATGCCCTCATTCTATAAGCTAAAGGGAAACGGGAATGTTCCAGTAGATATTGTGTATAAAAGGATCTGGAAAGATTGTGAAATCATGACTATAGTTAGATTTTTAAATAGCATCGTTGCTATTGTGGCAAGTTAGTTCCTCAAACGCAGTTTAGTTAGTGCTCAGTGAAGCACCTGCATTCTGACCACCAGAAAAAAACAGCTGTCTGTCATGTTAATTTTCCAACCTACTCTGCCTCCTGTGTCGATAAGGCTCAATCTACCCTTGAGAAACACCACATCCTCTTCCATCTAGGCATTGTAGTCTTTAGATTGATTCAAATTTAATAGGTAAGTCACTTTCTCCTTTTGTATCAGAATTAAGCAGTTCTGCTATAAAAGATATCCATCTGTACTATTAAATCAGTTATCTCATTTTACACACTCTGCCTTTCTGCTTGGCATTTCCTTTTGATTTGGGACTCCAAACAGCTTTGCAGCTATTACATGAACTTCTGTTTATTTTCTCTTTCTCTAACTGTTCTCTTTAATCTATCAACCAGTTGGCTCTGTAAACTTTGGAAACACCTTGGCAGCTCTACTTCTCTATAACAGAAGTGCACCCTTTGTTTTATCCATTCTATACCCTTCCTGAGCTGTTACTTCACTTTTCCAGTTCTGATGAAAGATCTTTGATCTGAAATGTTAACTCTGTTTCCCTTTCTGCACGTGCTAACTGACCTGCTCTTTCCAGCAATCTCTGGTCTAATTGTATTTTGAAGGTTGAGCTATTAAGACAAAAATAATTCATTATTTTCCATGTCTCCTCTGTTTATTGACTGTTCTGTCAATTGGAATAGATTCCCCAAACTACTCTATCAAAACTTCCAATCATTCTGAACAGCCCTGTTATGGGTTAACTTTGCTCACTATTTGTAAATATCTGAAACTCCTTGTCATTCTAGTAAAATTTCATTGGCACTTCAAAATTCTTAGTGGTCTTATAAAATGTACAATTCAAGAAATGAAGCAAGAATGATTTATAAAGAATTTTGGGATAGGAAATTTGGTTTTCTACTCTGTTACTCAAAGCGCATATATTTTATTGGTAGTGTCGACTTAATCATTTTATGAATCCTCTGGCCTCCATTTTCCTCAACCTCTTTAAAATTGTATGATTTAGTTTAAGCTGTTGGTATTGCCATTAAAAATGCTCATTCTTCGCAACAGTAAATTTCATGCAACATGCTCTAGGGCAGGAATTCCCAACCTTTTTTATGCTATGGACCAATACCATAGAGGTCTGTGGACCCCAGGTTGGGAACCCCATGTATTTCACCAGGCTGTTTATTTTCCAAAGTCTTTAAGTTATTTGTTAATATTTGTGTATTTTTCCAAATATGATTGATTGAGCTTTTTAGATGCAAACTTTTCTCAGTTTTGAATAGTTTTACTGAACAAAGTGCTACAAAATTATAATTCTATTCTTGGAATATTTAATAAATGAATGAGCAATAAAAGAAATTCCTAGTTTGTTGTGTGTCTAACATTACCAAATGTTTCACCTATGTTTTTAGGCAATGGAATTAGCTGCAAATAGAACAGAGGAGGAAAGATCTAACCAGGATAAAGTAGACGAAGAGGTGTGTATCTTCTGTGGGATATCGATTGTCTATATTTTCACCTTCTACAGATCTTTGAATGTATTTCTGGTGCAGTTTTGCCTAGAACACATTTATCTACCTTGCTCTGCACTTTATGTATTAGTACACTGTTCAGTGTTACTGCCTGAGTGGGCTAATTACATTAAAATAGGGGTGTAGATTAACTTGTGTTGATCACTATCGTCATTATGCTCAACTGCTTTATGAAGCTATAATGGCATTTCAAAGGTTTGTTTATTATCAAGACATGTATCCATATACGACTATGAAATTTGTTTTCTCCAGCTAGCCACAAAACAAAGAACATGAAAGTCATTCAGAGAAAACATCAAACCCACTCCCTCCCAACAAACAAAAAAGAGCAGCATCCCAATCATCAACCCCCATAAGCCCCACTCCCACCCGCATAAAAGGGAACAGGAACATCACCCCCCCCCCCAAAAAAAAAACAACTCCTCCCTGAACAAAAAAAGCTAACAGAACATCAACCTCCAAACTCCTTTTCCTCACACAGCAAAATGGTCAAGGAACAGGTGATTAAAAAACCACAAATCAAAAAAAAACTTGAGTCTGGAAAAGGTCCACAGTCCATAAATGATGTAGTCCAATCCATAAACACAGAACCATGATATCATCCTATGATATCACCAATATTTATCAAAAGAGAGAGACACCACATGAGGGAGAGAGGATTGCCAGCCTGCCACAGCGGGCCATACAGCAATAGGCCACTCCTCCAGTACCAATCAAAAGGAAGGCATTTGTAGTTTACGCAAGTTCGTGTCACCATTGTGAGGGGCTAGTTCAATTTACTGAGCTGTAGAGCAGCTGGATTCTGGTCCATTATGCCCAACGTTAAATTGAGGAGGTTCTGATGAAATAATGACATTCAACTGCATGGTCAATCCCTCCTACATGCTGTCCCATGGAGACCATACTGTAGTCATAGGATCAGCTTTCATATGTACTGTAAAGTTACCCATTTCTACTTCCTGGTGACCTCCCCATCACATTGCTGGTCTAGCATGAGCATTTTCCACAGTTTTCACCAGATGATCTTTAGGAAGACCAAAGTCTTTGTCTTCTGGCCTTGTCAGACACTGCAATAGTGCTGTTAACATAATCCTACTCCCAGGTCACACATCGGCTAAATCAGACCATTCACTAGTTGAGTTACTATCGCCAAATGCTGTCTGATGGAGATACCCTGAGTATCCACCAATGTAAAATCATGCAGATCTTTTCCAATCCAGAGGCAAGCATTTACTGCCTCTAGTTTGCAGCACTGCAGTGCTCTCCTGCCACAACTCATTCTCTTTTCATCATTCTTCACGGATTTCATCACAGCCAAAGTTCTGCTACATGTATAATTTGGTGTGCCAGGTTCCATCCATTTATCATCCTTGCCTTGCTTATAGGTATTGCTAGCATGTCATTTTAAAGAGCATATTTTCATTGTTTGAATTTTTTCTATAATTTGTTCTTCATTGATTTTGTAACCTTTGCTAGAACATACCCTGAACTTGTTTCTGGACCAGCTTGCACATGAAGTTCATACAAAAATCTCATCAAACTTCTAAACACTAGAGATTCTGCAGGTGCTGAAAGTCTTGAACAACACAGTGGTGTAGGAACTCGGCCTCTATGGAGGAGAATGAACGCTTGATGTTTCAGGCTGAGACCCCATCAAACTTCTAGTTGTTTCTGATGAGGTTACTTGGGAAGAATGTTAAACAAAATGCAAGGGAAACTCCTTGCCATTCCTCATTGGGTGAGGGAATATTTGAATTAACTGGTGCATCGATACAACATCTCACTTAAATTTCATTTCACAGCATTCCTGTGGTTCAATGGTTCTTCAGGTTCTTGGCTGGGCATTGATCCTGCAAACTTCTGACTCAGAAATGAGGGTGCAGTTTTGCATCCATACTGTTACTGTGCATGTATTGTTTAAAGTTAAACAGTGAGAAACAATTATTGCATATTTTATATTGCATACAAAGTGATAAAAATATTGCTGTTTTGTATTTTCATTTATATTGTCCATTAAATGTTCTTCCTAACAATTAAAAAAAATTTAGTAGATTGGGAAAGATAGAAGTACAGGTTGACCTTCACTAATCCGACTACCTGTAATCCATTCTTTTGATAATCCAGCACTGATTTCAAATTTTCCGTGCAACTGCAATTTCAAATTCCCCGGGCCACCATACCAATCTGCTGCACATTATTCTCGTTGTGCTAGATCTGTTGTTCATGTGTTGGCGTGCTCTTGTAAGCACAGACAGGCGATTCCTGCTTGTTTTCCTGCATTTATTAATATCATTTGGGTGAGGCGCGGCTGCCCGGCACCTGCCCGTCTCACCCGCCAGCAGTAGGGGAGCTGGCATGCATTGAGTCGGTCTGCCTTCTTGTCCACCTGCTGGCAGTCTCACACTGCCCTCTGGCGTCGCCTGGCTGGCGCTCCGTTCTCTTCTACCGACTACCTCAGATCAGATGTGGCCACCTGCTGAATTTAAGCATATTACTAAGCGGAGGAAAAGAAACTAACAAGGATTCCCTCAGTAATTGCAAGTGAAGAGGGAAGAGCCCAGTGCCGAATCCCCGACCGTCTGGCAGTTGTATGAAATGTGGCGTATAGAAGACCTCCTTTCTCCGACTTCTGCTGTACACCCAGATGTGCTTCCACCATCATCAACGGTTTTTGAAGAAACTGTTGACCAGTTTCAGCACCAGTTCCTGATGCTTCACTCATTTTTCAAGATGAAGATGTTGATGATCCTGACAACCCCACACTTGCAGACATGTAACTTTGCCTGAAGGTATATTAAACGTCTCACTTTAGAAGCAGAAGTGCTCAACTGTTCTGTATAAGTTAATTCCTATACATTTACCTGTACCCTTTATTTTATCTGTCCCTGTACAGTATATTACTTTATTAAAATTTCACTTGCTACTTATTTAATATTTCTGTTTCATTATTATCTAACTTGTACTGATTTACATGATATTTTAAAGGTACGATGAGACGGTTAGCTATTGTTTAATGTGATCCCTCTGTAATTCGACACTTTCACTAATCCGGCACTGCTCAGGTCCCAGAGGTGCCAGATTATAGAAGGTTGACCTGTATTAACTGAAGGCAAGAAATTTAATAATCCTTTACCCTAGTTGGTTCTATACCTTTAAACACATGATTAAGTTGGTTTCATATATACTGCTTTCTGTGTAGGTGTTTAAAAAGGCCTACATTCCCAGGACGCTGAATGAAGTGAAGCATTATGAACGAGATGTTGACATTATGACCAAGTCCAAGGAGGAGAATATCTTACATAAACAGCATGACAATGTAAGTGGTTGTGCTCGTGATGAGCTTTAGAAAAAAAGGAAGTATGTTTTATATGAAGATATTTACTGCTTATTAAAATAATGAATCCACAGAAAGGCATTAGGTTTCATCCTTGGGTATTTGTGGAAATCCACCCAATTTTTTTAATATATATAATTTCTCCTCCAAAGTAACTATTTCTTAAGTTAAAGTTTATAGTTCAGCTAAAGCACTGAAACTGCTTAACTGTGAATGTCAATACACTGGCCTAAATTTTGACGAAAGAATGACAAAGCAATCCAAATTCACAACTATTACTGCATATATCCAACAGTCTAGTATATGCATCTCTGCAGGTAAAGGCAGAAGTGCACAAGTTTCTGTGAGGAACCCCTGGCTGTTTTACATTGAAGATTTTTGCGGATTTCACTGAACCAATAGTGAGTGAGTGTGTGTGTATATATTTCCTATATTTTGTGAGCTGAATATATATATCAGTGCTTGGCTCGCTGTCTACTAAGCAGCACTGATGTTGTCCTCTGTTTATTTCAGAGACATGGATAGATAGCCTTTAGTAGACACCTCGTAGCACTGGAGACTTCACCATTGTGATCCACGATAGCCAACAAATCCATGTTAAAATGGGCAAGAGTAATGTCATTTCCTTCTCCCAGGCTGTTATCCTCATCATTGACACTCTGATCATGCTTTACCAGCTGTGGTGAGCAAGCTACATCTGCTACACCGGACTCTCAATACAAGCACTGTCACAGAAAGAGTTTGACATGAGCACAAAGAAATTAATTTCTTAACATCTCTGGGGGGATAAAAATGTACACCCTCCAGACCAATACTAATTCCTTGCCTTTACTACTCAAAGCGGGGAAGCAGCAGTTGGGAAGACCCTGAGAAGCTGTTGTTTCCACCATGGCAGCTCAGGTTCAAAGGTTCATTTTATTATTAGAGTATTACACAGAATACAACTCTGAGATTCATCCCCTCCCCCCCCCCCCACCACCACCCTAATCCTCCCTCGCACAAAAAACTAACAGATGGCCCACCCGGACATGGCAGCTCAAACTCAGTCCTTCAGTGGAGCCTTCAACTGCCGAGACGTGGCTTTCCAACTTCCAGTCCCATGGGGGGAGGGGGAGGTGCGATCTCAAGCCTGATGGGGCCTCTCATGTCAGATTGAGAGGTTACTTGCAATAAGTTAAAGGAGTACACAACCCAACTAATTGCACACCCCACATATCTCAACCAGATGACAGATGAACAGCACCTTAGAGCCGACAAAAATGAGCTGGAAACAGATTATCCTTGACCCGGGGGACTACTGAAGAAAAACAAAAGAACCAATTGTGCATATTATAAAATCAATTAATCTCTTTCAGATGTTGTGGATCTATTGAGATTCTTAATATTTTTAGAAAATACCACAGGTAGAAGTATGTTCAGTGTGATTAATTCCAGTTTTTGTAAATATGCCTTCAAACAGCATGTGTTTTACATTTGTTTTAAAACAATTTACTTTAGGACACTATGATTTATGATTTTGCTTAGATTCTGTACCAGACTGTAACAGGAATGAAGAAGGACTTGACAGGTGTACAACAGGTAAGATTTGTTTCTGGCAAATGAGTTTGGATGTAAGGATTCTTTAATTCCTGGTCTATGGGGTACCCAGAATCTTGTCTAAATTGCAAAGGAAGTTTGAGAAAAGCGGCCATTTTGTGTGTTCTTACCAAGTACATTTTCAAGATTTAAATGTCAGAATTGATGTGGGCAAACTTCATTTTGCTGCAGGGTTTTAATGGTATGTTTCTTTTTTAAAAAAATATGCAGTTTGAGGAAAAAGGGAGATGAAACGAATGCCTTGAGAAGGGGTTTTTGTCTACTTTCTTGGAAGACTACATTTAACAGGGTTCAGCCAGAGATATGATATCTAAGAAATGTACTGAATGGGTGAACTGAGAGCAAACAAAGAGTGATGGACTTAAGATGTCATGTTTCCCATTTTGTTTCGGTATTTGAGTAATACTTCAACACATTCTATTGAATTTGTTGGTGATTAGTGATTTACACTTTGTAAATTATTGCGTTAACTTTGGATGGTAGATTGTCTTAATCCAAACCTTGGATTTCATTTTAATTTGTTGTTTCAGGTACCTGCTCTTCTCGAGAGTTCAGAAGAAAGTGATGAACAATCTAATTCTGATGATGATGACTCTAAATCAGAGCTCAATCCTGAAGAAGAAGAAAAGACTCCTTCAAAAAAGCATATCGAGGAAGATGAAACTAACAAAAAGGTGAGCTTACGTAGTCAACAATATTCCCTAACTTCTTAGCAACCTGAGTGGGAACTTAGATTTTTGGTTTTCCTGACAGCCTGTATTATGATATGGTCATGGTACCCATACAGAATGGTGCAATGTAGTAATTGGAAACCTTGAACTGTTATTTATTGTTAATACTACACAAGCGCAGGTGGACTTCAAGCACATATAGAAACAGGGTCTTAGTGCAAGGATGAATGGAGAGAGACTAGGTACTGAAGGAGGTATATAATACAGTTGTATACAAGGAGATGTATATTGTAATTTTTGATAGGAATGTAAAGTGGATTCTGCCAAAGTATTGCTTTCGTCCAAAACTGGTGGTATTATACTAGATTGGGAGGGGGAGGTGATGGGTCAGTTACCAGGGACAGCTGGCTGAAATGAGGTTGCATCATACCGACTGATGGATCTGATTACTTCCCTTTAGCTGTAACCAGAGACCAGTCTTCTTGGTTTTGGAATAATCGATCACCACTAAACAATGCCGCTCAAAAATTTAACCTGATTAAAAGAAAAATGTACTTGGAGCAGTGATGAGCATTATATCATTTAGCAGTGAATTAAATTCATGCATTTATTGCTTCCATTGGTGTAGTTGTAAGTTACATTAATTGCACCAGTGAGTTAATGCAAATGTGAGTTGATGCAAAATTAACAAACTGTAGGATAATGAGAAGTTAATATTGAGTCATTGATGCATTTCATGTTTCTGAACAATGCTGTTTCTTTTTTCCACAGGATAGGAAAAGATTAGTTAAAGAAGCCCAGCGAGAAAAACGGAAAAACAAAGTGCCTAAACATGTCAAAAAAAGAAAAGAAAAGGTTGCTAAAATGAAGAAAGGGAGAGCTTAAAAGTTTGAATGACTTTGTTTTACATCAACTGGTGTATGTTGATTGGCGGTCGTCACAAGTTTACAAGATGAAGAGTTCCATTTTCTAACTTGGTTCATCTGTCCAGTGAGGTCTGAAACTTCCATGTTCCAGTGCCTATTATTTCTCAGATCACTTCTATTTCTTCTTTCAAGTCCTAGTCTCTTTCTATCACTTCAGTCCTCATGTAAATAAGTAAAGATGGGTGTTCTGTTGTTATCCGAAAGTTATCTTTACTAATTATGAACGCTGCTGCATAAATTATTTTCCCAGTGTAAAATAATAAATAATCTTAACATGAATGAAAGATTTATTAAATATTATTCAAGACTTTAGTGAATATGTACCACATCCTGTCATGTAGATTAAAGGAATTCAAATTTTGGAAATGTTACTGAAGCCACCGGTAAGAAATTATTAAGAAATCTGTGACTTTAATGTTTTAGAAACATATTCAAATTTAGAATAACTTAAAGAAAAACAAAACTGAATTTAGGAAACAGATTAGGTGCATTATTGTAGAAGCATTACAGCTATTAGTCTAATCAGTTCGTCAGGATTTGGTAGATTCAAATTGACAGAATTTTCTAAACCACAGCACAAGTTGAACATGTTTCAGAGAGCTTAGATCAGAATTGTAATTGTCTTACGTTATGATATTACAACAAAGTAGTTAAGAGTTATTAGCCAATATTACATTTACTTTAGAATAATCTAATTCTAATATGATGTTACCAAAGTAAGTCTTTCCTAACCACTGGCATCACCTACCTTGGTGAGAGTAGCGAACATACTGCAGAGTGTGTGTTCAATTATGTATAGATCTTCAACGTTTCTGAAGAATCTTGTATAGACCATAACACATGGGAGCAGAATTAGGCCATTCAGCCCATCCATCTGCTCCATAAAGGCATGCAAGTGATTCTTACTTGAATTCTAAAATGATGATAGACTTCAGGGAGGATAAGCCAGGAGAATGTACACCTGACCTAATTGAAGGATTAGCAGTGGGAAAGGTGAGCAGCTTAAGATTCCTTGGTTTCAACATCATGGACTAAACCTTGGGCCAAACACAGTGATGCAATCACAAAGAAGGGACTCCAGCCTTTATTTGGACCTACAAATTTATACAATGGAAGGCATTCTGACTGATGATGCACAGGATCTAAAGAGGCTGCAGAGGGCTGTGGAGTCTGCTCGCTCCATCACAGGCACAAGCCTCCTCACCATCAAGGACATCTTCAAAAGTTGGTGCTCGAGAACATGGCAAACATCATTAAGGACAGTTACAATCTGAAGCATACCCTCTTCTCAATATTCCCATTGGGGAGGAGATGAGGAGTCCAAAAAGACACTCAACATTTTAGGAACAGCTTGTCAGCCATCAGATTTGATTAGTCCATAAATGCGATCTTGTTATTCCTCATTTGCACTACGTTTCTCTCTATAACTTGGAGTAGTTTGTATCTTTCACTGTACTGCTGCTGGAAGTCAAATTTCAGAACATACGAGGGGTGATTGATGAGTTCATGGCCTAAGGTAAAAGGAGTCAATTTTAGAAAACCCAGCACATTTATTTTTCACCCTCCCCTCATGTTGCCACCATGTCCTCGTGGACCTCCTTAGGTGATAAGCCCTTGAGACCGAGGTAGTGGATGACTGCATGAAGGCTGATGTCCATTTTCTCAGATGGTGCTTACTTACAATTTTCAATTATCTGAAACAGAAATACCACAAGAGTTATTAACTTCAAACTTTCTGCATAATCACTCAGAGTTGAACTGCATGTGCATGTAATGAGAGCTGTATAACTTTCTGCTTCTACTCTAGGCCACGAACTTATCAATCACCCCTGCTGTGAACCACTTCCTGGAAGTCCAAGATGCCGACTTATACAAAGAAGGGATCCGTATGCTCCACGACTGCTGGACTAAGTGTGTAAATGTAGGAGGGGACTATGTTGACTATGTCCTACCTTAGGCCACAAACCTATCAATCACCCCTCGTATGTCAATAATAATAAACCTGATTCTACAGGTTGAATAGGTTCTCTTGCATTTTATATGCACTGAAAATGCATTCAAGCTTTATTTCAACAGTAAGCCATACTTGTGTAAAGTAACTATAATCATTCTGTTGTTTAAATATGAGATTATTTTCAACTCTTACTCATCCTTTAAATTTCTGGCTGAAGTACTAAATAAAAAAAAAATGAGGGACAATGATGTAATCTAGCCTTCAGATAGTATAAGCTTTTTTACTGGTTTTTACTGATAATCTTTTAAACTTGTTAAATTAGTTTAATGACTCACTCTTTGTGAAGGCAACTGCTATTGGTTGCTTTTGTAGTGGTGGTTGCTATGGCAACCATGTAGAACAATATTACCATAAAGTTAGTTCCAGGCATTCATTTTTCAGAATATAGTTGATCTGCATACCATATCTCAAAAATAGTTGTTCAAACCTTGATGGTGTTTAAAGCCATTATAAGTAAGGCTGATCCATCACGCATAGCAATTACAATAGAGAAACAGAATTATATGAGTTTCTTTTGCAAAATGACCCAAGGTACCTGTTAGACTACTAGCTATCTTGTTTTAAGTCCTCCTCTGGCCTCTTATAGTGTACATAGAAACATTCTGTATGTCTGCCCTATCAAATCCTTTCTGGTCATCCCTCAGACTTCTTTTTGAGAGAAAAGAGCCAAAATCATTTCATTAGTACTGTATAACTTTTCAATTTTAGCAATGTAATAGTAAATCTTCTTTGCACATTCTCCAAAAGCTCTATATTACTATTCCACGCATACGATCTGGAAGACTCCAGTCTATAAGGCTGAAATATGTCAAACTGTAACCTTTCATTTCAGGACAAGGCCCCACTACCACACTGAATGCAGAAGAACATATTTAACTTCAACCTACCTTTGGCACTTCATTACCATCGCCCAGTACTTCACCATCAATGACCTGAGGGGTTCACTGGTGATCAATTGATATGGCTACATAAATACTGCAGCAGTCTCATGACAGCCCGAAAGTTTTTCACCATCTACAGGACACAAGTCAGGACTTTAATGAAATACTCTCCACTTGCCTGGATTGAGTGTTGCTTTGACAATGAAAGCAATGTTTAAGCAGCATATACACTGAATGCCAAAAGTACTGTCTTTGGGGCATCGGGGTGAGGTTTTAAAATGTCACATTTACCCTCACAGGAGTACAAAATGCAGAATACAAAATAATTTTTGAATATTGATAGGGAGTACCATGGGCAGGCAAATGTGTGGTTTAAATTGGCATCCTGGTCAGCACAAACGTGAGCTGAAGGACCAGACCCTATGCTCTGCTGTACTGGTCTATGTTAATTCTTTCTATTTCTCAATTGTACATTATTTTGTGGATTACAGTATCAACTATACTTCCAAAGTACTCCATTGTCCATAAAAGCTTTGAGTTATTCAAAGTCTATGAAAGGTGCGATGTAAATAGGCCTTTACTCCAAGAATGATTGAACCAAAATTCTATATGGGTTTGATACAACTTTTACACTTTACAATTTTTAGAAAAGGACCCCTGTTTTTGATGGATTAACCCATTTCATTCTCTTCAGTAACTTGAAGATCCTCCCTCTCTTCTGTTTAATTTCACATTCAGACTTTAAGTTCCCCTAATTTGCTCAATGAAAATCCAGCATGGTACCGTTATACTTAGCTATCACTTTTTCCAATTTGGTTCAAATATGTTTGCTCTTTCCCCAAAATCAAAGTATTCTGTTATTTAAATTCTTTGGATAAGCTCTCATATATTTAAATACTGGCCCAGATAGTCTTTGGGCTGCTCTCTCTGCAGCACTACGGCTGTGAGACTGCCCCCGGCTGCTGTGCTTTGTGTCTGCGAACTTTGCAGCAACTTTCCCCAATAATATGCTGAACTGAATACTGGGGCTTTGGACCTACTCGGAGCTGCTCCGGGGATTTGGATCTAAGGACTCAATTTGGTTTGGAATGCTGTTGTTGCTGGCTTCTTTTGTTCACATGATTCTTTTGGGTTTCTTGCTTTGCAACTGTCCATTAAACAAACGGATATCAAGGTTTTATAATTTAAACATTCGTTGGTAATAAATGTTCTTTGAATATTTTGTATATTAACATAAAACAATGTTGAACTGATGTCATTAATGCCTTCAGCGTGTTTTCCAAATGCTTTTTAGATAACTCATGTCTTGCGATGTGTATTGCCCATGTAGGGAACTTGAGCAGCCAATCTACACACAATGAGTTCTTACAAATAAATGAGATAACTGATCAAAAAACAGTTCTTCAAAAGATATTGGTTGTAGGCCAAATATTGGTTAAGGATCCAGGGAGGCTCCATCTCTTTGTTCTAATAATTGCACCAAGTTTTTATGCCCTCTTTAGGGTAAATTGGACCACATTTTAACCCCTCATTCAAAGAAAGTGTCCTTAACATTCAATCTAATCCACTGTCTTGATTGTGTGCTGAGGCCCTCAAAGTGGCGCAGAACCAACAGTTTTCTAACGCAGAGGCAATAATTCCAACAAAACCAAGGAAGTCCTTTAATTGGGGGGGCGGGGGCTTAGACAATCACTTGTAAGATCAAGAATGACTTCCTGCCTTTCAGGTTTGTTGCAAGTTTGCAGCTGGAGGAAATAGTTGAGGTAGGTGCAATTACAAACTACAAAAGACATTTGGACAGGTACATAGATAGGAAAGGTTCAGAGAGAGATGGGCAAAATGCAGGCAAGTGGACTAATTCAAGTTGGCACCTTGGTTGCACAGATGCATTGGACCAAAGGACCTTTTACTGTGCTGGGTAATTATTCTATGACCACTTCACCATGCACCTATGCTCCATCCACTGTGCCAGCCAAGATTTCCTGATGGCCAGCCATTTTAATTCTACTTCTCATTCCTATATTGACGTGTTTATCCACAAAATTCTCCACTGCCAAGTCAAGGCTACACAATTTAGAGGAACAGCACCTCATATGGTGTCTGGTGGCATGAACATCAAATTCTGCAACTTCTAGTGACTGCTCTCCCTCCTTCCTACCTCTTCTCCTTCTGATCCAACTAACCCCCTTCACCCCATCTCTATCCTTCCCGCATCCTCTCCACTGCCCATCACCCACCCACTCCCTCCCCTAACCATCCCCCCCAACAACTCAGTCCTTTTATTCTGTTCCACCTTCCCCTCCTCTCAGCTTCCATCTATCAACTTCCAGCAGCTGACTTCATTTCCACTTCCCCCCCAACTGCTCGTCACCTGCAAAATCTGGCTCCACCCCTGTCCTCTTTCACTGCAGATAAAGGGGCTCAATCTGACTCTCCATTTCTCTCTAGAGATGCAGCCTGACCTGATGAGTTCCTCTGGTAGTTTGTAAGTAAATTGATGGCTCTATTATGTACGTATTGAGAAAGCGGGAAATGGAAGGTGATTCTCTGTTCGTCAGTTGTCCAGCTGCAACAGGAATAAAATGGTAAAATATGTTGGACCTGAAGGGAAATAAGAAGTTAATATGTTATGGAAACTAGGTTTAATTTCTTACTGAATCATGGAACAGTGGCAGGTACCTGGGACTCCAGTATGATTCTGGTGACACCACTTTCAAAGAGGGACCTGGAATCTGAAATTAAGAAAATGCTAGGTATCCTATGCTCTAGTGACACTGAAAATCTCGTACCTTTATTATCCTGTTTAAACTGTGAGGGCACACCCTTGCAATTAATACTTTGAACAAAGCTAGATTCCCCAAGGTGTGTCTCTAACATAATGCTGTTGATTTACATTTCTTTTGTCAAATTTTAAGAACTGTGCTGAGAAGACAAGCTGCAAACTTGCCCAGTGTTTTAACTGCGAAACGGCCTGGAAATAGCACACCCTTTAATTTTTCGTCCTTGTTCCAGGAGATATCAGATCTTTTCTCAGCCCCTCCCTATGCAGGTGTGGTTTGGACCAGGAACTCAGCCAAGAATTGTAATAAGATCTGCATGCTGCAAGTTTGGACGCTTGTGTATTCATGTTCACACACTGCCAAGGCAATTGCGATGCATTCAGAGGTTGAGAGAAAAAAAGTTGCAGCAATTTCAGTGAGATTATGTTTAAACAGACCAGGCTTTAGCATTCCTACCAGATAAAGTGCTGCATTATCTGTATGATACGTAGTGATACAGATCAGCCAAGCCCTAGTTTTAATACGTCTTGTGCTGAGTCAGTTGAAAGTCACTGGGTACTTCCCAGTAAGCTAGATTTAAGATTTTCTCTGGGGTTCACACTTTTGTAGATTATTCATTGAAATTGGATATACTGTAAGAACTCTAACATCTCACTTAAATTCCCCCTAATGTATCTGATTATGCTAATATACAGGCCCACATTAAAGTCAAGTTTGTTTCATATGCACGAGTACATGTATGCACAGATGTAATGAAGAACTTACTTGTAGCAGCATCAGAGGTGTGTGTTTTATGAGCAGCATTCATGAGAACAATATCACGCACAATTTTTACAAGAAAACACAATTGGAGCAAAAAAAAAGCCAAGTCCATTCTAACGTAAAGTGATTGAAGTAGTGATATTGTTGCTAAACTGTAGTGATTAGGATTCCTTACCTCAATTTGGGGCCCCAAACAGTCCTTCAAAGTGAGGCAACTCTTCACCTGCAAATCTGAAGGGGCCGTCTATTGTGTCCATTGCTCCCAATGTGGCCTCCTCAACAATAGTGAGACCCACCATAAATTGGGAAACTGCTTCGTAGAGCACCACTGTGCCATCTGCCAAAAGTGGAACTTCCCGGTGGCCAAACATTTTAATTCTGATTCCCATTTCTGTTCCATCATGTCAGTCCTTGGCTTCCTCTGGTGCCACGATGAAGCCACCCTCAGGTTGAAGGAGGAAAAGCTTATATCGATTTCCCTTCTGGTAGAAAAAAACTCGCTCACCCTCCCCTCTTCTTTTCCCCACACTGGCCTCTTACCTCTTCTCACCTGCCTATCACCTCCCCTTGTGTCCCTCCTTCACTTTCTCCAATGGTCCACTCTCCTCTCTTATCAGATTCCTTCCTCTCCAGCCTTTTATCCTTCCTACCCACCTGGCTTTGGCTTTTAGCTTCTAGCTGTCCTCCTTCCCCTCCCCTCACCTTACCTTTTTATTCTGGTGTCTTCCCCCTTCCTTTCCAGTCCTGAAGAAGGATCTTGGCCTGAAATGCTGACTGTTTATTCATCTCCATAGATGCTGCCTGACCTGCCAGGTTCCTCCAGCATTTTGTGTGTTGCTTTGGATTTCCCGCATCTACAGAATGTCTCGTGTTTGTGATTGGGGTTGTATCAGATGGTTCAAGAACCAAGTGGTTGAGGAATTAGCTGTTCTGATGTGGGACTTCCAAGTTTCTGTACCTATTGTCTGATGGTAACTGTGGGAAGATGGCATGGCCTGGATGCTGGGGATCGTTGATGATGGATGATCTCCTGTAAGTACTTCTGATGGTGAAGAGAGATCTGTCATTTACGTATTGGGCTGAGACCACCATGCTCTTTAGCTTGTTCTTCCTGCAAATTGAATTGCTGTACCAGTCAAGACACATTGAACAGTGCATCTGTAGAAGGCTTTTCAGAGTGTTTGGTGGCATGGAAAGCTACTTCAGCCTTTTAAGAAAGTGGAGATACTTGTAGAGATCTTTGTGCTGGGCCCAGAACGAGTCTACCCAGGAATTTATAACTGCTGACCCTCTCCACCAATGTAGACTGGTATATTTTCACCATTCTTCCCCTTCCGGAAGTCACCAAGCAGTTCTTTAGCTTTATTGAAGGTGATCAAGAGGCTGTTATTGTGGCACCAGACAACCAGGTGTACTAGCTAACACCTGCATGCTGACTCACCACCACCTGGTGATTTATTCAGAAAGCATAGTATCATCAGTGGGCCTGTGTATGGCAGCATAGCAGACATTTTAACAACTAAACGAGCTGGTTTTTTAAGAAAGCAAGGCTTGGGTAATCAATAAACCAGTTCAGAGTTGTGACCTACTCTTAAACCTTTATCTAGTCTCGTTGCTGTGGTAACGGACATACTTGGAATGTGTCAGCTCTCCCAGACACTGTAGAGCACTCAGCTGTAAAACACGACGAGATAAGAATCTCATGAGATAAGTGTTAAAACCAAGGAATCAATTTTCAGAAGCACGCATTGAAAATATACAATATTTATTAAGATGCTCCCTATTTTTAACACAAGTGAATAAAGTACCAAATGGTAAAAATTAAAATGTTTTAAATAGAAAGCAACATTTGAGTTGAATTAACAGCTTCCTCTGATTAGAAAGTTTAATTCTAATTTGCTGGTAGGAATTGTCTTTGTCAGGTTAAGAGGAATTTTTAAATGCTCTATAAGAATTCCAGAGATAAAGTGAGGCAATGGGATTAACTAATTCCTAATGGAGAAATGTCTAGCCGGTGCCATATTTTGACTAACGCTGAACAGACGTTGCTGAGTATAACTGGTCTTCTGAAATAAAAGGAAGAAGTATGGTCTAAAATTCATATTGAGGTCATATAAGGTTCCACCATCAAGTATCTGTCCAGTTTCCATTTAATGTGTGACTTCAGCTCCCATGACCTTTACAGAAGAAGCGACAATTGTCTGTTGATAGATAATTCATCCCAAGTGTTGCGTGATCATACGTATATCCCTGGTAGCTCCCCAGTAAACCTCTTCTCTAAGCCCTTCAAGTCTTTACTGAAATGCAGCACTTTCAAAGTAAATTTATTATCGAAGTGTATACAACCCTGAGATTCATTTTCCTGTGGACAATCACAGTAAATACAAGAAATGCAATGGAATCAATAAAAGACCACACCCAACAGGACAGACAATAACCAACAAGCGAACTATGCAATTACAAAAATAAAGAGAGGAAAAAAGAAATAATAATAAATAGTAAATAAGCAATAAATATCAAGAACATCAGATGAAGAGTCATTTAAGGAGAGTCCATAGGTTGTGGGAACAATTCAGTGATGGGGCAAGTTAAGCTGAATGAAGTTATACACTTGGTGCAAGGGTAATAACTGGTCCTGAACATGGTGTTGTGGGTCCTGAGGCTCCTGTACTTTCTTCCTGATGGCATCAGCGCGAAGAAAGCATGGCCTCAGTGGCTGGTGTGCTTGATGACGGATGCTGTTTTCCTGTAACAGCAGTCCATAGAGATAGGATATGCTCAATGGAAGAGAGGGATTTATCTGCGATAGGCTACTTTTTATTAGCTTTTCCAATCAAGGGCTTTGGTGTTTCCATACTGGGCTGTGAAGCAATCAGTCAATATACTTTCCACCACACAGTTTGTCAATGTTTTAGATGACATGCTGAATCTTCACAAACTTCTAAGGAAGTAGAGGCATTGCTGTGCTTTCTTTGTAGTGGCATTTACTTGCCAGACCCAGGACAAATCCTCTGAAGTGATAACACTGGGGAATTCAAAGTTGCTGCCCTCTCCATCTCTGATTCCCCAGTGAAGACTGGCTCATGGACCTCTGGTTTCCTCCTCCTGAAGTCAATAATCAGCTCTTTGGTCTTTTTAGCCAGATTTTCATTCTTGCCTTGCCCCTCATCACTTTCCACTGTATCACAGGTCTCCAACTTTGATATCCTCTCCTTCATCCAACATCCCCAACCCTCTTTCACTGCACAGGCAATCTTGAAATGTCTACAAATTAATGGACACAGGAATATTTAAAACAGTAAGTACTTTTAGCTTACAGAGAAATCTTGCATAATGATTGGTGTACTGAAGAAGCATTGGCTGTGTCGTGTTTAAATGATGACATTGAAAATAAGAGTCCAGAAGTTTGAAATGGAGAATAAAGACAGGAAATGACAAGGAGAAAGAGGCAGCATTGTTTCGGGTTGAAGACACTTCAACAGCGATAGAAAAATATGGTTTAAAGCAAGTACAGAAGCAGTGAAAGAGGGGTGGGGAGGTAGGAACAAGGAGAGGAAATCTTTCAGGAAGATCTGTGATACTGCTGAAGGTGATCATGGACAAGGTAAATGGGAGAGTGATTGGATGGAGAAACAAAATATTTAATAGTCATGGAGGGAAGGCCTGCAGAGGACAATGGAGCCCCGCCTCAAACACTATCACTCATTTGCATCACTACACCATAACTGGAGGCCATTCGGCCTGTCAAGTGCACACCAGCACCTTGCAGAGCCATCCCTCCAGTTCATCTAGTACTGTGGCACAGCTTGTGGACCGGCTGCTTTGTCGCACAAGCAAACCGGTTCAATCCACCTCCACGAGTCTGTGTGGACTTTGTGCATTCTGCATATTCTCCCTGTGACCCCATGAGCTTTCCCTGGTTTCTTCCCACATCCCAAAGGCAGATGGGGGTGGCATGAGAATCGGCTGCTGCAGATTGCCCTGGAGATCGAGTGATGGGGGATCGATGGGAATGTAAAGAGAATGCAGGGAAAATTAGTGAGAGAACTGCTTGTGAGCTGGCATAGACTCAATGGGCTGAATGACCTCCAAAAGAAATTTGGAATATGAAATTTCCTTTCCTCTTATTCCTCTGTCATTTAATAATATCTTTTTTTCTCACAGGTCCATCAAATTTCCCTACTGATTCTTTAGCCACTTCCTGACATTAAGGGGTAAGTTACTGTGATGTATTCATGTATATTTTGACCCCATGGGTTGCTGTCAAGCTTCTCATTGTGTTACATACTGAATGTAATGTGAGAGGGCATTCTGGGAGATGGGCTTCACAGGCTGAGCTGGCATTTAATTGCCCATTCCCATTGAGAAAATGGTGGTGAGCTGCCTTCTGTCAGCAGGTGCGAACAAGGCCCAAGTGCGGAGTGAGAGACACTGAAGCTGGTTGCTGGTTCACAGACTTTAATGCGAATAGTGTTAAAGGGAAAAGAAAACAATAAACACTAGGCCAAACAGATGTTAACTAAAACCCTCAAATGGAAGACAAAGCCAACATTACGGCTGAAAAGAGCAACTAATAATAAAACAAATACTGCTAGTCTCCAGAGTCAGGTGACTCGACTGTCCAATTTCTCAGGCAAGGCGGAATGCAATCAGGCAGTGAAGTGTTGCTGTGTCCGAGTCTCGACAAGCACTATAACGGAATGAATGGAGTTAAATGGTATCACAATGAAATAATAATTAGCTGATATGTGCATATTCACAAGTGCAATTTCCGAATCTGCTGCGCTGATGAATCCGTGACTGTGGCACCTTCTTCAATTGTTGCAGTCTTCGAGATGTGAGCATACCGACATGCCATTAGAGACGGAGTTCCAGGATTTTGACCCAGTGATGAAAAAGGAATAGTGATACATTTCCAAGCTAGGATGGTGTATGTCTTGGATGGCAACTTCCAGGTGGTGGTGTTCCCATTCTTTAGTTGCTTTTGTTCTTTTAGTATGTTGAGGTTGTGGGCTTGGAAAGTTCTTTCTAAAGAGTATTGTTGTCTTCATAATTAGAATTACAGTTATTATTACGGTCTTAGGACAGTCCAAAGGCACTAAAATTACTATAAATTACCAAATAGTGCAAAGAAAAATTGCTGTACTGCATCCTGTAGTTGGTACAATCTGCTGCTACTGTGCATTGGTAGTGGTGTGAGTGAATGGTTATGGATAGGGTGCCTATCAATAGGCTGCTTTGCCTTACACAGAATGACCTTCTTCCTGTTGTGGTTGGAGCTACGCTCATCCACTCTTTGTGTGGATAATTTCATCCCCACTCCCAAAAAATCCATCCTACTGCTCATCTTAAACCGGCACTACACACACAAAATGCCGGAGAAACTCAGCAGGTCAGGCAGCATCTATGGAAAGGAATAAACAATCAACATTTCGGGCCAAGATTCTTCATCAGGACTGGAAAAAGAAGTTGAAGTAAGAGTAAGAAGGTGGGGGAGGGGAGGACAAAGTACAAGGTGGTAGGTGATAGGTGAAGCCGGGAGAGGGGGAGGGGTGAAATAAAGAGCTGCAAAGGTAATTGGTGAAAGAGATTAAGGGCCAGAGGAGGGAGAATATGATAAGAAAGGATAGAAGACCATGGAAGGAAGGGAAGGGGGAGGAGCACCAGAGGTGTTGATGGACAGCCTAATTAAAACCAAAATTATTCACAAGTAGCCAGACATGACAAGTGCCCTATGAATGGGCAATCTGCTGCAAAGGTGTGTGTTATTCAGAGCTGCACGGCTTTCCAGTAACACACATTTGTGGCCAATTAACCTACCAGCGTATCACTAGGGTGTAGTTATGAATCTATACAGTCATGGGAAAAACATGTAAACTCTACAAAGACAACATCACCAAGGTTATGATCAAACTCAGATCACCAGTGTGGGGGCAGCAGTGCTAACCATATCATGGCCCCAATATGACAAAAGAACCATTTATAAGAACACAGAATATGGGAGAGAGGGGAGATTCCTGTAGACCTTCAAGCCTGCCTCACCACTTGATAAGATCACAACTGATATGATCATGGCCTCAGCTTTAATTTTCTATCTGTTCTCCATTGCCGTTGAAACATGATTCATAGTTATACACATGGAAGAGGCCCTTTGGCCCAATGTCCATTCTAACCAAGAACTAGTCCCATTTGTTCTATAAACTAAATATCTGCCTATCTCAGCTTAGCATGGACTCAAAGATTCACCTTCCACATAATTCTAAACATTCAGTACAGTAATCCTGAGGGGTAAAAAGCCTCTTTTGTAAAGATGGATTCAGAGTGCTGAAGACTTCTTCAATCCATTTTCATAATGCACTGATTCCATTTGGTACACCATTTTAGGCTCAAAACAAATCTCAAGTCACACAACACCTTATCCTTTATGAGTTTCCAAAGTTGGTAATAAAGCTGACAATTTCAGATGAAGATCATCTATTCCATTTTTCCCAGGGAGCAGATCTTTATACTAACTCCACAGCTGCTGGTTACATCTATTGTCAGCTCTGCTTAAGTGCCATTTAGACAGACACAAGGCAGAGGAGGAGATATACTGAAAATACATGTGCAAATGGGATCGGTTCGATTGGCATCGTAATCAGCACAGACATGGTGGGACGAAAAGCCTGTCCTACACCTTTACTTCCACAAGAGGTGAACATGTCCCTGTTGACCATCAGCTGTTTTTAATAGATGCACCGCGGAGAGTATCATATCCAGACTCATTAAGGCTCGGTACGGCAACCGTTCTCCCCAAGACCTCAAAACCTGCAGAGAGTTGTGAACACAGTTCAGCACATTGCAACGACCAGCCACCTCTTCATGTAGACTTTGTTTACACTTCTTGCAGCCTTGGTAAAGTAACCAACCTAATCAAAGACGCCACCCACCCCAGACGTTCTCTCTTCTCTCCTCTCTTGTCAGGCAGGATATACAAAAGCATGTACGTATGTACCACCAGGCTCAAGGACAGGTGTTGCAAGATTATCGAAAGAACCTCTTGTACACTTGACAATCTACCTTGTAATGGCTGTTCACCGTATCACCTGCCTGCACTGTATTCTCTCTGTACCTGTAGCATGATATTTTGCACTCTGCTGTTGCTTTTCTCTTGTACTAACTTGAGGTACTGATGCGATGAAATTATCTGGACTTGTGACGTGCCAAACAAGGGTTTTTCCTGTGACAATAATAAACAACTTGCCATTTTAGTTTTTACTGTTCTATGTTTATTGCCCCTTCTTTTTACCTTGCACCACAAGCATGGGACTTCATCACACCTCTCAACCCTGCACCCCAATGAAACACACCATCTTCTTTTATTCTCTGCACCTCCCCTGGACTTACATTTTCTACTTGCTTTAAAAACATTCAACTTCTAACTTCTTCCAGTTCTTGCAAAGGTCACTGACCTGAAACAGGTTGCTGAGTATTTCCAGCATCTCTGGTCGTTATTTGAATGGTCACACAGGGTTCATACAATTGTAAACATAGATAATCCTGATTTCTCTGCTCCAAGGTCAGGGAAGCAGGGTCAATCTTATCTTGTTATCATTTCTCTGATGAGCATGCCTCCTCAGCAAAAGGACGCTGGAACAACTCAATGGGTCAGGCAGCACTTGTGGAGGCAGAAGAGGTGATTGAGACCCTGCAGCAGGGCATGTATCCTAAATGCTGAGGGGAGGGATTGGGCTTTAATTCAATTGGGAAGAAGCAAATGCAGGCTCCTGGTCACCAACACGTGCAGCTCAGACTGTTCTGTTCCACTGGGGACTGCTCCATCACTGGGGAAGCACTTGTCAACGATGTTGGCCAAAAGTTTGGTTGTATCTCCAGTTCTTCCCCCGGTGACTGAATCTGGGGCAGGATATGTGGTCCTGTGCCAACGTGTCTAACATTTAACTAAAATGCTCATGAAGTTTATTTCTCATATTTCCTGTGTGCATAGGTTATTCAGCCATCAAACCTATGCAAATCTTGGAGCAATCACGTCAACCCTACTCCGACATTGCTTGTTGTTCCTGATTGCAGCATCTGGAGTTTCCTGCGTCCATATTCCTACATTTCCCTGTAACCAATTCTCATTAACTCTCAACAACACCCAGGGTCTCGGCCTGAAACATCGACATCGCTTTTCCCTATAGATGCTGCCTGGGAGTATCTGTTCCACCAGCATTTTGTGTGTGTTGTTGTTTGAATTTCCAGCATCTGCAGATTTCCTTGTGTTTGCCCATTAACTCTCCCCTGTTTCTCCTATCACCCACCTTGAACAGGGATAACTCACAGTGGCCAACCAGCATGCTTTGGGGACATGGCAACACAAATACAGCACCCAGGGAAATTCCACACGTGCACAGGCGGCACCCGAAGGTGGGAATGAGCCCTGTTCACTGGTGCTGTCAAGCAGCAGTACTACCTGCTGTGCCACTATCTGGGTATGGCATGCCCTAGGTATGGTATGAAATTATGTTCACAGTGAAATAGTTATCAGCTGCTTTTTGCTAGAAACGTTTTGTTATGTTTTACTCCTGTCATTCGGTGATTTAAGATTCAATCCCAAACATCTCTGGAGATTTTTGTACAGTTTGCAGTGGTGACCTGAGAGTAGCCACTAGGTTGATACGAATAGGGGTATACTAGGTTGGTAACCAATGCATCATTACAACAGTAGCATTTGGTATGCTTGACTTCATAGTCATCAAGTTGGGATGTTATCTCACAACTGGTTATGCTACACATGGAACAGTCCTGGTCAGCAAACTACAGGGAGGATATGGTAGCAGTACAAAGAATATAGAAAATCCCTCTGGGATTCCCTTGTCCCTCCTCACTAATCTCCCTCCAGGCAGTGGCCTAAGTCCAACACCTGCTCATCCACCTCCTCCCCCACTTCCTCCCTCACCTCCATTCAGAGCCTCAAACAGTCCTTCCAGGTGAGGCAACACTTCACCTGTGAATCTGCTGGGGTCATCTATTGTGTCCGGTGCTCCCAATGTGGCCTGCTCTACACTGATGAGAGCCGTTGTAAATTGGGGGACCGCTTCATCGAGCACCTCCGCACCAGCCGCCGCAAACAGGACTTCTCAGTGGACAATCATTTTAATTCTGATTCCCATTCCTGTTCTGGCATGTTGATCCATTGCTGCCTCTTGTGATAAGATAAGGCCACCCACAGAATGGAGGAGCAACACCTTATGTCTGGGTACCCTCCAACCTGATGGCATGAATATCAATTTCTTCTTCAAGTAAAACATAACCCACCCACCCTTTCCTCTTCACTACTCTGACCTTTTACTTCTTCTCATCTGCCTATTACTTTCCCCTGGATCCCTTCCTCCTCGCCCTTCTGCTATGGTCCACTCCTCTCCTATCAGATTGTCTTTATTCTGGCATCTCCCTTCCTTCTCAGTCCTGATGAATGGTCTTGGCCCAAAACACCAACAGTTTATTCTTTTCCATAGATGCTGCCTGACCTGCTGAGTTCCTCTAGCATTTTGTGTGTGTTGCATTTCCAGGATGTTGACTGGAATGGATTGTTGTAGTTTTAAGGAGAGATTGGATTGGCTCAGGTTATTTTTCTGTAATATAAAAAGCTGAGGAATGATTTTATAGGGGTACTGATAAGATGGATAGAACTTTTACTTACCTTGGGTAAGGGAGTCGAGAATGAGAGGGTACAGGTTTAAGGAGAAGGGGGAGAAATTTACCCAGAAGTGGTGGTTATTTAGAATAACCTGTCGGAAAAGGTGGTAAAGGCAAATACAATTATGTATACAAGATGAGAAAGAGTAAACAGCCGACATTTCAGGCCGAGTTTCTTCATCGGCACTGCAGTCCTGATGAAGGGTCTCAGCCCAAAATGTTGACTGTTTACTCTTTTCCATAGATGCTGCCTGGCCTGCTGAGTTCCTCCAGCATTTTGTGTGTGCTGCTTGGATTTCCAGCATCTGCAGAATGTCTTGTGTTTATGTTT
Organism: Hypanus sabinus; assembly: GCF_030144855.1. NCBI lineage: Eukaryota > Metazoa > Chordata > Chondrichthyes > Myliobatiformes > Dasyatidae > Hypanus > Hypanus sabinus. Next base: position 92,422,786 of record NC_082706.1, read on the forward strand.
AAAAGACACCTACTTAGACAGAAAGGTAGAGAGGAATAAGAGCCTAATACAGATAAATGCCGATAGGCATCATGGTTGCCATGGACAACATGGGCAATAAGGGTCCATTTTGTACTATGATTCTATGAATCTATATTTGTAATGAATTAGCTGTTCATTAGTCACTACATTTGGTCTCAGCATAGTTGAACTAGGCAAGTTGAAGAAGGCAAGGGAAATTATTGGACAAGTTTTCCACCCCTGTTGATCTTCAGGCAAGTCCTAAACAAACTGGACATTTTGTGAGAACAGATTAGGATCAGCTGCAAAGTTGAGTAGTAGTGTCATTGTCTGACTGGACCTATAAAGTTACAGAGAAAATCCAGAAGTTACAGTGACCCAGATGTGGAAAGGCTGGGATCAGTTGTGTCTGTTTTACTGATAGGATTGTTTAACTAAATTATATATCAAGCAACAACGAGAAGATAATTTGCTGTAATTTATCGTTAGGTGAACTTACAAACATTCACCCCGCCCTCAAATTCACCTGGTCTATTTCCAACACCTCCCTCCCCTTTCTAGATCTTTCTGTTTCTATCTCTGGAGACAGCCTATCCACCGATGTCTACTACAAACCTACTAACTCCCATAGCTACCTAGACTATTCCTTCTCCCACCCTGTCTCCTGCAAAAATGCTATCCCTTTTTCTCAATTCCTTCGCCTGCGCAACATCTGCTCTCATGATGAGGCCTTTCATTATAGGACAAAGGAGATGTCTTCCTTTTTTAAAGAAAGGGGCTTCCCTTCATCCACTATCAACTCTGCCCTCCATCGCATCTCCCATATTTCATGCACCTCTGCTCTCACCCCATCCCCCCGCCAGCCCACCAGGGATAGAGTCCCCCTGGTCCTCACCTATCACCCTACCAGCCTACAGATCCAACGAAAATCCTCCATAACTTCCGCCACCTCCTACGTGATCCCACCGCCAACCACATCTTCCCCTCCCCCCCTCTCGGCTTTCCGCAGGGATCGCTCCCTGTCCATTCATCCCCCCATTGCTCCCCACAGACCTCCCTCCGGGCACTCATCCCTGCAAACGGAAGAAGTGCTACACCTGCCCCCACACTTCTTCCTTCACCACCATCCCAGGCCCCCGACAGTCCTTTCAGGTGAGGCACCACTTCACCTGCGAGTCAACTGGGGTGATATACTGTATCCGGTGCTCCCGATGTGGCCATTTATACATTGGGGAGACCCACCGCAGACTGGGAGACCGTTTCACCGTACACCGGCGCTCAGTCCTCCAGCAGTGGCAGGATCTCCCTGTGGCCACACACTTCAATTCCACAGACCACTCCCACTCTGATATGTCTGTCCATGGCCTCCTCTACCGCCAAGATGAGGCCACACGCAGGTTGATGGAGCAATACCTTATCTCCCGCCTAGGTAGCCTCCTTCCTGCTGGCATGAACAGCCAACTCGCAGACGTCAGTTGATACCCCTGCCCCCCACCTTTACCCCCATCCCTATCTATTATTTTAGTCTGGTTCTTTTTCTCTCTCTTTTCCCCCCTCACTATAATCTCCCCCCAGCCCTACCTTTCTTTCTCTTTTATTTCCCATAATTCTCCACCTTCCCCCTAGCCTATTTCCCTCAAGCCTATCACTTCCCAGCTCTCTACTTCATCCCTCCCCCCACTTCTTAAACCCCCTCGACCATTCCATGTTACTTCACTCCTGATGAAGGGTTTCGGCCCGAAACGTCGTTATTACCTCCTCCCATAGATGCTGTCTGGCCTGCTGAGTTCTGCCAGCATTTTGTGTTTTTTATTTATTTCCAGCATCTGCAGATTCATTCGTGTTGCCTTACAAATTTGATTTAGTTTTGATCAAACAATTATTGTCTGGGCAATTAAGTTGATATATGTGTGTAACCAAGACAACATATGTGGGGTTGGGCAGCAGTAGTCAGAGTGCAAGTTATCCACCTGAAGAAGGATAAAACACCTGTATGAAATGGAAAACAAGTGAGTCACTGTGAGAAAGTTACACTATATGATGTAGCCACAATCAGCCTGAGGGAACAATAAGTACTGTCTTTGGAAGTGAATAGAATAAAAACAGACATCACTTTTAATGATACCTCAATTGATGTTAATGCCAGCTGAGTGGTATTTTCTGATCAACTCCAGTACATTTTTTTTCTGTGTTTGTGTGTTGCTGAGAGGGAAGAGGGTGATGTGACAGATATTTCCCCGTCCAAACAAACATGATGTGAATTTTATTTATTTTTACTCATTTCAATCTATATGAAACCAAAAGCAATAAATGAAGAAGGGAGATTGGTGGTTTTATACACTGTCTGGTTATTATTTTAATTAGGGTTAGGGTGTTGGCAAATTCTGCTGACTGTTTTCCCTAGAGTTTTATAATGGATGCTTAGTCTCAAGGGACTTGATCATATCCTTTACTTCACAGTTTGCAATATTAATGTCTCTTTTAATAATAGAAACATAGAAAGCCTACAGCACAATACAAGCCTTTTGGCCCACAAAGCTGTGTTGAACATGCCCTTACCTTAGAAATTACATAGCGTTACCCATGGCCCTCTATTTTTCTGAGCTCCACGTACATATCCAGGAGTCTCTTAACAGACCCTATCATATCCGCCTCCACCACTGTCGCCGGCAGCCCATTCCATGCATGCAAGTCAAGTCAAGTCAGTTTTTATTGTCATTTCAACCATAACTGGTGGTACAGTACACAGTAAAAACAAGACCATGTTTTTCAGGACCATGGTGCTACATGAAACAGTACAAAAACTACACTGAACTATGTAAAAACAACACAGAAAAAAACTACACTAGACTACAGACCTACCCAGGATTGCAGAAAGTGCTCAAAACAGTGCAGGCAATACAATAAAAAAAACAATAGGCACAGTTGAGAGCAGTAAGTTGGTGTCAGTCCAGGCTCTGGGTATTGAGAAGTCTGATGGCTTGGGGGAAGAAACTGTTACATAGTCTGGTCCTGAGAGCCCAAATGCTTTGGAGCCTTTTCCCAGATGGCAGGAGGGAGAAGTGAGAAGAGTTTCTCACCATTCTGCTTTTAAAAAAAACCTACCCCTGACATCTCCTCTGTACCTACTTCCAAGCACCTTAAACCTGTGTCCTCTCCTGCTAGCTATTTTAGCCCTGGGGAAAAAGCCTCTGACTATTCACACGATCAATGCCTCTCATCATCTTAAACACCTCTATCAGGTCACCTCTCATCCTCCGTCGCTCCAAGGAGAAATGGCTGAGTTCACTCAACCTATTCTCATTAGGCATGCTCCCCAATCCAGGCAACATTCTTGTAAATCTCCTCTGCATCCTTTCTATGGTTTCCACATCCTTCCTGTAGTGAGGCGACCAGAACTGAGCACAGTACTCCAAGTGGACTCTGAACAGGGTCTTATATAGCTGCAACATTACCTCTTGGCTCCTAAACTCATTCCCATCATTGATGAAGGCCAATGAACTGTAAACCACCTTAACCACAGAGTCGACCTGTGCAGCTGCTTTCAGCATCCTATGGACTCGGACCCCAAGATCCCTCTGATCCTTCACACCGCCAAGAGTCTTACCATTAGTACTATATTCTGTCATCATATTTGACCTACCATACAGATGGGTTCACGATAACATTAAGGGATCTTGTTTCTTGCCATAACAAAATATGTTATGGCAGAGAATTGGAAAAATTCTCAAGTATCTCCTTGCATGGTTTACTTCCCAAAGGTTTATTCCTATAGGTTTTATTTTGCAGCAGGCCATTTTGTACCATATGGCAGCAGAGTAGCATAATGCCATTACAGCACCAGCGATCGGTGTTCAATTCCCGCTGCTGTCTGTGAGGAGGTTGACCACTTTTAATTCCACTTCCCATTCCTATTCTGATATGTCTATTCATGGCCTCCTCCACTTAGGTTGGAGGAATAACACCTGTTTGGATAGCCTCCAACCTGATGGCACTTAGGTTGGAGGAATAACACCTGTTTGGATAGCCTCCAACCTGATGGCACTTAGGTTGGAGGAATAACACCTGTTTGGATAGCCTCCAACCTGATGGCACTTAGGTTGGAGGAATAACACCTGTTTGGATAGCCTCCAACCTGATGGCATGAACATCGATTTCTTGAATTTCTGGTAATGCCTTCACCACCCCCCCCCTCCCACTTCACCATTTCCATTCCCCATCTTCTGCTCCCCGCCCCCTCCCCACTTTTCTTTATTCCATGGCCTTCTGTCTCTTTCACCAGTCAACTTCCCAGCTCTTTACTTCATCCCTTCAAGTTTTGCCTATCACCTTTTGTTTCTCTCTGCCCTCCTCCCCCCACTTTTTAAATCTGCTCAGATTTTTTTCTCTAGTCCTTAGAACATAGAACAATACAGCACATTACAGGCCCTTCGGCCCACAGTGTTGTGCCGACTCTTAAACTCTGCCTCCCATATTACCCCCCCACCTTAAAATCCTCCATATACCTGTCTAGTAGTCTCTTAAATCTCACTAGTGTATCTGCCTCCAACACTGACTCAGGCAGTGCATTCCACGCACCAACCACTCTCTGAGTAAAAAACCTTCCTCTAATATCCCCCTTGAACTTTCCACTCCTTACCTTAAAGCCATGTCCTCTTGTATTGAGCAGTGGTGCCCTGGGGAAGAGATGCTGACTGTCCACTCTAGATAGAGTAGTCCTTCTAAAGGGTTTCGGCCTGAAACGTCAACTGTACTCTTTTCCATAGATGCTGCCTGGCCAGCTGAGTTCCTCCAGCACTTTGTGTCTGTTGCTTGGACTTCCAGCATTTGAAGGTTTTCTCTTGTTTGTGTTTGGTCGTCCAACGTGCCTGCCATTCATTCTCAAGATTACACATTCCATCATTATCCAGTAAGTTCTCAGATCTGAAGATCCCAAAATGTAGTGTTCCTTCCATAAAGCTCTCTGCCTTAGCACCCCACTTCCCTCCTTTAAGATGCTCCATTAAACCATGCTCTATTATTGACTATTTATGGTAGGTTTCTACCCTGAGATATTTTTCTTTGAGAGCACCCAACTGAAACACAATGAGATATTTTAAAGCCATGTCATTAATGAAAATTGTGCATCATGGTAGCAGTTATACATCATGGAAAGGGGCCTTTTGGGACAACTCTTGATACTAACAATGATAACTTTCTCAGTTAGTCCCATTTGCCTGCATTGGCCCATACCTCTCTAGGCCTTTCTTATCCATCTAACTCCCAAATATCTTTTCATCAATGTAATTGCATCTATGTCTACCATTTCTCTATAGCCCACCATCACCATACCAAATAGGGATATGGTGTTCATAATTTGGCATGACAAATTTTGATTTTAATGATCTATTTCAACATGATGATAATGAATAGGTTACAGGGAATTAAGTATAACAAAGGGTTTGATGTGATTACTGGATAGCCAGCATTGGCTGCATAGGCTAAATGGCTTTCTATGTCATAAGGAAAATGTAGAGAAGAGACCCTGGTTTATCTCACATTCCTTGCCTGTTTAGACAACTTATCCTCTCTCAGTGATTACTTTTGTAAATAGTGCAAGAGGAAACAAAGTCAGCAATATAAATCCTGTAAGTATATGAGTACCTAAGTTCTGGTGTTTATCCAGTCGTGAACAACAATACATCCCATGCAACATGTTGCTCAAATGTTAGGACACCCAAGGGCAAAGTCAGAATCAGAATTAGGTTTAATATCATTGGCATATATTGTAAAATTTGTTGTTTTGCAGCAGAGGTACATTGCAATACATAGTAATAAAGTCTATAGATTACAATAAGTATAATTATTTTAAAAATTAAATTAAATAAATAGTGCAGAAAGAGAGGGAAAATAATAAGATAGTGTTCATGGGTTCATTTTCCATTCAGAAATCTGATGGCAGAGGGAAAGAAGCTTTTCCTGATACGCTGGGTGTGTGTGTACCTCCTCCTTGATGGTGGCAATGAGAAGGGGTGAAGTCTTGGATGATGGGGGTTCTTAATGGTGCCTTTTTAAGACACCACCTTCCGAAGGTGCCCTGATGCTGTGGAGGCTAGAGTCCTTTTTCCAGTCCTGTGCAGTGGCCCTCATCACCAGACAGTGATGCAACCAGTTAGAAAGAAATTTACAAAAGTCTTTAGTGACATACCAAGTCTCCTCAAAATTGTAATGGAATATAACCGCTGTCATGCCTTCTTTGTAATTGCACAAATATCTTGGGTCCAGGAAAGATCGTCAGAGATGTTGACAACCAGGAACTTTAAATTGCTCATCCTTTCCATTTCTGATCCCTTGATAAGAACTAGTTCCCTTGACTTCCCCTTCCTGAAGTCCACAGTCAGTTCCTTGGTCGTACTGACATTATGTGTCAATGTTTATAAGATCGAGGTTGTTGTTATGATACGACTCAACCAGCGGATTCTATCTTCCTCCTGAATGAGCTCCCACTGCTAAACAAATGCTCTTCATGGCATGCGTCTCAAACAGCCTCTGACAACCAAGTCCAACTCCTGGCCTTCACGTCCTTATGCCCGGGGGAGCTGTTCTCACTGACAGGAGAAGGGGCAAAGGTGGGGCACTGGCACCTTAAAACCAGTTATTCTGGACAGATGGGTCTTGTTAACCACGGATGATAGCTCATCTAGGAGAGGGAAAACTCTGATTTCAAACCTCTGCTGCCTTGCGGCTGTACCTACTCACGGGAAAGGCTTTGGGAGTAAACCCCGAGGAAATATCCAGAGTCGGAGTCCCGAAGGCGGCTGACTGCTGTACCCAGCACACCAAACCCTATCGACTTCCGTCGTTCCTTTGGACCCGTCGTCAGCATGGGGGGGGGGGGGGGTGGTCCCACCGCATGGGCAACAGACGGATCTCCATATCGACTCTGCCCTGGCTTGCGCCATGGAGAAGCCACTCCCGGTGACGACCAGAGGTGCAGTACCCATGGTTGACCACGACCGATGGAGGCCACACTGTGCCTAGCCACACAGTCGTGGGTGTAGAGTGAATAGGTCAGTGAGCTAAGCACGTATCCTTGAGGTGCGCCAGTGTTGATCATCGGTGAGGAGGAGATGTTATTCCTGATCTGCACTGATTGTGGTCTCCCGATAAGGAAGTCAAGTATCCATTTGCAGAGTGGGGTACAGAGGCACAGGGTTTGGTGCTTATAGATTAGAACCGAGAGTATGATGGTGTAAAACTCCAAGCTGTAATCAATAAACAGCAGTCTGAGATGTGTATTACTCTCGTCCAGGTGATTCAAGGCCGAGTGGACAGCCAATGAAATTACATCCACTGTAGGCCTATTGTGCAATAGGCAAATTGCAGCAGGTCCACGTCCTTGCTTAGGCAGAAGCTGATTTTGACCATGGCCAATCCCTAAAAGCACTCTAACATCAATCAGAATTGTTTTCTTGCCTATGAAATAGCCCCCTGTCGGCTGTACCTGAACCTCTTGTATATTTCTGGATCATTTGTCTTCAATGCCACAGATATGCCCTCAGCAGACTACAAATCTCCTGATTCGCCAACAGCTTTTGGTTTGGGTATGTCTGGTATGTTTTCAAAGGCACACGCTCATCCAGACAGATCTTGATTGAGCTGATGACAACTATGGTGTATTCATTCAGACTCAAAGATGAATCCCTGATTATTGTTCAGTCTACTGACTTAACGAAGTCCTGAAAGCACTCCTCCACCTCCCTTGATCAGACCTTCTTGGTCATCTTCACTGGTACTGTGGTCTTTAGTCTCTGCCTGTATGCCAAGTGAGAGGACTTTCCGAAGTGGTTATGGGATGTCACGGCAAGCATAGTGTAATAGTGGTCAAGTGTGTTGGCTCCTCTGGTTCCAAAGGTGATGTGTAGGTGGTAGTTTTCAGAGACTTCTTCTAGCTGGCCTTTTTGAAATCCCCCACAGTGTCAGGGATCGCAACTGGGTGTGCTGCTTTGTGACTGCTGATCACAGTGTTCTGCTCCTCCACTGCCTGATCGACGACGGCTAAGGGTGGAGTGTACGCCACTACCAGGATGACGGCAGAAAACTCCCTCGGTAGGTAAAATGAATAACACTTGCCCACTGGAGGTTCCAGTTTGGATGAGCAGGAATGAGACAGAACCACGATGAGTTAATCATGAAGCATATGCCACCCCTCTACCCTTAAAAGCCTGAGCTGTCCCTGTCTTTGCAGTGAACAATGTAGCCCTCGGGCTGCAGCACTGCATCCAAAATGGTGAGGGTGAGGCACGTTTCCATGAAGCCAAGTACACTGCAGCCCCTGATGTCCCTCCAGCACCACAATCTTGGTCTTAGGTTTTCGGTTTTATTTCCAGAGACTGTACATTTGCCAGCAGGATATTAGGCAGTGGGGGTCTAGGTGGTCTGTGTTTCCGTCGTACCAGCAGTCCGTCTCACTTTCTATGCTTCCTTTCTCTTAAAGGGAAATTGCACTCGCAGCCTGAGTCCCCCGTCTGGGGTCTGCCAGTTTGAGAATCAATAGCTTTCTTAAAAATCTTAAAATGATGCTGCTTACTGAAGTACCCATGGGTAGTAGTCCTAACTGGGAATATTTGATGGAGCTGCGCAAAATTGATCTTTGACTGCGATATTGGCATCTGAATTTACACCACACCCAGATTTATTTAAATTGCAAAATCTGGCACTGTGGCACTCTATTACCTCTTTGAAAAGTGCACTCAACCCAAGGAGTGGAGATCTCCAGTGTATTCCATGAGCAGTATGTCATACATTCTCCATATTCCAAACATAACCCCATTAACTGTAGCTCCATCCTGGGATTTCCCCTCTGCTTATACGATGACAGATCCCCTGACGTTCCCTGACTCTGAGTGGAGGATCTTCCCAAAATATGTAAATCACCAGAGAGATAATATCTGCTGTTTTGAGGTACAAATCCCACTGACACTCCAGGAGGAAGTAGGCTTAGTTTAAATTCAAATGACTTCCAATTTGATAGGCTGAACCTGTCGCCCTGGCAACTCGTAAACCTCGGAAAGAGCGTGTAGCAGTGGGGAAGTGACAAGACTTTACACTGCTCTCACTCTTGAAAGCACCAAAGAGACCAGCAGGGAACGTGGCAGCTCATATAGAAAAATCATTTATGGATAAATTTCCAAGGTGTTCAATTGGTGGGTATAGACTTGTACTCAGAACTCCTGAAAACTCTGTGTAATTAGTGCAAGACTGAATCATTGAAAATGATATACAAGTTCCCTGACTTTGCACTTACAGCAGTTAGTTACTGCAAAAGACTCATAACACATCCTATCCTTCTACAGGTGTGCAGTAGAGAGCATCCTAACATGCTACATCACTGCATGGTACAGAAACTGCCCAATGCATCACTGGTACCAGCCTACCCACCATCGAGGATATATATACAGAAAGCTGCCGGAAAATGGCCAGTAACATCATCAATGTTCCTACCCACCCTGCTCACAGACTGTTTGTTCTACTCCCATCAGGGAGGAGGCTACGTAGCATCCACGCCAAAACCACCAGACTCAGAAGCAGTTATTTTCCCCAAGCAGTAAGGCCGATCACCCACTAACCACTCCCCCCACAGCCCTACTTTATCATTTCCTGTTAGTCACCTTATATACAGACAATCCCGTGCCTAGCATCGCTTGATGGACAGACAATCAATCTATGCATAGAAGCTACCTTTTGTATTTATGCTGTCTTAATGGTGATTTTTTATTATTGTATTCCTTATTTTATTGTGTTTTTTGTGCTGCATCGGATCCGGAGTAACAATTCTTTCATTCTCCTTTACACTTGTAGAAATGAAAATGACATTTAACAACAATCTTGAATAATCGTTACAGTTAATGCCAGTTATCCGGACCTTAAAAGAGACTCTAAATGATCCTTCCAATTTGAACAGGGCAGTTCAGAATACTGTCTGTTCTAGTCAAAACAATGCATGTGTATTTTTTTTTTTACCAAGCATGTTTCAGATTAAAAATTCAAGATTCAAAGTGTATTTATTATTAAAGAATGTATAAGTTATACAACCTTGAGATTTGTCTGCTTACAGGCAGCCACAAAGCAAGAAACTTGAAAGAACTGAATTAAAAATAAATAAAGGCCAACACCCAATGTGCAGAGAAAGGAGAACAATACACAATTCATGCACACAATAGAAGCAAGCAACAACATTCTGAACCAAATTGAGCCCTTGGATCAGAATCCCTGGAGTAGGCCCAAGCCTCGGTCTCAGTTCATCATATTAGCGGGGCAAATGGCCGCGAAGCTCACAGACATGAAACACATCAGGCCAAGCAGTCTTGCGGAGAGAGGAGTGAACATTGTGGCAGAGAGATGTAAATACAAATGCCTTCCAAAAACTGCCTACAGATCGTTGTTGCCATCTCCCACAGATTCCTGATAGGCATATGACAGTAAAGATGAAGACACAACTATTGACATACACTGTTAAAGAATGAAGCAGATATAAATCTTTGAGCATATTATGCTGACTGGATCACTATGACTCACTTTGCCCTGCCCAGCGTGTAAAGACTTCCCTTCATAAAAAACCACCTTAATCAGCAATTTAAGTTCCTTTTGCAGATAGGCTGGGGAAAACCTTCAGTAGAATGCAGAAATATCATTTAATTTTGCACACTTAAATGACAATTGCCTTTAGAGTTTCTCTTTCAAGATTGATCAATGTCATTTTAATTTACACAAGGAGAACAAAATAATGGTTACTCCGGATCCAATGCACAAAAACACAATAATATAAAAAAACACAGAAACTATAAATACGTAAGGTAGTTTACATCAGCAGCTGAGCACTCTTTCCAACAGACTCATTCAGCCCCGCTGTCACAAGGAGTTTACAAAAAATCTTTCCTACCAAATGCAATAAGCATATAGATCAGTTCACCTCTGTGCGACAGAACGCACATCACAGTACAATAGTCTCTATTTTATTATTTTGCACATTATTATGGCACATTGGTAAATTATTATTGTGTATATTCTGCACATTATTATTAGTTCAATCTGCACACTGCATGGTGTGTTTTTAAATGTTGCTGTAACAAAACAATTTCCCACATGGGATCAATAAAGCATTTATTATTATTATACATTGATTGTACATAAAGTGACACTAAGCACAGGAATGTCTGAACACAAGATGACTGACAGGAAATGATAAAGTAGTAGCGGTGATTTTTTTTTTGCCGCCTTAAAGTATTTTAGTGCAATTATGTTTGTTGCACTGCAGCCACTTTAACAGTACAGCTTGTTTTTCTGAGCTTCAGAACAGAGAGCAAACCATAGAGCAGGCATGGGCAAACTACGGCCCAGTTTAATCCAGCCCGCAGAACTTGATGAAATTATATTAATAAACCTTGTTAACGTTTTTTTTCCCCGCAATTCTGGCGTTTTCCCAATAGATGACGCACTCTATATACATTGACCTTTGTTGAGGTGCAGCGTATTACTCCACATTTGCGTTTTACTCTTTGTTTGGCTCGACCTATTTGTGTGAACAGGCGTTCAGCGTCATGAACATCAACAAAGCCAGCCACAGATCCAAGTTAACTGACCAACACCTCAGATCCATCCTGAGAATCGCCACAACAAAACTAAATCCAGACTTTGATGCGCTGGCTAAAAAGGGAGACCAACAACACTGTTCCCACTGAAATTAAAAAAATAAGTTTCTTCGTTGTGTTATGTAAAAAATGCATTTGAAAATATTTTTTTCAATATGCCTTACATGTTACATGTCATTTCTGTTAAGTGATGGACATGAATAGTGCGCAGGTGCACGTACGTTCTCAAAATAAAAATGCGCTCCAGATCAAATAACGCGCTCCGCATACTGGCGCGCTGTCACTGTTCTGTCTTTGTGCTGGTCGTTGTTGAGTTTTGGCACAGGGGACAATTGAATAAGAAGGAGCAGGACAAGTAGACCTGCATCTCCTACCGTTTTTGAAATAAAGACAGTCAGGAGGAGAGTGATGATGATAATATCTTGAAGGATAACAGAATTTTCAGTGCTTTAAAATAATAACTGTTACTATTAAAAAAAGCTGTATTTTATTCATTTAATTTTCAGTGTTTTAAAAGTCATTTCAATAAATAGCTAAATACCATGGGACTTCAAAGACAGATATTTTGTGGTAATGCATTTGTTCATTTTCAATTGAAAATAAGCACATGTTTTCTACATATCCCATGATATTTTATTTTCTCTTATGAGGTGTATTACCAAAACACTCCGTCCATCTGCTCCTGGTCTGGCCCCCCTGTCAAATTTTAGAACCCTTTGTGGCCCACAAGTCAAAAAGTTTGCCCACCCCGGCCCTAGAGGGAGCCAAGGAATTTCTCTCCCACTTCATTGCTGTGTTTTGTCTGGCTGTTATTTCTAGAAAGCTTCCTACAGAAAAACACCTTTGGCCGTAAGTCCACGAGACAGTGGTCAACACGGAGCATACTGCAGGAGAAGGACACAGTGGGTTCTGTGGGCTAGTTTTCCTGTCACTGCCTCATCAGAAGTACACACCCACAAGCACCAAGATTGCTCGCAGCAAACAAGATGCTGACAGAGTTCAGCAGGTCAGGCAGCATCTGTGGAGGAAAATTCACTGTAACTTTTCTAGTCAAGACTCTTCATCTGAGTGAAAGAGAGAGGGGGCAAAATCTGTAAGACTGCTTAGTGTCACAGAGTACTTCAGCCCATCTCATCCATAGTAATCTGTAATGAACTAGTAATCTGTCTAGCCCCATTGACCTGCACCCCGACCATAGCTCAACGCTATTACAGCGGGCATACTGAGCAAATCTACAGAATAGTAACTGAAAAATGTAAACGTCAGGAGCTGTTAACTGTAAACAAACTCTGCAAATTCAGATCCAAATAAATAGCAATTAAGATTCACAGTCACGTAATTTTTCACTTTTCACCCTTAACCCATGACCTTTAATTCTAGTTTCACCCAACCTCAGTGGAAAAAGCTTGCTTGTATTTATGCTATCTATGTATATCCCTCATAATTTTGTAACCCGCTATCAAATCTCCCCTCCTTCTCCTCTGCTCCAATGAATAAAGTTGTAACCTATTCCCTATAACTCAGGTCCTCAAGACCTGGCAACATCCTTGTAAATTTTCTCTGTACTCTTTCAATTTTATGGACATTTTCCTGTTGGTAGGTGACCATACTACACACAATGCTACAAATTAAACCCCACCAATGTCTTCTACAACTTCAACAAAACATCCCAACTCTGTACTCAATACTATGATTTATGAAGGCCAGTGTGCCAAAACCTCTCTTTACAACCATATCTACCTGTGACGCCACTTCTAATGAATGATCTATATTCCCAAATCTCATTGTTCAACTGCACTCCTCAGTGCCCCATCATTCACTCTGTAATTCCTACGGTGACTTGTCATTCCAAAGTGCAACACATCACATTTATCTGCACTAAATTCCATCTTCCATTTTTCAGCCCATTTTTTTCCATCTGGTTCAGATCCCTCTGCAATATTTATTGCTTTTCTTGATGTCCACTAAACTCCCAATCTGCCATCTGCAAATTTGCTGATCCAGTTTACCCGATTATCATCCAGATCGTTGATAAAGATGACGAACAACAATGGACCCAGAACCAACCCTTGCAGCACACCACTAGTCAAAGGACTTCAGTCAGAGACACAATACCTACTGCCACGCTCTGGCTTCTCCCATGAAGCCAGTGTCAAATCCAGTTTTCTACCTTATCCTGTTGGCAAGCAATTGAACCTTCTTGATGAGTTTCCAATGTGGAAACTTGTCAAAGGCCTCGAACATGTAGACGACATCTACAACTTTTCCTTCATCAACTTTCCTGGCAATTTCCTTGAAAATCTCTATAAGTTCAGCTAGGCTTGACCTACCATGCATAAAGCCATTCTGATCATCCCTAATCAGGCCCTGTCTATCCAAATATTTATATATCCTGTCCATTAGCATACCTTGCAATATCTTTCCCACTACTGATGTCAGCCTCACGGACCTATAATTTCCTAACTTACTTATAGAGCCTTTCTTAAACAATAGAATGACATTAGCTATCCTCCAACTCTCTGGCCCTCATTCGTGACTAAGGATATTTTAAATACCTCTGCTGTGCCCCCTGCAATTTTGCACTAGTTTCCAACAAGATTTCAGGGAATACCTTGTCAGGCCTTAGGGACTTATCCACCCTAATTTGCCTCAAGAGAGTAAGCATCCTCCTTTATCATCCATATGTCATCTATGACCTCACTGCTGTTTTGCCTCAGTTCCATAGACTGTGTCCATCTCTCAAGTAAATATACAAGGGGTGATTGATAAGTTTGTGGCCTAAGGTGGAAGGAGTCAATTTTAGAAAACCTAGCACATTTATTTTTCATACATTTACTCTCTTACATTTTTCTCTTACATATACACACTTAGTCCAGCGGTCGTGGAGAATACGGATTTTGGACTTCCAGAAAGTATCCACAGCAGGGGTGATTGATAAGTTCGTGGCCTAAGGTAGAAGGAGATGAGTTATACGGCTCTCGTTACATGCACACGCAGTTCAACTCTGAGTGAAAATGCAGAAAGTTTGAAGTTAATAACTCATCTCCTGCTACCTTAGGCCACAAACTTATCAATCATGCCTGATGGGTTATTAACTGATGAGTAAATGTAGGAGGGGACCAAATAGAGTAGAAGCCTTTGGAATTCTCCTTCACCTTGTCTGCTAGAGTAACAGCACACATTTTTTAGCTCTTCTGATTTCCCCCAAGTGTTCTCCAGCATTTCCTCTACTCCTCAAGTATCTCATTTGTTCCTTGATGTCTATACCTGATATACACCTCCTTCTTCTTCTTAACCAGTTTTCCTAGTGCTTTTACTCTTGCTTTTTGTTCTGACAGGAACATATATACTCTACACACTTCAAATTTTGCTCTTGAAGTCCTCCCCGCTTACCAAGCATCTCTTTGCCAGAAACAATCTCTCCCAATTCCTTACCTGTTAGATCCTTTTGGATGCCATCAAAACTGGCCTTTCTCCAATTTAGAATTTCAACCCAAGGATCAGACCTATCCTTCATAGTTATCTTGAAATTAATGGAATTATGATCAGTAGATCCAAAGTGTTGCTCTACACACACTTCTGTCACCTGCCTTGTCTCATTCCCTCATAGGAGATTCTGTATTGCACTCTCTCTAGTTGGGACCTTTATACATTGGTTAAGAAAACTTCCCTGAATAGATCTGAGAAACTCTATCCCATCCAGTCTTTTTACAGTATGGGAGTCTTTCAACTGTCTGCAATATCTGTTCAAATTTGTTCCTCTAAATCTGGCTGACTTTTGGGTGGTCCACATAGATGGTGGTTTTCCAGTTAGGAAGTCAATTTGGGAGGAAGAGAAGCCCAAGTCTGATGCTTTTTGATCAGAACAGTAGGAGTGAATGTGTTACACGCTGAAGTATAGTCAATAAACAGCACCCTGACATTGGTATTTGTCCAGGTGATCCAAGGCTGCATGAAGAACCAATGAGGTTGCAAAGAGCAAATGAGAACCATCATGCCTATGATAAAGGAACCCTGGAATATTGAGCTGCCAGTCCTGCCCTGCTCCCCTGCAACCAAGTTTCATTAATGTCATAATTCCACATGCTAACCCTTGCCCTAAACTCATCCACCTACATACTCCTTGCATTGAAATAGATGTAACTCAGAACATTATTGCCCCAGTGTTCCTGATTTCGATTCCTGTCTTTGTATGTTGTCTGAACAACACCTTTCCCCATAACCACTTCACTATGTGCCTGGAGATTTTCAGTTCAATCCCCCCTGCTACTCCAGTTTATCTCATCCTCCGTACCCTGGAGCAGCTCTAGCAAAGCTTCCTGCAAGGATATTAGTCCCCCTCCAATCCAAGTAAAGTCAAGTCACTTTTATTGTCATTTCAACCATAACTGCTGGTACAGTACATAGTAAAAATGAGACAACGTTTTTCAGGACCATGGTGTTACACGACACAGTACAAAAACTAGACTGAACTACATAAAAAACAACACAGAGAAAGCTACACTAGAGTACAGACCTACACTGGATTGCATAAAGTGCACAAAAACAGTGCAGACATTACAATAAATAATAAACAGGACAATAGGGCAAGGTGTCAGTCCAGGCTTCGGGTATTGAGGAGTCTGATAGCTTGGGGGAAGAAACTGTTATATAGTCTGGTCGTGAGGGACCAGGTGAGATTCTCTGTCAGGTGAACACCAAGAAATTTGGTGCTCTTAACGATCTCTACCGAGGAGCCGTCGATGTTCAGCAAGGAGTGACCTCCTGAAGGCAACAACCATCTCTTTTGTTTTGTTCACAATCCATCCCATCTGTTCAGGTCCTTCCTTCCCTGAAGGACAGCCCAATGATCCAAAACCCTGAAACCCTCCCTCTTGCGTCATTTCCTTAACTACGTATTAAACTGTATTAGTTTCTTATTTCTAGTGCACAGGTGGCAATCCTGAGATCACAACCCTGGAGGTCTTGTCCTTTAACTTAGCACTTAACTCCCTGAATCATGTCACCCTTCCTGTCTATGTTATTGGCATCAAGGTGGACCATGGCCTCAGGCTGCTTACTCTCCCCCTTAAGAATGCTTTGGACTCAATCTCAGATATTCCTAACCTGGCACCTGGGAGGCAACATACCATTTGGGAAACTCATTCTTGTCCACCAAGCCTTCTATCTGTTTCCCAAAACAATGAATCCTCTGTTACCACTGCACTCCTCTTCTCCCACTTCTGTCTGCATCATAGAACCAGATTCAGTGCCACAGACCTGACTGCTGTGGCTTTCCTGTGCTAGGCCGTCCCTTCAATAATATCCAAAGCAATATACTTGTTTATTGAATGGAACAGCCAGAGGGAATCCCTGCACAGGCTGCCTATCCCCTTTCTCTTTCCTGACGGTCACCTGTGTCTTGCACCTTATCATTCTGCCATCCTTCCTGGCATTCCCACTGCTCTAATTGCATGATAAGATGGAGAGAAAGAAAGAACGAGAGAAACCAGAATCTCGCCTGTCTTTGCTGAAGCCTCTTGAGCCGAAGTCTCAAACTATCCACTCTAATACTGACCACTCCCACACTGGCTGCTCCCAAAATGTCCACTCAGTTTAAACCTAACTTATTTTTATTGAGCTTTGCTAAGTGCTTCATTACACAATGATCTCAAGCTCGCCAAATGCATACTTCCTGCTTCCTCAACACTACCCTCCCCTCCACCCATTTTTGTATCATCCACAAACTTGGCCACAAAGTAATCAGTTCTGTCATCCAGATCATTAATATATAACATGAAAGGTAGCAGATCCAACACTTATCCCTTTGAAACACCGCTAGTCACTGCAGTCAATCAGAAAGGGCCTCCTTTATCCTCATGCTTTGCCTCTTTCCAGTCAGTTAAACTTCTGGCCATGCTCGTATCTTTCCAGTAATACCATGGGCTTTTGTTCAGCAGACTCGTGTGTGGCACCTGGTCAAAAGCCTTCTGGAAATCCGAGCAAACAACATCCACTGATTCTCCTTTGTGTATCCAACTTGTCATTTCCTCAAAGATTTCCAACAGATTTGTTAGGCAAGATTTCCCCTTTAGAAAACAACGTTGACTTCAGCCTATTTTATCATGTGCCTCCAAATACCACAATACCTCATCATTAATAATGGGCTCTAACATCTTGCCAACAACTGAGGTCAGGCTAACTGGCCTCACTACTAATGCAACCTCTCCAGCTTCCACTTTCAAAAGTCTGGGGTGTAATCCATCTGGTCCAAGTGACTAAGCCATTTACAGATTTTTCAGCTTCCCTTTCTCCTTATAATAGTTACTACATTCATTCACTTCTGCCCCCTCTACTCTCAAATTTCTGACATGCTGCTGGTGTCTTCCACAGTGAAGACTGATGCAGAATCTCCAGCATCATCTTCCAGCGGTCCAATGCCCACTCTTGATTCATTTTTTATAAATGCCTTCTATTGGGTTTTTAAAGCTTCCCAATCCTCTAACTTCCCTCTAATTTTTGCTGCATAGTAAGGCCTCTCTTTTGCTTTTGTGCTGTCTTTGACTTCCCTTGTTAGACTTTATTGCTTCATCCTCCCTTTAGAATACTTCTTCATCTTTGAGATGAACTGATCCTGCATCTTCCAAATTGCCCCCAGAATCTCCAGTCTTTGCTGCTCTAAGTCATCCCTCCTAGTGCCCACTCCCAATCAGCTTTGGACAGCTTCTCTCTCATGCTTCTGTAATGTGCTCTACTCCACTGTAATACTGATACTGACTTTATCTTCTCCCCCTCAAACTGCAGGGTGAATTCCATCATATTATGATCACAGCCACCTGAGGGTTGCTTTACCTGAAGCTCCCTAATCAAATCTGCTTCATTACACAATACCCAATTCAGAAATGGCTTCACCTGAGTTGGCTCGACCACAAGGTGCTCTAAAGGCCACATCCTACGCATTTTACAAATTCCTTCTCTTGGGATCCAGCACCAACCTAATTTTCCTAATCTACCTGCATACTGAAATCCTCCATGACCATCATAACGCTGCCCTTTTCACATGCCTTTCCTATCTCCCATTATAATTTGTAGCCGACTTCCTGGCTACTGTTCCAATGCCTGCAGGTAACTCCCATCAGGGTCTGTTTCCCCTTGCAGTTTCTTAACTCAATGCACAAGGATCCTACGTCACTTCTTTCCAAGGATTTGATTTCATTTTTTAACCAACAAAACCACTCGACTCCCTATGCCCACTTGCCTGTGCTGTCAATACAATGTGGATGTTGAACTCCCAGCCGTTATCTTCACTTCATTTTGTTTTATTATTCTTTCACAACAAGGAATACGCCTTTGGGCCCTTTGAACCACACCCTCCAGCAATCACCCGATTTAACCCTAGATTAATCACGGGACAATTTACAATGACCAATTAACCTACGAACCAGTACATCTTTGGACTGTGGGAGGAAACCCATGCCTTCCTCAGTACAAACTCATTACAGGCAGCTGTGGGAATGGAACCCAGGTTGCTTGTACTGTTATGCATGGTGATAACCTCTACACCGTGCACCCTTCCTTCAAACACATCTCAGTGATGTCATCAAGGAGCTGGCTGTCGATTTCTAACTATGTTGCCTGTAAAGGAGTTTGTTCGTTAATGCCAAGGCCGTGACCACAGCGGTTTCCTCCACGTTCCAAAATTGGGATTGTCGGTTAATTGGTCACATGGGTTTATTTGGGCAGCGTGAGCATATTGGGCTGGAATGACCTGTTACTGTGCTGTATCTTTGAATGAATGAAGGAATGAATGAACAAATAGAAGATTCTCTTCCTTCTTTTCATTCAAACACCTTCAGTCGTGTATTCACCACCCTCCTTTTCAATTAAAAAGCACATAAGAAGGAACAATTACTAGAAGCCAAAGTCAACAGATGAAGGAAACAAGTTCTGCTGTGCATCGTAATGAATATGTGTATGTGCTGTATGTTGGACCTTAGAGTTTAAATTTATGGGAGATTGTTATCTTTAAGTCAAGCGTTCTTAATTTTTTTATGAATAAAGTTTATTTTTGAAATAAGAAAGTGACTCTGGCAGAAACATTAGAACCAGAAATTATGAGACTTCCTGTCTGTGAGTTAGGCAAAAGTACCACAACTCTCTGCCCTGTCCAATGGTCACTTGTACAGCAGCTTTGTTGGGTAAACGTTCCACCATTGTTTGCTCTGTGCCTTTTTAGGTGTTTAGTTTCTTTTGAACTTTGGTCTATAATTCATTAACAGGATCATCAGTAAACTGTTTCCGCCCATGTACTATGTGGGATATGGAGTTCCCAATGCTTTCACAATACAGCAGCCACTATCTGTAGAAAATGAAAGCAGATCTAAGGTCTCAAAAGTTAAAGATGTAACAGGTTTTTACCAAATGAAAAGACACGGAAGAAGAAAAAGGGGGCAGAAATTAAATCAACTACAACATTTTTTCTTTACTCTCTTACTCTCCTTCATGTAATTTGTAAATACACGATTGTAACACCGTGGTGTACTTGCAGGAGCTTGTAAAGTTGTATGTCTTTGTTCTGCTTTGTGAAAGGTCGAAGTTTACTGAATTCAAAGCAGTGACGTCAATCCTTGTGCAAAGCTTATGCCTATCCTTTCAGGAAAGCTGTCTATACCAAACATGGGCAGATCATTCAGGAAGTCTGGTCTGACCAGAAGAGAGAAAGTCTGTATATCCGTACACTCATCCCACTCCTGGCACTTATCCCTGGAGGCAGCCAAAATGCTACACCTACTCATTCACCTCCTCCCTCTCTTCCATTCAGAGCCCCAAACAGTCCTTCCAGGTGAGGCAACACTGCACCTGCAAATCTGCGGGGGTCGTCTATTGTGTCTGGTGCTCCTGATGTCTCCTCCTCAACAATGGTGTTGTTTGTTGTTCTTTTTTGCACCTGTGGTGTATCAAGTGGCACTTTTGTAGCATTTGACTGTTGTTTTTATGAGGCTCAGCCCAGCACAGATGGAAAGCGTTCAAGGAGCCAGCCGGATTCGAACTCTAGACCACTTGCCTCAAAGTCCAGTGCTGATTGCTCTACACCACTGGCTGGCACTACATTGATGAGATCCATCATAAATTGGGGGATCGCTTCGTTGAGCACCTCCATTCCATCCTCCGAAAGTGGATCTTCCCAGTGGCCAAACATTTTAATTCCCATTCCCATTCCTGTTCCAACATGTCAGTCCATGGCTTCCTCTTGAGCTAAGATGAGGCCACCCTCAAAATGGAGGAGCAACACCTTATATTCTGTCAGGGTAGCCTCCAATATGATGGTCTGGATATTGATTTTCCCCTTTTGGTAAAAAAAATTCCCCCCCCCTTCTTCTTCTATTCTCCACTCTGGCCTCTTTCCTCTTCTCTCCTGCCTATCACCTCCTCCTGGATTCCCCTCCTCCTTCCTTCTCTTCTATGGTCCACTCTCCTCTCCTATTAGATTCCTTCCACTCCAGTCCTTTACCTTTCCTGCCTATCTGGCTTCACCTATCATCTTCTAGCTGTCCTCCTTTCCCTCCCCTCACCTTTCTAACCTGCTGACTTCCCCTTCCCTTTCCAGACCTGAAGAAGATTCTTGGCCTGAAATGTTGACTGTTTATTCATTTTCATAGACGCTGCCTGACTTGCTGAGTTCCTCCAGCATTTTGTGTGTGTTGCCCAGGTATTCTGTAAAGCAGTTTCACATTCGGCATCAGGTTTCTCCAATGTAGTGCAGAGCACACTCTGAGCACTGAATGCAGCACATTAGAATGGAAGAAGGAAGAGTGAAACATGTTTTCCCCGTTTGGGTCCCTGGAAAGTGGGAAGAGGCGAAAGGATAGGAGTTACAACACCTGCAGCAGCAATAGAAAGTGCCAGTAGTGATCTTGTTAATGAGAATAGATTAGCGGAATTAGGGGTCATGAAAGGATGAGAGAGGAAGGTGTGTCTGATGGAGGAATCTTTTTGAAGGTGAGTGAATTTGCCAAGTATGTTCTATGTAGAGGTTGGTGGGTGGAAAGTGAGGACCAGGGAATCTTCATTTGCAGGAAGAACAGCGGAGCAGAAATGGCTGGAGTTCCTGTGAAAAATGAGGGAAGTGCAAGACAGACATATTCCAAATTTTCAAAAGGAAGAAGGACAATACAGTGGCTGACAAGGAAGGCAGAGCTAGTGGGAAGATAGAGGATTGGGAGCTTTTAATAACTTGCAGAAGGAAACTAAAAAGGTCATTAGGGAGGAAAAGATGAATTATGAGAGGAAGCTGGTGACTAATATCAAAGAAGATACTAAAAGCTTTTTTATATAAAGGTTAAAAGAGAGTCGAGGGTAGGTATAGGACCAATACAAAATGACTCTGGAGATACTGTAATGAGAGACACAGAGATGGCAGGAGAACTGAATGTGTATTTTGCATCAGTCTTCAGTCTTCACTATGGAAGACATCTGCAGTATACGGGACATTCAAGAGTGTCAGGGGAGTGAAGTTTGTGCAGTGAAAATTACAACTGAGAAGGTGCTCAGGAAGCTTAATGGTCTGAGGGCGGATAAATCTCCTGGACCTGATGGAATGCACCCTCGGGTTCTGAAGGAAGTAGCTGGAGAGATTGCAGAGGTGTTAACAGTTATCTTTCAGGAATTGATGGATTCTGACATTGTTCTGAATGCCTGGAAAATTGCAAATGTTACTCCGCTATTTAAGAAGGGTGGGAGGCAGCAGAAAGGAAACTACAGACCTGTTAGTCTGATATCAGTGGTTGGGAAGTTGTTGGAATCGATTGTTAGGGATGAGATTATGGAATACCTGGAGGCACATGAGCCAAAGTCAGCATGGTTTCCTGAAAGGAAAATCCTGCCTGACAAGCCTAATGCAATTCTTTAAGGAAATTATAAGCAGGGTAGACAAAGGAGATGCAGTAGATGTGGTGTACTTGGAGTTTCAGAAGGCCTTTGACAAGGTGCCGCACATGAGGCTGCTTAGCAAAATAAGAGCCCATGGAATTACAGGGGAGTTACTAACATGGGCGGAGCATTGGCTGATCGGCAGAAAACAGAGAGTGGGAATAAAGGGATCCTATTCTGACTGGCTGCCGGTAACCAGTGGAGTTCTACAGGGGTCGGTGTTGGGACTGCTGCTTTTTACAACGTATGTCAATGATTTGGTCTATGGGATTAATGGATTTGTGGCTAAATTTGCAAATGATACAAAGATAGGTGGAGGAGCTTGTAATATTGAGGAAACAGAGAGTCTGCAGAGAGGCTTAAAAATGGGCAAAGAAGTGGCAAATGAAATCCAGTGTTGGAAAGTGTATGGTCATGCACTTTGGTGGAAGAAATAAACGGGTAGAGTATTATTTAGATAGGGAGAGAATTCAAAATGCAGAGGTGCAAAGAGACTTGGGAGTCCTTGTGCAGGATACCCTAAAGGTTAACCTCTAGGTTGAGTCGGTGGTGAAGAAGGTGAATGCAATGCTGGCATTCATTTCTAGAGGTATAGAATATAAGAGTAGGGACGTGATGTTGAGGCTCTATAAGGTACTCGTGAGACCACACTTGGAGTATTGTGTGCAGTTTTGGGCTCCTTATTTTAGAAAGGATATACTGACATTGGAGAGGATTCAGAGAAGATTCACGAGAATGATTCCAGGAATGAAAGGGTTACCATATGAGGAACATCTGGTGGCTCTTGGGCTGTATCCCCTGGAGTTCAGGAGAATGAGGGGGGATCTCGTAGAAACATTCCGAATGTTAAAAAACCTGAACAGATTAGATATGGCAAAGTTATTTCCCATGATAGGGGATTCTAGGACAAGAAGGCACGACTTCAGGATTGAAGGATGTCCATTTAGAACAGAGATGCAGACAAATTAATTTAGTCCGAGGGTGGTAAATCTGTGGAATTTGTTGCCATGAGCGGCTGTGGAGGCCAAGTCATTGCATGTATGCAAGGCAGAGATAGATAGTTTCTTGATTATCAGGCCATCAAAGAGTATGGGGAGAAGGCAGGGGAGTGGAATGACTGGAATTGGATCAGCCTATGATTGGCAGAGCAGAATCAATGGGCCAAATGGCCTACTTCTGCTCCTATGTCTTATGGTCTTATACTTGAAGTTAAGGAGAGGAGGGGAGAGATATGGATGAGATGTGGTCAAACATTTTATTCATGATGGTAGCTGGAAGCCACAGTACAGAAAAAAGCACGCATGCAGAAAGTCTCAACATCTGAGCAAATACATCAGAGAAAGCAAGAGATGGACTCAATTCCATTGCAGGAGGCAGAGTGAGATAAAGCGAAGCTAAGGCAGCTCTGGAAGTCAGTGGAATGTTTTCTTCTTTTCCCCCCTTCCCAGTTCCAAAGAAACTTCTTTGACCTGAAACATTAACCCTTTCCCTTTCCTCAAATGCCACCTAACCTGCTGAGTGCTTCCAGCATTTTCTGCTTTTAAACGTATGATTTTCAGCACCTACAGCATCTTATTTGGCTTTCAGAAAAATTAGAGGTCAGACAAGCCTTCATATAAGAGCGACTGACACACAGAATGACCAGTAGCGAGGACACGGCTGATTTCATCAGTGTGTGGTGGAACACACAGTGGAAACACCAGCTGCAATGCAGGTGAAGTCAGAATGGCAACATTCACTTAATCTGTTTTGCCATTGAATAACTAAAATATTTATCAAAATTTGGTAATGAATTCACTTCTTAAATGGAGACCTCAAAATCTGTATATAAGACAATTGGAATTAGCTTGTATTTTTTTGTGGATTTCATACAAAGAAAATTTTGGAATGGTTCTGACAGTTGTGTTTTTCATAAGATTCATCTTTAATCTATTTCAGATAAACTTTTACAGATTTTTTTTGCTACAAAAATCGGGAATTGAACTATTCAATAATCCATGGTACTAAATTCTTGCTGCCTCATAATCAATGACTCCACCCATCTCAGGCATTCTCTCATCTCCATTCTCCCATCAAGCAGAATATACCAAAGCTTGAAAGCACATACACCAGACTCAAGGACAGCTTCTACCCTGCTGTTATAAGACTATTGAATGGTTCCCTAGTACACAATCCACCTTATTATGATCTTGCACCTTACCGTCCATATGCACAACAGTTTCTCTATTAACTATAACACTTGATTCTGTTACTGTTTTACTTTGTATACCACCATGCACTGTGTAATTGATAGATCTTGCTTAATTAGGGTCTGAATTGATACTTTCCTTCTAGTTTAATTGTCTTTATGCTTGCTTATATGGTTGTACAATTACAATTTTAGTAACTTGTAGTAAAGCTGATTCTCTTTTTTGTAGTTCCTTTGTCTGTAGCCTGTATCATGCCATAAATCTAAATGATTAGGCTGTTCTAATCAAGGAATTTTCTCATCTGTTTAGTTTAACAGTATAAAATGATCACTACTTCTTTGTTCCCGGTCTTTCTTTGTCTTCGGTCTTTCTTTGTCTTCTTCCTTTAGTTCATACTTAGAGTAGGTTGGTTACTGTTATTTCTTTGTTATTAACATCTAATGAAATAGCTGTAACCACAATATTTACACTTCATTCTAGACTTCTGAAGAGCCTTCTGAATGGAATCATCTGTAGGTCCAACAATGTGTAATGAACCATGTGCACTAACAAGCTTTTCACTGTATGGGAGGCTATAATAAATCAATTCCATTTCCAAGCCTCAGATCCACTGAGCTGTACAATGCTGCCAAACAGGGTCGCAGCTCTGAAAGCAGTCAATCAGGTATGTTTGGTTTCTACACAATTGTACACAGGGAGAAATACAGCTGACATGCAAGATCAAAACTTTTGGATAGAGTGGATAGAGCTAAGGAACTGCAAGGATTAAAGGACCCTGATGTGATTGTAAACAGACCCACAAACAGTAGTGAGGCTGTGGTCTACAAGTTACAATGAGAGATAGAAAATGCATGCCGAAAGGGCAATGTCACAATAGTCATGGGGGATTTCAATATGCAGGTAGACTGGGAAAATCAGGTTGGAGCTGGATTCCAAGAGGGGGATTTTCTAGAATGACTGTGAGGTGGTTTTTTTAAGAGCAGTTCGTGGTTGAGCCCACTAGAAAATTAGCTAATCTGGACTGGGTGTTGTGCAATGAGCCAGAATTAATTAGAGAGATCAATGTAAAAGAATCCTTAGGGACAAATGAACATAATATGATTGCATTCACCCTGAAAGAGAAGCAAAGCCAACATTAAAAGCCAAAGAGAGGGCATATAATAGAGCAAAAATTAGTGGGAAGTTAGTGGATTGGGAAACTTTTAAAAACCAACAGAAGGCAATTAAAAACGTTCATTAAGAAGGTGAAGATGGAATACAAAAGTAAGCTAGCCAATAATATTAAAGAGGATACCAAAAGTTTCTTCAGATACATAAGGTAAAAGAGAAGCGAGAGTGGATATCAGACAATGCCAGAGAGGTAGTAATGGGGGACAATGAAATGGCAGATGAACTGAGTAAATATTTTGCATCATTGTGGAAGACACTAGCAGTATGGTGGAAATTCCAGGTGTCAGGGGTCATGAAATGTGTGAAGTTACCATAAATAGAGAGAAAGTTCTTGGGAAACTGAAAGGTCTGAAGGTAGATAAGTCTTCGCAGCCAGATGGTATACACCCCAGGGTTCTGAAAGAGGTGGCTAAAGAGATTGTGGGGGCATTAATAATGATATTTCAAGAATCACTAGATTCTGGAATGGTTCTGGAAGAATGGAAAATTGCAAGTATCACCCACCTCTTCAAGAAGTGAGAGAGGCAGAAGGAAGGAAACTATAGGTCATTTAGTTTGACCTCAATGGTTGGGAAGATATTGGGGTTGATTATTAAGGATGAAGTCTCAGGGTACTTGGAGGCACATGATAAGATTGGCTGTAGTCAGTGTAGTTTCCTCAAGGGAAAATTTTGCCTGACACATCTATTGGATTTCTTTGAAGAAGTAACAAGCAGGATAGACAAAAGAGAATTGGTTAATGTTATGCACTCAGATTTTCAGAAGGCCTTTGACAAGGTGCCACACATAAGGTTGCTTAACAAGCTACCACCCATGGTATTATAGGGAAGATTCTAGCATGAACAGAGCAGTGGCTATTGGCAGGAGGCAAAGACTGGGAATAAAGGAAGCCTTTTCTGGTTGGCTGCTGGTGACCAGTGGTGCTCCACAGGGGTATGTGTTGGGACTGATTTTTTTAAATGTTATTTGTCAATGATTTGGATGATGGAATTGATGGCTTTGTTGCAAAGTTTGTAGATGATACGAAGATAGGTGGAGGGGCAGGTAGCTTTGAGGAAATAGTGAGTCTTCAGAAGAATTTAGACAGATTAGGAGAATGGGTAAAGTGGCAGATGGAATACAGTGTCAGGAAGTTTATGGTCAAATTTGGTAGAAGAAATGAAAGGGTTGATTATTTTCTGAATAGAGAGAAAATACAAAAAAACTAATGCACAAAGGACTTGGGAGTCCATGTACAGGATTCCCTAAAGGTTAATTTGCAGGTTGAGTCTGTGATGAAGGAAGCAAATGCAACATTAACATTTATTTCAAGAGGACTAAAACGTAACAGCAAGTATGTAATGGTGAGGCTTTATAAAGCACTGATGAGGCTTCACTGAGAGTATTGTGTGCAGGTTTGCTCCTCTTACCTTAGAGATGATGTGCTGAAACTGGAGAGGATTCGAAGGAGGTTCATGAAAATGGTTCCAGGATTGAATGGTTTGTCATATGAAGAGTGTTTGATGGCTCTGGGCCTGTATTCGCTGGAATTCAGAAGAATGAAGATGACCTCATTGACACCTATCGAATGGTGAAAGCCTGGATAAAGTGGATGTGGAGAGGATCTTTTCTGCAGTGGGAGAGTCTAAAACTAGAGGATACAGCCACAGAATGGAGGGGCGTCCTTTTAGAATGGAGATTAGGTGGAATTTCTTTAGCCACAGAATAGTTAATCTATCAAATTCTTTGCCACGGGCAGTTGTGGAGACCAAGTTTTTATGTATATTTAAGGCAGAGGTTGACAGATTCTTGGCTGGTCAGGGCATGAAGCGATATGGGTGAGAAGGCAGGAGACTGGGCCATGATGAAATGTCAATTTATCATTTTACCCCTCATAACCAGGATGAACCTCGTTGTATCAACAATAAGATGGCATATGATATCATTGATGTAGTAAAATAATTATGTGTGCTTCATAGAAGCATTATTAAAATAAAAATTGACCATGAACTGTGCAATGGGAAGGGACTTACTCAGATATAGATCTCAAGTATTTCTAAGAGGAAAAAGTTGTTTAGAGTTCAAACTTCAAATTTCAAAATAAATTTATGTCACCATATATGCCTCTGAGATTATTTTCTTGTGGGCATTCACAGAAAATACAAAGAAATACAATAGAATCAGTGAAAATCTACACAAAGTCCAACAAACAACCTGTGCATAAGAAAACAAACTCTGCAATTACTAAAAAGCGCCAATAATAAGAATAAATCAATCAATAATACTGAGAACATGTGTTGTAGAGTCCTTTAAAGTGAGTCCATAGGTTGTGGAATCAGTTCAGTGTTGAGTTGAGTGAAGCTATTTACACTGGTTTGGGAGCCTGATGGTTGAAGGGTAACAACTGTTCCTGAATTGGGTAGTGTGGGACCTGAGGCTTCTGTACCTCCTTTTCGATGGCAGCAGTGAGAAGAGAGCATGACCTGGTGGGGTTCCCTGATGACGCTTTCTTGTAGCAGCGCTCCTTGTAGATGTGTTCAATGGTGGGGAGAGCGTCTCCTGTGACGGACTGGGCTGAATTTACTACTTTTTGTAGGATTTTAAGTTCATGGACATTGAGTTCCATAACAGGCTGTGATGCAACCAGTCAGAATATTCTCTATTGTGCATTTATAGAAGTTTGTCAAAGTTTAAGATAACATGCTGAATTCTTGCAAACTCCCAATGAAGTATAGCCGCTTTCATGCCATTTTTGTAACTGTATCAATATGTAGGGCCCTAGATAGATCCTCAGAGATGTTGATATCCAGGAACTTGAAATTGCTCACCCTTTCTACTGCTGATCCCTCTATGAGGACTGGTGTGTGGATCTTCATCTTAAACTTTCTGAAGTCCACAATCAGTTCTTTGGTCTTACTGACATGCAGTGCAAGGTTATTGCTGTGATACCACTCATCCAGCTGATCTATCTCGCTCCCATGTACCTTCCCATCACCATATGAAGTTCAGCCAATAATAGTTGTGTTGTCAGCAAATTTATAGATGGTGTTTGAGCTGTGCCTAGCCACGCAGTCATGGGTGTAGAGAAGGTAGAGTAGTGGGCTAATATTGCATCATTGAGGTATGCCAGTGTTAATTATCAGCAAGTTGGAGATGTTATTTCTGATCTACACAGACTGTGGTCTTCCAGTGAAGAAGTCAAGGATCCAGTTGCAGAGGGAGGTACAGAGGCCCAGTTTTTGGAGTTTTTTTATCAGTCTTGTAGGAACGATTGTATTAATCGTTGAGCTATAGTCAATAAACAGCCTCACTTAAACATTAGTGTTGTCCAGGTGATTTAAGGGCACTAGAAGAGCCGATGAGATCACATCCGCTATAGACCTATTGTTGCAATCGGCAAATTGCAGTAGATCCAGGATCATTGGTGAGGCAGAAGTTGACTCTAGCCACAACCAACCACTCAAAGCACTTCATCATGGTAGATATGAATGCCACTGGACGATGGTCATTAAGGTAGCTCTCTCTGCTCTTCTTGGGCACTGGTATAATTGTTGTCCTTTTGAAGCAGGTGGGAACTTCCAACTGTAGTAATGAAAGATTGAAAATATCTTTGAACATGCCCACCCATTGGTTAGCACAGGTTTTCAGAGCCCTACCAGGTACCTCATCAGGTCCTGTTGCCTTGCAAAGGTTCACTCTTTAGAAAAGTGATTTGACATCAGCCTCCAAGATAGAGATCACAGGGTTGCAGATGCTGCAGATACCCTTTCAAAGCGAGCATAAAAGGCAATGAGCTCATCTGGGAATGAAGCATCACATTCATTCATGCTGCTAGATTTTGCTTTGTAGGAAGTAATGGCCTGCAAACACTGCCAAGAGCTGATATGCATCCAATTCCACCTCTAACCTTGATCAGAATAGTTTTTTTTTGCTCTTGAGAAAGCGCTCCACATGTTGTAACAGGCAGGGGAAAGTCACTCCAGAAGAGTGGCACTATAGAGCCTCCCCTCCCGCCCCCCAATAGTCAGTGGGAACCTGAGGAGAAGATGTGTAAAGAAATTGCTCACAGTTGAAAGAATAATAATGTTATATTAGTGGGAGATTTTAA
This sequence comes from Hypanus sabinus, assembly GCF_030144855.1. Lineage (NCBI taxonomy): Eukaryota > Metazoa > Chordata > Chondrichthyes > Myliobatiformes > Dasyatidae > Hypanus > Hypanus sabinus. Next base: position 92,452,770 of record NC_082706.1, read on the forward strand.
TTTCCCCATTATTGACTGAGAGTGTTAAAGAGATGGATGAGGTTGAATTTGTGAATTATGTCAGCATAGGACTTGGACTATGAATGATAGGGCACCAGAGAGTGTAATGGAACAGAGGGAGAAAGGTGTACAAGTGCTCAGCTCATTGAAAACAGCCACATACGTAGACCAGGTGGTGTAAAAGATGTTTAGCACATTGGCCTTCACCAATCAGAGCATTGTGTATGAGAGTTGGAACATTACATTATTGTGTAAGCTGAAGGTGAAACCTCACTTGGAGTACTGTGGACAGTTTTGGTTACCATGTTATAGGGAAGATGTGGTTAAACTGGAAAGAGTGCAGGGAAGATTTATGAGGATATTGCCAGGACTAGAGAGCCCAAGTTCTATCACAAAGTTGACCAGGTCAGGTCTTTATTCCTTGGAACGTAGGAGAACATGAGGCAAGCTTGGAGATGTTTTTAAGATTATGAGAGACATCGATAAGGTGCAAAGTCTTAGTTTTTGACAAGGTAAGTCCAAAACTAAGAGGCAAAGTGGTGAAAGATTACAAAGGGCCCTGAGGGGCAAACCTTTCACAGAGAGGGTGATGAGTAGATGGAACAAGCTGCCAGAGAAAGTGGTTAAGGCAGGTACAATAGCATCTTGGATAAGTGAATGGAGGAGTGGAGCTTAGAGCTCTATGGGATGGATAAAGGGAATTGGGACTACCTGGGCATGGGGTAGAGAGGGGGCACCATAATTGGCATGAAATTGTTGGGCCAAAGAGGCTGTAACTGTGCTGTATGCCATCCATACAGATAATCTGATTTCTCATTTGCATATTCAGCTACCAAGGCTCAAAATATTGTTGTTTCCTTCTTAATCCTCTCTAACAGCTGTGAGGCTAAGTACAACTCCAATGTTGTATTCTAATTTGCTAGCAATACTACTGTTGTTGGCCGAATCAAAGGTGGTGTTGAACCAGCAAATAAGAAGGAGATTGAAGATCTGGCTGAATAGTGCCACAACAACAACCTCTCACTCAAACTTGAGCAAAACCAAGAGCTGATTATTGATCACAGGAGGAGAAAACTGGAGGTGCATGAGCCAGTCCTCATCAGGGGATTCGAAGTGGAGAAAATCAATAACTTTAAATTCCTGGGTGTCATCATTTCAGAGGATCTGTCCAGGGCCCAACACATCAATGCAGTTACAAAAAATGCACAACAGTGGCTATATTTCATTAGGAGTTTGAGGAGATTTGGGATGTCACCAAAGACACTCGCGAAGTTCTACGGATAAACTGTGGAGAGCACTCTAATTGGGCTGCCTCATCGTCTGGTATCAGTATCAAAGTAAACTCAGTCAACTGCACCACATGCACTAGCCTCCGTAGCATCCAAGATATCTTCAAGGAGTGTTGCCTCAGAAAGGCAACATCTATCATGAAGGACCCCCATCACCCAAACATGTCCTCTTCTCATTGCTAACATGAGGGAGGAGGTACAGGAACCTGAAGGCACACACTCAACGATTTAGGAACAGCTTCTTCCCCTCTGCCATCAGATTTCCGAATGGACGTTCTGAATGACCTCACTACTTCTTTGCGCTGTTGGCTCTGATAATTCAGATTACAAAGCATAGAGGTGTGAAGGTGTACTTGCAGTATTGACTCCAAAGTTGTTACAGAATATTTTGACAGTACCAGAAGCAAAACTGCAGGCGCCACAGCAGAATTAAACTGGAACAGCAAGGACATATCAGAAGCCAAGCTGCAATCTTCAATATTGGTAGATAATAGTGAGGCTACTTTGGTAAGAGAGTGGAGCTAAACTCAGGAACTCATTACCATCTGCAAAGTCATACCGAGAGATTGCTTCCCCTCATGGGGAACATTAGAACTTGGGGACAGGACACAAGGTGCAGAAGCTTGAGAACAATACCACCAGGCTCAAGGACAGTTTTGATTCTGCTTGATCATGAACCCCTAATTTCTCATTATGGCCCTTGTACTTCGCATGTCTTCCTGCACTGCACTTTCTCTGTAACCGTCAGACAAAATTCTGCATTCAAAGAGGCAGGCGGAACTCAGCAAGTCAGCCGGCATCTGGGAGTGGATATGAACCGCTGTTGTTTCAGATCGAGACCCTCATCAGGACTGGAGGGAAAGAAGGGAGGTAACCAGTCTAAAAAAAAGAGGGAAGATGCAAAAGAAGCAAGGGCTAGAGGGTAATAGGTAGATCTCAGTTTGGATGGCTTGCAAAGCTTTTAACTGTATCTCAGATGGGTGATATTACTATTAGATGATTATTTTTACAATTATTATGCAGAAAAATCCTGACAATCCACTATCAAGCCAAAGTCCGTTTTCATTCATGGGTCCTGGTTCCCATATTCCCTTTCCTCTAACCAGTCTTGTAAAACTTAATATCAGACATTTCCCTCCACAGATGCTGCCAGACTTGTTGTATTCCTCTGACGTATTTTAATCCGAACATGAGGCAAGTATTTCCAAAACAGGCAAGCCTCCTTTCAGGAGTACTTTGTGGGTTTATAAGTGCTTTGGTTCACTTTGGAAGATGTGAAAAGAATAATGCTCTTCCTGGGTAGTTTAAAAACAACTTTTAAGAGCACTCTGGGTAAAAGAAGAATTCAAGACCATACTAGTTTTAATGTCTGATATTTGCCACTTTCTCTCTATCCAGGAGAACTAAAATTTCCCCAGTGTTCCTGGGGACAAAATGAAAAAGGATTGCATGCATTATAAATAAGGCCAGGATCTGAGTATGGTTCCATTTACTATTAAAATTCATGAAAGCTTACATGTTTAAAACATCAGGAAACAACTGAAGACAGCCATTGCCTACACAATTGCAGCCTTTTATTACCTTCCGAATAGAATGGCAAAGGGGGAGGGAATTAGGCTGAGTAATTCCCCACCCAAATATGATCCCTCCTACATTTCAAAAGCATTTCACTAGCTGATACACATCTGCCGTCATTCTAAAAGACGTGAAAAACACAGCAGGAAAACTTTTCAATAGCTTAAAACACTTTAAAAGTCTTTCTGTCGTCTACTCAAAAGACAACGCATTGTTCAAAATTGCTTTAATTCCATAGTTAGAAGTCATAAAACACTTTAGATACTCCCAAAATTGGACCGTGGGAGGAGGCCTTTGATTAACAAATAGGTACTGGCACTCACAAATGGAAATGTAACCAGACACCTAGCCCCAGGAGAAGGTGTGATGGGGAGAAGAGCTTGACAGGTTCTAAGCATGAGTGAAAAATCTTTCCTTCAGTCTTACTGTAACTAGTGTGCAAACAAAACAAATTCACTGCTCACAGCAGCAGTCAACAAAACAATGCATCTCATTTATACTTCTATCAGAGTCCATACTGCAACATTGATTTTTACTTAATATGGCACTGGAGAAGGCCACTCAGAGCTGATTTCCATTCCTCACTCTCCCTATTTTCTTGTGTGACACTGTTTTGTTCTCTTTCATGTCCATTAAGCTCCCGTTGATCCACTTGGCACTAACAACGCTTCACAGCAGGTCTAGCAACATGCCTTCAGTGCATTATTTAAAAACTTTGAAGTGGCAGTTAAAACAGGAGCACTCGGGTGTAGAATAAAAAAATGAGATTGAAAATATGAGGATAGTACAGTTACCTCATGGAGTTCATCTGACAAGATTGCAGTCACAATTAAAAACACAAAATGCTTCAGTCCCTGACGAAGGGTCTTGGCCCGAAACGTCAACATTGCTTCTCCCTATAGATGCTGCCTGGCCTGCTGTGTTCCACCAGCACTTTGTGTGTGTTGTTGTTTGAATTTCCAGCATCTGCAGATTTCCTCATAAATGCTTCAGTCAGCAAGTTTGAATTCATTGCTATATAGGCATATACACAGGGTATGGATGTAATGAAAATTAGCTTTGTGCGGCAGGAGCACAGTACTTTTCAAAACGAGGACAAACAATTTAATGCCAGTTTAAATTATCAGTTAATACATAACTCACCTGTGTGCAAAATAAAGAACAAAATAAACATTGGGACTCTAGTGAAAGGTTGAGAGAGAAATATAGTCCAAAATAGTAATAAGGATTTTCCAGAGTAAACAGTTGACAAGGAGAGCTGATGAAGGGTCTTGGCCTGAAATGTTGACTGTTTACTCTTTTCCACAGATGCTGCCTGGCCAGCTGAGCTCCTCCGGCATTTTGTGAGTGCTGCTCGGATTTCCAGCATCTGCAGATTCTCTTGTGCTAAGGATTTTCAGGTTGTTTCAAGAAGCTGATGGCAGTGGGGAACGATCTGTTGTTGAACCTTGAGTTGTGGGCCTTGTATCTCCTGCCTGGAAGAGGACCTCGTCCAAGTGGTAGGAGCCTCTGACAATGGATTCATGGCGACATTGTTTCTTGCTGACGTTCTTGAGGATGGGGCCCCAGCTGGCTGAGCGCTCCAAATGCTGTAGCCGAGCCGATTTGGTGAGATTGAGAATGGCTTCAGGTTGCATAGCCCAGGTGTGTCGCTGCGCCGTGGCCCCGATCCTCGAGTGAGGCACTACTCAGTGTTTGGACACTGGCGCAGATAGACTGGGAATTCCGAGAGTGGAGGCAAGGGCCGGGCTGGTGTGGTGAACTATGTGCCTGTCTGGACACGCCCCCTGCTGACTGCTCCTGTGGCTCCTCCCACAGGCCCCTGTATAAAGGAGATCTGCGGCCTGACGCTCGGCCTCAGTCTCCAAGACCTTGTATGATAGACACTCACTCCTGGTTCCTTCTTCCAGTCAATAAAAGCCGATATCTCGCCTACGTCTCAGTGTGAGTTATTGATGGTGCATCAATTTTATTGACTGGAAGTTTTAAAACATGGAACCCGATTTGCGTCCGGACCGGTTGGATTTGGACCCTCAAGACCCTGACGCAGCTCTCGCTTTTGAACACTGGCTTGCATGCTTCCAATCATACTTGGCGGAGCTTCGTGCGACTGAACCCGCCGTTATGCACAGAATCCTACTCTCGAGGGTCACCCCCAAAGTTTACTCCATTATCCGGGACCTGCCGACCTACGATGGGGCACTGGACGCCCTCAAACGACAGTACCTGCGGCCGGTGAACACCGTCTACGCAAGACATCGTTTAGCTACCCGGCAACAGCGGCCTGGCGAATCATGCGCTGAGTTTCTCCGAGCACTACAGACACTCGTCCGACCTTGCGACTGCAAGACGCTCACGGCAGAACAGCATGCGGAGCTGCTGGTGCGAGACGCCTTTGTGACGGGACTGAGGTCAGTGTACATGCGCCAGCGACTGCTAGAAAACTCAGATCTTACCTTAAGCTCGGCGATAGAGACGGCCAACGCTCTAGAAGCTGCTTTGCACTACGCCGACGCTGTCCAGTCGCGCGATTCCCCGCCGGTTCCGTGGACTCCTCAGACCCCGCCACTGCCGGCTCCCGGGAGCGAATTCGCCAACGCCGCCGCCAGTCGCGATTCCACGAGCTCCCCGACCCAGACCACGGCTGTGGCCCGTCAGAAACTCGTGCTTTGTTATTTCTGTGGCCATAAAAAAACATCCTCGACAATGCTGTCCAGCGCGAGAAGCGACCTGCTCCAGCTGCAGAAAGCGGGGCCACTTCGCCAAGGTCTGTAAGTCTCAACCTCGAGCGGAGTGCAGCGCTGCGGGTGAAACGTGGGGGCCGCCATCTTGCATGCCCGGATGTGAGCGGCCATCTTTGTCGACGTCAGCACGCCCCGCCCCTGACCCTCGGATGCTGACCGGGTACCCCGGATGTGAGCGGCCATCTTTGTCGACGTCAGCATGCCCCGCCCCCGGCCCTCCGATGCTTACCGGGCACCCCGACGGCGATCCAACTGTGGCCACTGTAACCCTCGACCAAAGCGCCCCACACCAGCTTGCAAGGTCAATGATGGACATCCAGGTGGAGGGGCACTGGACTGGATGCCTGTTTGACACGGGCAGCACTGGGAGTTTTATTCACCCGGACACAGTGCAACGCTGCGGACTCGCAACGCGGCCGGTCAGTCGGAGGTTCCATTTGGCCTCTGGGTCGCAGTCCGCAGACATCCGGGCGGGTTGTGTAGCGACATTGGTGGTGCAAGGCACAGAGTATCGGGACTTTGAGCTGCTGGTCATGCCTCAACTGTGCGCACCTGTGCTATTGGGGCTGGACTTCCAGAGCCATCTCAAAAGTGTGACTATGGTATACGACGGGCCCCTCCCACCACTCACTGTCCGGAATCCTCAGTTTTGTGGGACTTCTTCTCATACCCCGCTACTGACCACACACACACACGGACACACACATCCCATCCAGAACCAGGCCAACAGCTGCGCTACCGACACTTGCAGCCTCTCCACTCTCAAGGTCCCTCCCCCACCGCTGTTCGCCAACCTGACCCCCGACTGTAAACCTGTGGCAACCAAAAGCAGGAGGTACAGCGCGGGGGACAGGGCCTTCATTCAGTCGGAGGTGCAGCGGCTGCTCAGGGAGGGGATCATTGAGCCAAGCTCAAGCCCTTGGAGGGCCCAGGTAGTTGTTGTTCGGACTGGGCAGAAAGATAGGATGGTGGTGGACTATAGTCAAACCATCAATAGGTTTACGCAGCTTGACGCATACCCCCTACCCCGCATCGCGGATATGGTCAACCAGATTGCTCAGTATAAGGTGTACTCGACAATAGATCTGAAATCCGCTTATCACCAGCTCCCCATCTGCCCAGAGGACCGCCCCTACACCGCCTTCGAGGCGGGCGGCAGGCTCTATCACTTCCTGCGCGTCCCTTTCGGTGTCACGAATGGTGTCTCTGTCTTCCAGAGGGAAATGGACCGGATGGTGGACCAGTACCAACTGCAGGCCACATTTCCCTATCTGGATAACATCACCATCTGTGGTCACGACAGGCCAGATCACGACGCCAACCTCCAACGATTTCTCCAAGTGGCCGCAGCTCTGAACCTTACTTATAACAGGGACAAGTGTGTTTTTGGTACCACCCGCCTTGCTATACTTGGGTATGTCGTGGAAAACGGGGTTATTGGCCCTGATCCCGAACGTATGCGCCCCCTGTTAGAGCTCCCTCTTCCCACCACTCTCAAGGCCCTCAGACGGTGCCTGGGTTTTTTTTCCTATTAAGCCCAATGGGTCCCCCATTACACAGACAAGGCTCGCCCCCTGGTCAAGTCTACCTCGTTTCCCCTCTCTGCTGAGGCCTGCGCGGCCTTCAACTGCATTAAAGCGGACATTGCCAAAGCTACGATGCATGCAGTGGACGAGACCGCTCCCTTCCAGGTGGAGTGTGATGCCTCCGATTTCGCTCTGGCTGCTACCCTCAATCAGGAAGGCAGACCAGTAGCATTCTTTTCTCGCACCCTCCAAGGCTCCGAAATTCGGCACTCCGCGGTGGAGAAAGAAGCCCAGGCCATAGTGGAGGCTGTTAGGCACTGGAGGCACTATCTTGCTGGCAAAAGGTTCACCGTGCTGACCGACCAGCGCTCGGTTGCGTTCCTGTTCAGCAACCAACAGTGGGGCAAGATCAAAAATGATAAGATTTTGTGGTGGAGGATAGAACTCTCCACCTACACCTATGATATCCTGTACCGGCCTGGCAGACTCAATGAGCCCCCTGATGCCCTATCCCGGGGAACATGTGCTAGCACACAGCTCGACCAGCTGTACGCCCTTCATGCACAACTTTGCCATCCGGGGATCACCCGCTTTTACCATTTTGTGAAAGCTCAGAACCTGCCATACTCCTTGGAGGACATCAGGACGATGACCAGGGACTGCCAAATTTGTGCTGAGTGCAAACCGCACTTCTACCGTCCTGACACGGCACAACTTGTCAAGGCCACCCGCCCTTTTGAACGCCTGAGTGTTGACTTTAAGGGCCCCCTTCCCTCCACTGACCGCAATGTCTATTTTCTCAGTGTTATTGACGAGTTCTCACGGTTCCCCTTTGCCATCCCCTGCCCCGACACCACTGCCACGTCCGTCATAAAAGCCCTGCGCCAGCTCTTCACTCTGTTCGGGTATCCCTGCTATAGTGATAGAGGGTCCTCCTTTATGAGTGAGGAGCTGTGCCAGTACTTGCTAGCTAGGGGCATTGCTACCAGTCGGACCACGAGTTATAATCCCCGGGGTAATGGCCAGGTGGAGCGGGAGAATGCCACGGTGTGGAAGGCCACACTTTTAGCCCTTAAGTCAAAAGGGTTGCCGGTCTCTCGATGGCAGGAGGTCCTCCCTGAGGCACTGCACTCTATCCGCTCTCTGTTATGTACGTCCACCAATGCCACCCCTCACGAACGCCTATTCTCTTTTCCCAGGAAGTCTGTCACTGGGACCACCCTACCAGTTTGGCTGACGTCCCCGGGGCCAGTGCTGCTCCGGAAACATGTGAGGAGCAATAAATACTCCCCGCTGGTGGAGAGGGTTCACCTTCTACATGCGAACCCCCAGTATGCTTACGTGGTCTTACCTGATGGGCGGGAGGACACGGTCTCCATCCGCGACCTGGCACCCGCAGGTGCAGCAGACCACTACCCTGAAGGCTCTCCGGTAACTATGAACCCTGCACCAGAGTTGACACCGTGCTCACCAGGCCCTACACAGACTCCTCACGACACTTGTATACCGGGCGTTTCGTACGCATTTATACCAGGCGCCTCGCACATGCATGAGGGATCACCGGCGCCTAGTGGGCAAGAACACGCGCAACCCCCGTCCCCTGTGCAATCACCGATGTTGCCGGCATCTATGCGGTCACAGCCGGTGCTACGTAGATCGCAGCGACAGATTCGACCACCTGATAGACTTGACTTGTAAGAAACTTCGCCACATGAGGACTTTTTCAAACGAAGGGGGAGTGAATGTGGTGAACTATGTGCCTGTCGGGACACGCCCCTGCTGACTGCTCCTGTGGCTCCTCCCACAGGCCCCTGTATAAAGGAGATCTGCGGCCTAACGCTCGGCCTCAGTCTCCAAGACCTTGTATGATAGACACTCACTCCTGGTTCCTTCTTCCAGTCAATAAAAGCCGACATCTCGCCTACGTCTCAGTGTGAGTTATTGATGGTGCATCAGCTGCTTTTGCTTGCTCTTCCACTATGTTCATTCCTCTCTCCGGTGGCTGTCGTCTCTGTGGATTTTGCCCCGCTAATGTAATGAAGTTCAGATTAAGGCTTGGGCCTACTCTGGCTGCTCCAGGGAGCAGATCTAAGGACTCAATCTGGTTCGGAATGCAGTCACTTGCATCTGTTGTTTGCATGATGTGTGCATTTTCCCTCTTTCTCTGTGCAGTGGTTGTGGGTTTTCTTTATCTTTAACTGGGTTTCTTGCTTTGTGGCTGCCTGTGAGCAAATCTCAAGGTGCACTCCACTTGGCCTTGGATCACCAGGACAATAGTAACACTTATTGCTTATTGACTACCGCTCAGCGTTCAACACAACCATACCCTCAGTTCTAGTGAAAAAAGCTCTAAAACCTGGACTTTTGTACCTCCCTCTGCAACTGGATCCTTGACTTCCTCACTGGGAAACCACTGACAATCAATACTGGCGCACCTCAGGGGTGTGTGCTTAGCCCACTGCTCTACTCTCTCTACACCCATGACTGTGTGGCTAGGCACAGCTCAAATACCAACTATAAATTTTCTGGAGGTACAACTATTGTTGGCAGAATTTCAGATGGTGACGAGGAGGCGTACAAGAGCGAGACAGATCAGCTGGTTGAGTGGTGTCACAACAACTTTTCACTCAACATCCGTGAGGTCAAGAAATTGAATATGGACTTCAGAAAGGGTTAGTTGAAGGAATCTACGCCAGTCCTTATCGAGGATTTAGAAGTAGAAAGGGTGTGCATTGACAAATTTCTGGGTGTAAGCATCTCTGAGCATCTATCCTGTGCCCAACATATTGATGTGATTACAAAGAAGGCATATAGCAGCAGTTATATTTCATTAGGAGTCTGAGGAGAATTGGTATGTCACCAAAGACACTTGAAAATTTCTTCAGTTGTACTGTGGAGAGCTTTCCAACTGGTTGTATCACCATCTGGTATGAAGGAGTCACTGCACAATACTGGAAAAAGCTGCCGAAGATTGTAAATTCAGCCAAGTCCATCACGGGCACTAGTCTTCGCAGCATCCTAGACACCTTCAAAAGGTGAGTCCTCATCATTAGGGACCCCCATCACCTAGGACATGACCTCTTCTCATTGCTACCATCAAGGAGGAGGTACAGAAACCTGAAGACACATACTCAAAGTTTCAGGAACAGCTTCTTCCCCTCCACCATCAGATTTCTGAGTGGATAATGTATCAAATGCTTCTTGTGACGCATCTAGTGTGGTAGTGTAGCTTGTCACTCTCACTGCTGGCTAGCAGACTCCTGAAAAGGAGAGCTGAATGCCCAAGTCTCTCCTTGCCCGTACACAGCTTCTCCAGCAGCAAGCCTCATGTAGTGTCCCCTCACTGGCAACACACGGAAACTGAACTCCTTGTGGACTCAGGCTGAACTACAGAGGGCGGGAAGGAGGTCTGACCCCTGCACACGTGGTGAGCAGGCCCACCAGCACATGGACACTCCCTGGTGCTCGTGAACCATATCCCCAGCTGTGGATAAATAACCCCACTGCTTTGTGGGCAACTTCGGGAGAGATGAAGATTACAGGAGTAAATGGAGACAGAAAATCTGGAGTGGGAACCCTGAGGTAGCTGGACATCACTGAATATCCTTCCAGCAGCTCCTGCAGCCAAACTGGTGCCAAACGTATTGCTTTGCTTTCCTTTGGACTACACTGGTGAAGCCAAGAAAGGAATCTTGATAACTAGGCATCCCAGGATCTTCATACATCCCATCTTGGTTTGTGTCACTCCAGTAACACTCCATATTCCTTTGAGACAGACCAATGCCATTATCATCATCACCATCATCATCATCATCATCACCATCATCATTACCATTATCATCATCACCATCATCATCATCATCATCATCACCATCATCATTACCATCATCATCATCATCATCATTATCAAAAATCCATGAAACTTCCTCAGTATTTTCTCTCTCTTTTTGCACCACTTATTTAATTTATATTAAATAAATATATGTATACTTCTTATTGTAAATTATAGTTTTTATTAATATGTATTTCATTGTACTGCTGCCACAAAGCAACAAATTTCACAACGTATGCTAGTGATATTAAACCTGATTCTGATTCAGGTCAAATGTCCTTGCACGAAAACTGACAAATTAGATACAAGGTGTTGTTGAGCAAATACTCAGACATGGAATTGGACAGAGGTGAGAATTGAACAGAAGAAAATGTCTGCTTTTCTTATCAAGCAGTCCCTAGAGTCAAAATATGAATTACTTCTTTTCTCCAGTTTGATTGGCTCTGGGAAATGGCTGAAGAGCCTTTTGAGGGATATGCAGACTTATTCCACTGGTATGAAGGTAACTCACACAAAATAATGGAGGAACTTAGCAGGACAGGCAGCATCTACAAGAAGGAGTTAACAGTCAACATTTCGGGCTGAGACCCTTCCTCAGAACTGCCTGGGCAGTCTCCAACCTGATGGCTTAAACATTGATTTCTCAATCTTCTGGTAATTGCTGCTCTGTCCACCCCCTTCACCATTCCCATTCCATATCTCCCTCTCTCCTTATCTCCTTACTTGTCCATCACCTCCTTCTGGTGCTCCTCCCCTTCCTGTTCTACCCTCTCCTATCAGACTCCCCCTTCTCCAGCCCTTTATCTCTTTCACCTATCACCTACCACCTTCCACTTCTTCCATCTCTCACCCTGCCCCCCCACTCTTTTTATTCCAGTCCCGAAGAAGGGTTTGGGCCCTAAATGTTGACTGTACTCTTTTCCATAGATACTGCTGAACTCCTCCAGCACTTTGTGCATGTTGCTCTGGATTTCCAGATTCCGCAGATTTTCTCATTTTTATGTGCGTTGCTTTGATTTCCAGCGTCTGCAGACTTTCTCATGTTTATGGCAGAGGGTGTTTGATGGGGAACGTGGATGCCACATTTGGGGTGTTCTGCAACCTTTGCACCTTTTCTGCCGGGTGCTCAGTTGTTTTGCGAGTGCACCACTATTTTAAGCAGGCGCTGACAAGGGAGTCCCACAGATACAAACAGATGCAGCAATTGTCTCTCTCCCACACTGTCAGATTGTTGACCAGTGCCATATGAATATGGCATCATGCACTCCCAACTAATTCGTTAGCACACATCATGGAAAGGAACTCCCATTTGCACAAACCAATAAATGCAGCCTCATCAGCAACAACCCAAGTTTCACGAATAAAAAAAAGGATAGCAGACCACAACAACAAAAAAACCCAGTAAAATATACAAAGATATGTTTACACTACTGCCTTCCCTCCCCACCCCCCACCTACTGGAACAAGTCCCTGCATTTACTAACTTCGCCAACTTCTGTAAAGGAATGTTGCTGATTATGTGTGGATTAAAGGCAGCTGGTGGGGCTGTACATGGCGTTATCACTGAAGATAAATGACGCTCTGATAGGTTCCTTTGCCCAGATCTGTCATAAGAAACAACATGTAGATAGATTAAGAAGAATCTATGTTTCTCTGTTTTTCTACGTTTCTAACTATTTTCATACATGTGGTTGATATCACCATTTGATGTAGTCCACATACACCTAAATAATTTGAATTTAGGTATATAGGTGTTCCCCACTTTACGAATGTTCACTTTTACGAAAGACCTACATTAGTAACCTGTTTTCACATTACAAAGAGGATTTTCACTTTTATGAAAATTCTTCCCCGTATAAATTAATGGTTCTTTGCTTTACGCCATTTCAGCTTAAGAAAGGTTTCATAGGAACACCCTACCTTTGTAAAGGGAGGGGGGACACCTGTACTGAATTATAATTCCATTCAGCCGACACCATTGAGTTGTTTACGTTCTCCTGTTCACAGTGACTGCGGGTAGCGTTTCATTTATTCCACACAGTCTTCTCAGTAATAGTGTATTCATTCATCTCCTTAGATCCAATCAAAGTAGGTTTGAGCTGTGATCTCCATCGAGGCTATGGCTCGAACTTAGTTGTGTTTTAAGTTTTTAAGGTTTGTAGCGATGGTTTTAGGGACAGAGAGGGGACTTAAGGGTCAGGTTAAGGATGTGGGAGAATTAGAGGACAGGCTGGAGACCAATCCTCCACTCTGCATTTGAAGGCCAGCGATGTGGACGTGGTTGGACGTCGGGCTGGTGAACCAGCAAAGATGAGGACATGTGACCCACCGAGGTCAACAAGCCATCGGCATGTTCCAGGATTGGAGCTCCGTGCAAGCAGGAGGCACAAGGGCCAGTGTCATCCTAGTTACACAGGTCAGCAGGACCAGAGCTCGAGGCCTGGTATTCAGGATTTTGTCTTCGATGAATCTGGAGCTCAAGGCTTGGAATTTGGGACCTCATCCAGGATCTTCATTCACCATCATCAACGATAATGATAATGAAGACCAAAGACCAAAGGTTGAACGTAGGTCCAGAAACAAGACCTGACTTCCAGTCCTCTGCGTCTGCAAATTTCTGCAAGTCCCTTGGGGAAAGTGAAGGCCCAATGTCCACAAATCCAAGAGTCCCCCGGGGGCCAAAGACGGCCTGTCCTGGGGTTAGAGGACTGTGAGTGTGCACTAGTGGGAGGGAGGAACAGAGCTTGTTACCGTTGTTGCTTTGTCACTTGTATGTCCTGTACTGTTTTGTTTTGTTGTGTTTGTTTTTCTGCCAAGCACTGCGGGCATGCTATGTCAGCACCGGAATGTGTGGTGACACTTGTGGGCTGCCCCCAGCACATCTTTGGGTATGTTGGTTGCTCATGCAAGTGATGCATTTTGATATTAATAAATCAGAACCGGCTTCTGGAGAAAAGGAGATGCCCTGGTCCTTTAATGATGCACAACTAACGATCAGTGTTAGCAATGTAATGAAACTGACTTTTATCTTTTGTCTATTAATCAACATTTAAACGGTAACTGCTGAATAGCCAACTCAGCTGAACCTAAAGCAAATACATGTTTACTTCACGCACTTAAAAATGTGCTATTGTAGTGGTGTGCTACACGCAGCGCTGAAATAACGACACGTAGTCAATGAACTGCAGTTACAAAAGAGATTTTATTCGAACTTCGCAGCCTCACTTTAAAGCCTTCTTGATCCCGCCCTCCCCGGGCGGGGATGCTGTAGGAGGCATGTATTCACTGTCCTGTCCCGCGCGCGGGCTTTTCCCCTTGCTAGTGAAGCAGACATGGCGCCCTTTTGGGACTGGCCTTTATGCCGGCGCGCTGGCTATTTGTGAGCCGGTTCGAGTGCGCTAGGAAGTGGGTCGCCACACTATTGCACAGACAATGAAAAGGTCTTTAATCATTTGAAGACAAGTATTGAAAAACATGCTGAGAAGTAAAAGGTCTGGTTGAACCCTGTATTGCTGATTCACACTAATTGCCAAAGGCAGTGTGACAACTGAAAGTTTCATTTATTCTGTCTCCAATATGTACTGTATAGCTATGAGGAGACAGGGTGCCAAACCTTGGATATTTGGCTGAGCATGAATGTAGGTTGTAGATGTGGGTTGTTGTAGCTCATCGAGAGAAATGTACAACTGGCAGCGGCTGCTCGGTATTTAGCTTAACAAAGAACCCAGAGCAACAGTACAGTGGATTTGAATCTCCAACTAGACAATTATTAAGAGTGATTGTTAGAATAAACAGAAGTTCACATGCACAAAATGCTGGAAGAACTCAGCAAGTCAGGCGGCATCAATGGAGTTAATGAACAGTTGCCTCCTTCTTCCCAGTCCTGATTAAGGGTCCCGGCCCGAAACATTGATTGTTTATTCATTTCCACAGCTGCCGACTCACTTGCTGAATTCCTCTGGCATTTTGTGTGTGATGCTCAAGATTTCCAGCATCTGCAGAATCCCTTGTGTTTATTAAATACACACAACCGTTTTACTATGAGCCTTGATTTCAAGGTACTTATGGAAAAACCATGTATTCATATTTTACTGTATACTTTACTGATTTTGGAATTAGGGTCTTGAACAAAATATCCTATTTCATCCTTCCTTTCATATCTACTTTACTCTCATAATGGCCCAGCTGATTCAATTTCTAATTCCCACTGAATATTAATTTACAGGTATTTCTTTGTTCCAGTCAAGGAGATTTTTGCAACAACAGACTTGTTCTGCCAGTTGCTTTTGTCTTTAACCCTGAAACTGGCTGTACGTAATTTAAAACAGACACAGCTATTCTGCATTTGGGTGGCAATAATAACATGATGTGCACAGGATTTAAAATTAGGTGTGTATATCAAGCATTTGTAATGAATCTGCAAAAATCCTTTACAGGTGTCGACATGTTCCAGCAATACGTCTCATTTTTGCCTTTTGACAGTAAGGAACAGTTTAAGTTTTAGCAGAATCCCCAAAGTCATTATAAAACTAACCACTCCTTTGAATAATGGTAATAGTGACTGGACCGATCATTCTCTTACTTTCCTCTTTTTTTTTCTGGAAAAATTATCTAAGTTTAGCCCAAATTATACGATAGTTGTCAGGCTTTAAAATGTTATCTAACACTGAAGTGCAAAAGATAACCAAAGGCACCTTCAAGGAAATTGTTACTCAGTAGACGAAAGGGAGTATCAGCAGGTGGAAATACAGGGGCTCCTTCGGTAACTGCTGAACTGACTTAAATCCAATTTCATGAATATTCGATAATTTTTATAGAAACCAAGTTCAAGCTACTAATGACATTTTTCAAGTTCTTTATTAATGACTGGACACTGGATATACTGTTTAATTATAGGTAGCGTTCATATGATTATTCAATGAAATTGAAAAATTATAACAAGTTTATGTGGAGTGCCCTGTGTTGTTAAGTCTCTAAGTGTGCACTTACATCAATACTTGTCAGTTCATGAGAAGCTGCTCAAACTTTTACTGCGTGTGTGTCATCCTGTGACTAAACAGCACCTCTGCTCAACCCTTGAAATTTTGCTCAGTTACCTTCAACATGGACTTATAGGGTTATTGGTCTTTGACCACACAGCACAAGTGCTCTTCTCATTTATCTCAACATTTGTAGGACACTGTGCTTGCTTCATGAACATGTTTCCTTGTTGAAATTCCTGTGCATGAGTAAGTACATCTGCTGTACTTTGTCTATGCAGACCCGTACTATGTTCTCTACAGTGTTATAGTGAAAACAGCAGCCATTTTAAGCTGTGGAGTTGTAGTGTCAATAACAACAGGTTTTCTTAGCTTGGAACAGGTATTTTTGAGCTTAATGGTCCCCCCCTCCCCCCACAATAGCGCACCAGCTAAACATAAAGTTTTTCCATTAAAACTACCTTTCATGCGAGTGTGGCCCAAGTCCAATGAAGAAGATAGCACACTCAACCACTGCTATACTATGATAAGGAATGGAAAGACCACATTTCTGGTCACTTGGCTGTCCTTCTCCTACCTGCATATAGCAGAGACTAAAGGCCAAGGAAAAC
Source organism: Hypanus sabinus (assembly GCF_030144855.1). Lineage (NCBI taxonomy): Eukaryota > Metazoa > Chordata > Chondrichthyes > Myliobatiformes > Dasyatidae > Hypanus > Hypanus sabinus. The sequence continues at coordinate 92,469,326 of NC_082706.1, forward strand.
AAAGAAGTGGTCGCGGGAGGCAGAGGATTGCCTCGAGTCGGTGGACTGGGCTGTGTTCAAGGACTCATCAGAAGATCTGAATGAATAAACCACAGCTGTCACAGACTTTATAAAAATAGACGAGTGTGTCCCCACAATGTCATTCACAGTTTCCCCCAACCAGGAGCCCTGGATGAACGATGATATCCGCAGTCTGCTGAGGGCCAGATTAGTGGTGTCCGGGTCTGGCAACCAAGTAATATGCAAGAGGCTCCGGAAAGCCAGCCCAATGCAAAGTGGCAATACCAGACCAAAGTTCAATCACTGAAGGATACTCGACAACTGTGGCCGGGCTTAAATGCTATTATCTTTTTACAAAGTAAAATTCAGCAACATACCTGAAACATTCAATGCTTTCTATGCTCGCTTTGACCTTCAAAACATGGAGGAACTCCCACAGCCCACGATGATCCTGCGATTACTGTCTCCAGGGCTGACGTGAAAGAGTTCTTCTTGAGGATGAACCCATGGAAAGCGTACAGCCCAGGTGGTCGAGTACTAATGACCGGCACTGGTCAACTAGCTGGAGTGTCACTGAGATCTTTAACCTCTCGCTTCAGCAGTCTGAGGTAGTCACCTGCTTCAAGCAGGCTTCAATTATACTGGTGCTTAGGAAGTCAAAGGGAGATTTGTCATAGTGGTAATTACCACCGGATCATTAATCTGGAGACCCAGTTATACGCTGGGGACATGAATTCAAATCCCACCATGGCAGATGGTGAACTTAAATTCAATAAAAATATCAGAATGGTCTTTACTGACTTCAGCTTGGTATTCAATATTATCATCGATTCAAAACCAGTCAATAAGTCTCAAGACCTTACTCTTGATACCTCCATGTGAGGAGATCCTTGATTTCCTCACCTGAAGACCCCAATCAGTTCAGATTGGCAATAACATTTCCTTCCCAATTTCCATCCGCACAGTTGCATGACAAGACTGTGCTTAGCCCCCTCCTCTACTCGCTTTACACTTAAGATTGCGTGGCTAAGCACAGCTCCAATGCCATATTCAAGTTAGCTGATGACACCACTGTTGTTGGCTGAATGAAAGGTGGTGATGAATCAGTATAAAGGAGGGAGACTGAAAATCTGGCTGAGTGGTGCCACAAAAACAACCTCTCACTCAATATCAGCAAGGCCAAGGAGTTGAGTATTGACTTCAGGAAGAGGAAACTGGAGGTCCACAAGCCAGTCCTCCACCAGGGGATCAGAGGTGTGGAGGGTCAGCAACTTTAAATTCCTAGGTGTCCTCATTTCAGAGAATCTGTCCTGGGCCCAGTACACATGTGCAATTACGAAGAAGTCATGGCAGTGCCTCTGCTTACTTGGAAGTTTGCAAAGATTCGGCTTGGCATCTAAAACTTTGATAAAATTCTGTAGATGTGTGGTGGAGATAATATTGGCTGGTTGCATTACAGACTGGTATGGAAATACCAAAGCCCTTGAATGGAAAATCCTACAAAAAGTAGTGGATACGGCCAGTCCATCATGGGCAAAGCCCTCCCATAGCTGAGTACATCTACACGAAACACTGTTGCAGGAAAGCAGCATTTCTCATCAAGCACCCTCCCCACCTGCCTCCACCACCCTGTTCATGCTCTCTTCTCGCTGCTGCCATCAGCAAGAAGGTACAGGAGCTCAGGACCCTCACCTCCAGGTTCAAGAATGGTTATCACAAACACAAGAAAATCTGCAGGTGCTGGAAATCCAAGCTATGCACAGAAAATGCTGCCTAGCCTGCAGAGTACCTCCAGTATTTTGTATGTGTTGTTATTACCCTCAACCATCAGGCTCTTGAACCAGTGGGGATAACCTTACTCAACTTCACTCGCCCCATCAATGGGTTCCGCAACCTATGGACTTGCTTTCAAGAACTCTTCATCTCATGTTCTCGGTGTTTATTGTTTATATATTTATTATTATTATTATTATTATTATTTCTTTTTCTTTTCTTTTGCATTTGTACAGTTTGTTGTCCTGTGCACATTGGCTGTTTGTCTATCCTGTTGGGTGCAGTCTTTCATTGATTCTAATATATGGATTTACTGTGTATTTCAGTTAATAAGTTTACTTTGAAGTTTGAACTTTGAAAAAGGCTGGAACCAGTAAACGTGTTCCTGCCTCTTACTCAGCCTGACGCAAGTTTAAGTCGACAATCATTTCACTACTCACTGCTTGCCTGTGATGCAAGTAAAGTTTTCTTATCTACACCTTGACATATTTTTCCATGTGACTATATGACTTAAAACTTTTCCTGTATATGTTTTATCTTCCTTCTCACCATATTATGCTGCCATAACACACACACACACATTGCTGAGCTTTCATCATCCACCATCCATAAAATTCTGCTGCTTGCGCCCAACTCTTATCCTTGGTTGTAGACCAGCAATCTTTGTTTTTAAATGACTGAAAGCGTACACCTCCTTTCCGCTTTTTGTTCTCCTCCAGCTCTTCAGTCTTCTAAAATAAATGCGTTCAGTCACCAGTCACTTCTGGACCCAGATTAGCTGCTCCACAGGGGCAGTGTTCCGCTGCTGAGACCCCAAACTCTGGAACTTCCACCCAAGGCTTTACATTTGCACCTTTTCCTTCTCTGTAGACGATAGTCCTTACAACTTAACTTTCGATTCAAGTTTTACATTATTATCTTGCTTTCAGATGGGTTATTATAGTCAATCTTGTATAAATTAATCAAAATCAGAATCAGGTTTATTATCTCGTGATGTGAAATTTGTTAATTTAGCAGCAGTAGTTCAATGCAATACATAACATGGAAGTGAAAAAAATAATAAGAAAAATAAGTAAGTAAATCAATTACAGTATACATATATTGAATAGATTAAAAATTGTGCAAAAAACAGAAATGATATATATTAAAAAAGTGAGGTAGTGTTCAAGGGTTCAATGTCCATTTAGGAAACGGATGGCAGAGGGGAAGAAGCTGTTCTTGAAGCACTGACTGTGTGCCTTCAGGCTTCTGTACCTCCTACCTGATGGTAACAGTGAGAAGAGGGCATGTCCTGGGTGCTGGAGGTCCTTGATAATGGATGCTACCTTTCTGAAACACCGCTCCCTAAAGATGTCTTGGGTACTTTGTAGGCTGGTGCCCAAGATGGAGCTGACTAGATTTACAACCCTCTGCAGCTTCTTTCAGTCCTGTGCAGTAGCCCTTCCATACCAGACAGTGATGCAGCCTGTCAGAATGCTCTCCACGGTTTATCTATAGAAGTTTCTGAATGTATTTGTTGACATGCCAAGTGTATTTGTTCATCACTAAATAAAATGCAGCAGAAACAGGCACATTATAAATCAAGATTTCCATTTAGTAGTAATTAAAAACCATATTATTTGAAATACAAGTGTTTAAATTATCTTTCTGCTTTGAGATGGTTTTATTTTAATAAAGATGTTAATTAATATGGACTCATGCACAAAATTCCTACCTATTAATGGCCAGAACTTCCTTCTAGAGATTAGCTACATGGTGCTGCAATTACATCTTGAGCTGTATTGTAGCTCCAATCCTAAAAGGAGAAAACAAGCCATGTCTATAGAACAGTTAAAGAACGTTTACTCATATATCGTACAATTTCCATAAAATACATGTGTTTTTAACCTTAATACTTCAAACTTCTGCTTCCTTTTATAAATGCAGATAGCCACTTCCAAGGAAAAATGACTGCAAAGGGAACTCTTACCATAATTGATTTGCCATCTGACCATTACTATGTTACAGATCAAAGCAGCTTCTTCTCTTGACCAGGTGAGAGGTCTTCAGGGATCTTAGAAATATCCCAACATAACTACAGGGAGGGAATGGCAGAGTCTCTAAAGAGGGGTACAATATCGGGGTGGTGGTGCTTACATTGGGGTATAATATCAGGAGGGGTGACTTTAGAGAGGGGTATAATATCAGGATGGGTGACCTCAGGAGGGGTGACCTTACAGTGGGGTATAATATCAGGATGGATGACCCTACCATGGGGTATAATATCAGGAGGGGTGACCTTACAGTGGGGTATTACATCAGGAGGAGTGACCTTGCAGTGGGGTATAACATCAGGAGCGGTAAAGTTAAGATGCATGGCCACTAGCTTTTCTTTCCCCAAGGGAAAAAGGATCAAAAATCAGAGGGCGTAGGTTCAAAGTAAAAAGCGAAAGATTTAAAAGGGACTGGGGGGCAACTACTTCTTGCAGAGGATGGAGCACATATGGAACAGGCTGCCAAAGAAAGTAGTTCAGGCAGCTATGACAACATTTAGACAATAAGGCATAGAGGCATAGGCTTTATTTTCCTTTTCACCCCCCGTTCTTTTACCTTCTCCCCAAAGCCTTTGGCATCCTTACTAAATAAACACCTGTCAACCTGTGGCTCTCGTATGGGAGGATCTCATTGAAACCTACCAAATGTTGAAAGGACTCGATAAGGTGGATGTGGAGAGGGTGTTTCCCATGGTGGGGGTATTCAGAACTAGAGGGCACAGTCTCAAAATTAAGAGGCAACCTTTTAGAACAGAGGTGAGGAGGAATTTCTTTAGCCAGAGAGTAGTAAATCAGTGGACTGCTCTGCCGCAGACTGCAGTGGAGGCCATGTTCGTGGGTATACTTAAGGCGGAAGTTGATCATTTCCTAATCGGTCAAGGCATCAAAGGATATTGAGTTGAGTGGGATCGGGGATCAGCCACGATGGAACAGTGGATCAGACTCGATGGGCTGAATGGCCTAATTCTGTTCCTATGTCCTATGGTCTAACACCCACACTAAATATACCTAGGCCTTCAATATTCATCAATGAGATCCCCTCCCATTCTCTTTAACTCTAGCAAGTGCTACATCAAACTCCCAGAGCCATCAAACACTCTGTGTACATTAACCCTTTCATTCCAGGATCACACCCGTATCAGAATCAGAATCAGATTTAATATCACTGGCATATGTCATGAGATTTGTTGTTATGCAACAGCAGTACATTGTGGTACATAATATTAAAAAATATGAGTTACAGTAAGAAAAAATATATACTAAAAGTTAAATAAATTCTGTTAAAATGTAGTGAGGTGGTTTTCATTGCCCATTCACAAATCTGATGGCAGAGGTGAAGAAGCTGCTCCTGAATCATTGAGGGTGTACCTTCAGGCTCCCGAACCTCCCCCCGATGGAAGCAATGGGAAGAGAGCATGTCCTGGGTGACAGGGTTCCTTAATGATGAATGCCGCCTATTTGAAGCATCGCTCCTGGATGCTGCGAGGCTAGTGCCCACGATGGAGCTGGCTGAGGTTTGCAACTTCATTTTGATCCTGTGCAATGACCCTCACCCTCACACCAGATGGTAATGCAGCCAGTTAGAATGCTCTCCACGGCACGTCTGTAGAAATTTGCGAGTGTCTTTAGTGACATACCAAATCTCCTCAAAGTCCTAAAGAAATATAGCCACTGCCATGCCATTTTTGAAACTAGATTGATACGCTGGGCCCAGGATAAATCCTCAGAGACGTTGACACCCAAAACCATGAAATTGCTTACTCTTTCCACTTCTGATCCCCCAATGAGGACTGGTGTGTGGTCCCTCGACTTACCTTTTCTGAAGTCCACAATCAGTTCTTTGGTCTTACTGATGTTCAGTGCAAGGTTGTTGCTGTGACACTACTCAACCGTCTGATCTATCTTGCTCCTGTAAGCCGTCTTGTCACCATCTGAAATTCTGCCAACAATAGTTGTGTCATCAGCAAATTTATAGATAGTGTTTGAGTTGTGCCTAGCCACATAGACATGGGTCAAGGGAGAATTGAGCAGTGGGCTAAGCACACATCCTCGAGGTGCTTCAGTGTTGATTATCAGTGAGGTGGAGATGTTATTTCTGATCCACACAGACTGTGGTCTTCTGGTGAGGAAGTCAAGGATCCATTTGCAGAGGGAGCTCCCACATCATGCATCTACAACACATTGCCTGATCCTACATCCCTACTCTATTCGATTAAACACACTAGGACCATGGCCCTCCATATCCCTCCCATCCATATACCTATCCAAACTTCTCTTAAGTGCTGCAATTGAACCTGCATCCACTATTTCTGATGGCAGCTCGTTCCACCCTCTCACCACCCTCCAAGAGGAGAAGCTCCCCCTCAGATTCTCCTTAAATATTTCACCTTTCACACTTAACCCATGCCCTCTAGTTTTAATCTCACCCAAGCTTAGTGGTAAAATCCTGTTGGCTTTACCTTTACTCTATTTGGATGGCATTCGTTAGTCTCGCGAGACCATGGATCTGCTCCTGGAAAGTCTTGTTTCTGTCTCTCCAGGGTGCAGGCCAGGGCAAGGTTGTATGGAAGACCAGCAGTTGCCCAAGCAGCAAGTCTCCCCTCTCCACGCCACTGATGTTGTCCAAGGGAAGGGCAAGGGCAGATACAGCTTGGTACCAGTGTCGTCGCAGGAGTTGCCAGAACAAGGCTGAAGGCTACGTCGGGCTGCCTTAGGGACTCCAGCTCCGGATTTGGCCTCAGGGTTTACTCCCGAAGCCTTTCCCATGATGGGTATGGCCACAAGGCAGTGGAGGTTTGAAATCAGAGCTTCCCTCTCTTAGCTGGACTGCCTTCCCAGGCTGACGAGCTCCATCTACCCGAAGCACTGGTTTTAAGGGGCCAGGACCCGCCTTCACCCCTTCTCCTGTCAGTAGTTTTACGTACCCAGTAACTGGGTCACTTACCAGCAAAGACAGAGAGGTCCGTTGAAGTCTGATGGTACTATTTTTAACAGTATTTATTGATAAAAATACACAAAAATATTATCAATGCAAACATGCAGATAATATACGTCATCAATACTAAATCTAAAAGCGCGGGTATAATAATAATCAATAAAGAATAGCTCTATCATTGTCTAGGGGATAATGTATTGTCCGATGGAAATATAAAAGTCACTTTAGTTCATTCAAGCTGCAGCTTTCTGGTTGGAGAGAAAGACGGGTTAAAACTTGCCCATTCCTTTTATGATGTCAATCCTTCGAGAGTCGTTGGGAGTTGATTTCCCCGTTGTTAGCTAAAAACCGTTCTTCCGTGGTAAAGGCACACCGATTCCGGGGCAAATGGAAACAGACGCACGTGGCCTTCCCACCGGCTTTTGCTATTACGGGATCGCTAGCGTTTCTTCTGGTGCGTCTGAAGGGGCTGTTCCCCAGACCCTCTTTTATCCTGACTCACAGGGTCTCGGATGTCAATCAGGTTGGGATGATGCAATCCCTCCACCAACCTCCCCCTCGGTTCATTGCCTGGGGCTTTGATGCATCGTACAGGATTCAATACACAATCCCGTCTCCAAGGGACAATAACCGGTATCAGTGGCTCTGCTTTTCGGAGGCCAGGACACATTCCAACTCTTTGTGGATTCTGCTAGTCTTTCTCTCATTTCCTGGGTCTCCTGAACTGACTTAATAGTGATCTTGCGATTCTCACAAAGGAGGGGGCTACCCCGCACCCTTCGGCCCCTCAGAGCAGTGGCACGTTCGTAACAGTAGAAACAGTTCCGCTGGGCTTAGAGGCTAAGCCACACAAGAAGGCCAGGAGCTGGACTTGGTTGTCAGAGGCTATCTGAGGCGCACGCCGTGAGGAGCTTGTCTCCCCCGCCACTCCTCAGCTTGACAACCTTGGAACCATACTCTATCTATACCCCTCATAATCGTGTAAAGCTCTATCAAATCTCCTCTTATTCTCCTACGCTCCAGGGAATAAAGTCCTAACCTTTCCATAAAACAGATCCTGAGTTTCCGGCAACATCCTTGTAAATTTTCTCTGAACTCATTCAGCCTTTATCAACATAGATCCTGTAGGGAGATGACCAGAACTGCACACACTACTCCAAATTAGGACTCACCAATGTCTTATGCAATTTCATCATAAAGCTAAAAAAAATTACAACTAACACAATTGAACTAAAGCCTCAAGAACATGCAGAAAAGGGAAAGCATGGTTAACATATCCTAATTTACAGTTCAAAGGGAAAGCAAGAATCATTGAAACAAACTAAAAGTGTAACAAAGTAAAATGTAAAAAAATACTCAAAACAGTGACCCAAATGTATGAAAGAGATCAAAAACAACAGAATAGCGATCAGGTTAATGCAGGTCTTATGGTATCTTCGTTATTGTTTATTTCTTATTTGTTTCTATTTTAGTTAGAGATATAGCACAGAAAAGGATCATCTGGCTCTACGAACTGCACTGGCCAGCAACCCGCCTATTTAACCCTAGCCTAATCACAGGACAATTTACAATGGCCTATTAACCTACTGATTAGTATGTGTTTGGCCCGTGGGAGGAAACTGCAGCATTCAAAGGAAACCCATGTACAGAACGTACAGATCTGTCAGCAGTTTCAGATGAACACAATGAAATTGCCAATAAAGCCTGGAATTAGAAGGTGCAGTAAAAAGAAACTTCAAAATATTTTAAAGTTATTCCCAAGTGGGTGATTATACTACAAAATCTGACAGCAGCACAGGTCCATCAACTAAATAGAAAGAAATAGAAAAAGTTTGATTTTGAAGCCTCAAAGTTACACTGGTAAATTAGAGGCTTTATTAAATTTGAATGCCTATTGCTTAGTTGAACTAAATATTTAAAATAAAAAAAACTTAATTATATAATGGCCCAAGTCTTTTCTAATTAAAGAGTTGGAAAATTAAAATATCGGAGTGGAAGATTGAGAAATTCAAATTCACATGGAATTCACGTTCAGATTCATCCTTAAGAAAGTAGTGTCAGAGAGGGATGACTTTTATGTACAGCTCCAGATTCTGAGCTTGTTTTGACTTCCAAAGTCAAGTCTTACTTTCATACCTTTGGTTTAAAACATGCCCTCGTTTTAAAATCAAAAGTCAGCAGATTCTTTGCATGCATCTACATGCAGCTGGAGATTTGATGGGCCAGCAAATTTAAAACAAGAAAGAAGAGCCATCAATCTACCCCACCCAGTGAAGATTCACTTTATATAAAATGAGTGGACTTCCTGGTCAAACTAGAAAGTTACAATATGTAATAATTTTGACAGACTCAATTTTTGTGTTTGGAGAAGTGTAAAATGCAATTCACAGTGTAACACCAAAGGCATTTCCATTTTAAAACAAAAATCTCTTAATTTCTAATGCTCCATTCCTGTATTATATTGAATCACTTAGCCAGAACAAATGACCTTGCTTGGTTGTATATTTTGGCATTGTATGATTTGTTATATCATGTTACACAAAACCTATTTCACACTAAATCTTAACTGATCATTATTCATTGAAGCCAATATTTTCAGCTCCTACACATTCGCTTCACTTGGGGAAATAAAAATCTGTTCACTTGAGCATAGAGACCTAGTAAAGCACAGAATGGAAACTTAGTTGGGCTACAATACATAGTTGTAATCAGTTAGAATATAAAGAAATCTTGCCTGCTGGCAAAACAAACACACTTTCTGCTTTAGAATATCTACACTCTAATCACTTTTATTACTAAAAGTATCAAGAGCTCCTCCTTCTCTGCAAGACTACTTAAAACAAATATGGAAAATATTGGAACAGCCTTAGCAATCCATGAGACCAAAATGATTCTTTTTCACTCTCCATGAAAGCTGCTTGATCTGCTGAACATTTCCATCACTTGACATTTATTTCTGATTTTCAGCATCTGCAGTTTATTACTTTTGTTCAATTACTCCCCCTGCCCACAACAAGCAGGGAGAAATAGAGAACCGAACACACTCGTCCTCTGCTACACTCCCCTCAAGAATGCCTACCACTCTATCCCTCGACCACATTTTGGGAATCTGACAATCTAGCTGTCCTCCTCCTACCTGCGTTGCAAGCAGAGAGTAAAGAGCAAAGTACTTGAAGTAAGGAGGTAGTTACAGGAGGCAGAGGAGTGGTTACCGGATTGCTTGAAATCAGTGGACTGGGCCATGTTTGAGGACTCGGACATGGTTGTCACAAAGATACTTATGGACAAGTGTGTTCCCACAAAATCACTAGAGAAGACCTGGACAAAATCTGCTGAGGTTTGGATCAGGGGTGTTGAGGACTGACAATCCAGGAAAGTACAAGAGATCCCCTGAAAGCTATCTCACACGCAGAGGCAATTCCAGACTCAGCCTGCATCACAGAGGTATGTTCAACAACCGTGGCAGAGCTTGAACACCATTCTACAAAGTAAAACCAAGCAACAGAAACAGCAACAAGGTTTTGACCAACAGAAAATGCAGGCACCTTCAAGAGCCCCCACAGACCCAATGACCCTGTGATCCCAATCTTTGAAACTGATGTGAGACCATTCTTCAGACCATGACCAAGGCCTCTCAGCCCATCGAGTCTATTCTGCTATTCCATCCTGGCTGATTTATTATCCCTCTCAATTCATTCACCTTCCTTCTCCCCATAAATTTTGATGTCCTGACTAATCAAACCTGTCAACCTCCATTTAAATATGTATACCAAATGGCTTGGCCTCCGCAGTTGCCAGTGGGAATAAATTCCACAGATTCACCACCCTCTGGCTAAAGAAATTCCTCTTAATTTTTGTTCTAAAGGGACACCCTTGTATTCTGAGACTACGCCCTCTGGTCCTAGACTACCCCACTGTAGGAAACATCCTCTCCAAATCCACTCTATCTAAGCCTTTCAATATTTGATAGGTTTCAATGAGATTCCCTGCCCCCCCCCCCAGTCTTCTATCCTCCAGTGAGTACAGACCTAGAGCCATCAAATATTCTGCATGCGTTAACCCTTTCATTCCCAGGATCATTCTTGTTAATGTCCTCTGAGCCATCTCCAATGTCAGCACATCCTTTCTTAGAAAAGGGGCTCAGCACTGTTTACAATACCCCAAGTGTGGTCTGAACAATGCCTCAGCATTACAACCATGCTTTTATATCCCCATTCTCTCAAAATAAATGCTAACATTGCATTTCAAAGTTCAAAGTCTGTTTATTATCGAAGTATGTATACAATATACAACAGGGGTAGGCAACCTGGCCAGATCTGGCCCTCAAAAGTACTTTGACAGGCCCATGAGCAAATATTGGGATACTATGCTTACCCGGCCCGCGAGCGATTTTTCCTTATTCTGAGTGTTTCACGTGACCACACTGATGGACGTGCATGGCGTCTTGTTACACTGGCCCCAGGCTCTGTTTTGTTCCAAACCAAACACTGGTATATACGAACGACGGGAAGGCAGACTACCTAGTTAATATGTTGTTACGCCCGTGTCCCCCTCCTTTTTGAGAATCGCAGGACCCAGGAAATGAGAGAGAGCGACACGCAGATTCCTCAATGTTTGGAATGTGTCCTGGGCCGTGACAAAGCCACGGTTAACGGCCATTATCTCTTGGAGACAGAATTGTGTATTGAATACTGTATGATTCATCAAAGCCCCAGGCAATGAACCGAGGGGGGTTGGTGGAGGGATTGCATCATCCCAACCTGATTGACATCTGAGACCCTGTGAGTCAGGATAAAAGAGGGTCTGGGGAACAGCCCCTTCAGACGCACCAGAAGAAACGCTAGCGATCCCGTAATAGCAAAAGCCGGTGGGAAGGCCACGTGCGTCTGTTTCCATTTGCCCCGGAATCGGTGTGCCTTTACCACGGAAGAACGGTTTTTAGCTAACAACGGGGAAATCAACTCCCAACGACTCTCGAAGGATTGACATCATAAAAGGAATGGGCAAGTTTTAACCCGTCTTTCTCTCCAACCAGAAAGCTGCAACTTGAATAAACTTGAGTGACTTTTATATTTCCTTCGGACAATACATTATCTCCTAGACAACGATAGAGCTATTTCTTATTGATTATTATTATACCTGCGCTTTTAGATTTAGTATTGACTATGTATATTATCTGTATGTTTGCATTGATATTATTTTTGTGTATTTTTATCAATAAATACTGTTAAAAATAGTACCATCAGACTTCAACGGACCTCTCTATCTTTGCTGGCAAGTGACCCAGATACGGGGTACATAACAATGTATAGATACTCACCGTGCACACGCAGGTTTTCAGATGGGATTGTTCAAATTTGTAAACAGAAACAGTGTCATTGTGTTTTAACAAGAAATCCACACTAAATATTCAGATATTTACATGTGCTACGATAGTTGTTGAATAATTCGCGTTTCGAAATAAATTGCAACGGCAATGAATGCAAAACACAGGAAGGTAGACACTGAGTGCCGAAGTTTCCAAGACACTTGGACATTAGATTACTTCTTCATTGAGCAAGCTGGGAAACCAGTTTGTCTCATTTGTCTAGAACAGGGGTCGGCAACCTTTACCACTGAAAGAGCCATATGGACCCGCTTCCCACAGAAAAGAAAACACTGGGAGCCACAAAACCCGTTTGACATTTAAAATGAAATAACACTGCATACAACATTTTTTTTTGCCTTTATGCTATGTATAAACAAACTATAATGTGTTGCATTTATGAAATTGATGAACTCCTGCAGAGCAAACGAAATTACATTTCTGCATGCAACAAAAACATTTTGAACTCCGAAAAAAAGACGTTGGGTTGAAGGTTACTCCATAGTTAGCCCACCTTGGATCGAAAAATTAAAAGAAATCACGCACTGGTGGGTGTCAGGCATTGGCAGTGGTGACGTATATTAATAGCGATAAAAACACATTGTAGCGGTGTGCTACACGCAGCGCTAAAATAACAACACGGAGTGGGTAAACTGCAGTCAAAGATAACTTTATTCGAACTACACAGCCTTGCTTTTAACCTGCCCCCCCTTGGGCGCGGATGCTCCAAAAGACACGTACTCACAAACCTCCGTAGGCTATCTCCCTTAGCTGGAAAGCTGGCAAATTGTGAGCAGGTACGGATGTGCCAGGAAATGGGTCACCTCAACGTTTTATTTAGATTGTACAAGATCACTATAATCTTCAAATTTAGAATTACATTTCAAAAACTAACAAACTAACATAAATACATTTTAATTAAATACTCATCATTTATTTTCCAAAGCCACAGGGAGCCGCAGCACAGAGTTGAAAGAGCCACGTGTGGCTCCGGAGCCGCGGGTTGCCGACTCCTGGTCTAGAAAATGTTGCTGTGAAGAAGGAGGCAATATCAGGCGAGTTACGAGACCCACCATAGTGGAAATTTTAACAAGTTTACTGGGCAAGCGAGGAAAGATAAAATTGAGCAAATGAAGGCTAGGTTTGGAAAACAAATGCAATTTTTTGCCAAGAAAAGGAGTGAAAATGTAGGAAATACCCGTGCCAGCTACGAAGTCTCAAAACCTATCGCAGAAAAGATGAAGCCTTTTACACATGGAGAGTTTGACAAGGAATGTGGACCATACAAAAAAGATGGCATCATTGTTTGGCAGCACTTATCTGTGTGAGCAATTATTTTCAAAAATGAAGCACACCAAGAACCAATTGAGAACAAGTTTGACTGATGCCCATCTGGATAATGTCTAGTTCTTGGCATCAACAAGTCTGACACCCAACATTGAGAAGCTTTCAAGCAACAAACAGCATCAAGTTTCACACCGATTTGTCGATTGTTTACATTAAAATTTTTGTTTTTATTATACTTAATTTACCACTATTCAATGCATCATGTTTATATGTTTATATTTAAAGATTCTTTGTGTCCTTTTAATAAATTCAAAAGATGCCTTGATTGAAATAAATTGCAAATAAGTTCTTTGATTACTAATTGGCATCCTTGGTTAAGCACAAATAACTTTCTAGCATGTGTTGTTCATTAATCTGAGGCAAAACATAACTAGATGTATTTAAATGGATACTTTTAATACACTACCTGACCCACAGAGGCAAAAAGGTTGCCAGCTCCTGTTCTACAACCTCAAGATTCGTCTCCTCACAGGCAACTACAAAACAAAAAAAAACCACACTGGAACTCATTTTAAAAAAGACCGTCAAACACCCACCTTGTAGAGAAAAGACAGATCTGGCTAATTATAAAAGTAAGTAAATAACATTCAGCACTGAAGTTCACAAAAGTGAGGCCACAGCCACAAAGCCAGTCATCACTGTAGCCAAACCAAAGTCCATTAGTCACAGGCCACAGCCTCAGTTCAGCGCAGAGACAAGTAAACTTCACTAAGCAGCAAGCTGAGCACCCTAACCTTTTCAATCTGGCTCGGCACTTAAATCAGCCCAAACATGAGTTGTTGCTCGGTCTTGGACCTGGGCACTGCCATTTCGATACGCTCCTGGACATGCCTGGGCCCCACTACCTCAATTCAGTCCATACACGCCATGCCGCTTTCGAGACCTCAGTTCACACTCCAAGAATACCAGGTCATACGGGCAGTTCTTAAACTCAGCTCCAAAAGCGAAGTATGGGCTGTTGTTCGCTTCCATGTTGCATGATCTGTATTTTTTTTCTTTCTCTTGCGCATCAAGTGTTGGTCTTTTATTTTCATTCCTTATTTTTCTTTAATTGGGTTCTTCGGGGCTTCTTGCTTTGTGGCTACCTGTGAACAAACAAATCATAAGGTTGTATAATTTCTACATTCTTTGATAATGAATGTACTTGAATCTTGTTTGCAGATATTGTATCCGAGAAAAAGTGTGATTAGTAGCCTAATTTATAGTTTTGTTTGTTTTGTTTGCTACCAGCAAGTCGTCGCTCTGCTTTATCAGCGTTTCCTTACCACCAACTCAACCACAAATTAACCTTTGGGGAATCCTGCATGGGGACTCTCCCCATTTAGAAAACAGTCTATGCCTTTATTCCTTCTACCAACGTGTATGACCATACACTGTTCAAAGTTCAGATTTATTATCAATGTACATACACTAGATACGACCTTGAGATTCAACTTCTTGCGGGCAGCCCCAAAACAAAGAAGCAGGATACAATCCATGAAACATCCATGGTGCAAAAGAGGAGAAACAGTGCAAACAATAAAAAATGCTGGAAGTAATACACAGAACGTGAACTGCAGCACGCTGGAGAGCGAGTCCCCAGTTCAGCGCCGAGGGGAGTGAAGCAGGTCCAGGAGCCCGAAAGTTTGCAGGGCAACATTGCTCCCGAACCTGGCGGCGTGGGACCCCTGCACCTTCCACCCGGCGGTAGTAGTGGGAAGAGGGGGAGACCAGCCAAACACAGACAGATGGGACAGGTTTAGGTGGGGGATCTTGGCTGGCAGGGAGTAGCAGGGGCTGAAAACTGGTTTGCTTTCCGCTTTTGGGCCTCAACACTTTGACCTGGCTCGACACTTCAATTGCCGCAGAATAGCAAGACCGAACACCGGTTCGTTTTCCGCTCTCAGACCCCTATGCTTTAATCTGACCGGGCACTTTAATCAGAGGGGCCGAATAAAAAATAAACTGGTTTCTTTTCCGTGCCAGAGCCTCAATGCTTAAATCTGGTCTGGTCCACTTAGTGATGGCTGCCCTGAGAGCCAAGTTCACCAGGTTCTTCAGCACTGCATACCATCTAACACTTCTTTGGCCACTCTCCTAATCTATCTATATCCATCTGCAGACACCCTGCTTCCTCAACACTACCTGCCCCTCCACCTAGCTTTGTATCGTTTGCAATCTTGGACTCTAAGCCATCAATTCCATTAACAAAATCATTGGCATATAACGTCAAAAGATGCAGTCCAAACACTGACACCTGTGGAACACCACTGGTCACTGACAGCCAACCAGAAAAGGCCCACTTTATTTCCACTCTTTGCCTCCTGTCAGTCAAAGATCAAAGTAAATGTATTACCAAAGTACATATATTTCACCATATACAATCCTGAGATTCATTTTCTTGTGGGCATAACCTTAGCAGAATCAATGAAAGATCACACCAACAGGATGGACAACCAGTGTGCAAAAGACAATAAACTGTGCAATACACAAAAAAGAAAAAAATATAATAATTAACAATAAAAACAATTACAAAAGAGTTAGATGAAAATTCTAAGAATATATTTTCATCAATGAAAACAGGATTCAGCACTTCACCCACAACCTAGAAAAATGAAGAGATCACAACAGAAGAAAAAGTTAACCACTGGCAGATCATGACCCCAAATGGAAGACATCCCCATGATCTGAGCAGACTAGAAGTCGACAAGGAAGCGTGGCTCAACGTTGGAGATCTCTTCCTAGAAATGGAAAGGTTCCCTGGGGCAGTCCAGGACCCGATGATTAACAAAAGCACATAATGGGCATTGGTCTCCAAGGGCATTGGTGTTTCCGTATCTGGCTGTGATGCAACCAGCCAACATACACTCCACCACACATCTATAGAAGTTGATCAAAGTTATAGATGTCACGCTGTGTCTACACAAACTCCTAATGAAGTAGAGATGCTGCCGTGCTTTCTTCATAATTGCACTTATGTGCTGGGTCCAGGACAGATACCACCGAGGAATTTAAATTTGCTGACCCTCTCCTCTAGCCCGTGAGACTCTGCATCAAGCACATAATTCTCCGCCACCTCCGCCATCTCCAAAGGGACCTGACCTCCAAACAGATTTTTACCCCCTCTCCTCTGCCTTCTGCAGCGGTCCCACCCTCAGCGATTCGCTTTTCCATTCATTCCTCCCTACTGATCTCCCTCCTGGCACTTATCCCTGCAAATATATAAAGTGCCCCACCTCCATTCAGAGCCCCAGACAGTCCTGATGTGGCCACCTCTGCACTGGTGAGACCTGCAGTAGATTGGGGACCGCTTCGCCGAGCACCTCCGCTCCATCTGCTAAAACTAGCACTTCCCTACGGCCAAACATTTAAATTCAGATTCCCATTCCAATTCTGACATGTCCATCCAAGGCCTCCTCTTGTGCCACAGCGAGGTCACTCTCAGCATGGAGGAGCGACACCTTATATTCCGTCTGGGTAACCTGACTGCATGAATATTGATTTCTCCTTCTAGTTAAAAAAAATCCCCCTCCCTTCTATTCTCCACTCTGGCCTCTTACCTCTTCTCACCTATTTATCACCTTCCCCTGGATCCCCTCCTCCTTACCTTTCTCCTATGGTCCTCCCTCCTCTCCTATCAGATTCCTTCCTCTCCAGCCCTTTACCTTTCCTACCCTCCTTGTTTCACCTATCACTTTTGTGGCAATCCTTCCCCTCTCCCCCACATTTTTATTCTGGCATCTTCCCCCTTACCTTTCCAGTCCTGAAAAAGGGTCTCAGTCCGAAATGACAATTATTTATTTATTTCCACAGAGGTGCCTGACCTGCTGGGCTTCTCTAATATTTAGTGTGCATTGCTTTGAACTTCCACAAAATTTCTTATGTTCTATCCATGATAGTATCTTATGCAGACTCATGCGTAGCATCTTGTTAAAGGCCTTCTGAAAATCCAAGTAAACAACATCCACTGACTCCCTTTTATCTATCCTGCCTGTTATTTCCTCAAAGGATTCCCACAGATGTCAGGAAAGCTTGAGGAAAGCTTTCTCCTTGAGGAAACCATGCTCACTTCAGCCTATCTTATCATTCTCCTCCAAGTACCCCGAAACCCGAACCTCAACAATGGGCTCCAACATCTTGCACTGACACTGAAGTCAGATTAATTTGCCAACATATTTTGCTTTCCTCCCTTATTAAAGAGTGGAGTTGCATTTCAGAAACATTCCAGCATCTAATGATTCTTGTATGTTAACTACAAATCCCTCTACAATCTCATCAGCTACCTCTTTCAGAATTCTGGAGTGCAGACCATCTGGTCCAGTTGATTTATGAACCATCAGACCTTTCAGCTTCCCAAGCACCTTCTCCTTAGTAATAGCAACTACACTCACTTCAGTCTGACATTCTCAAATTTCCAACATGCTGCTGGTGTCTTCCACAGTGATGACTGACACAAAATATTTATTAAATTCATCCATCATTTCTTTGTCCCCCATTACTATCTCTCCAGCATAATTTTCCAGCAGACTGATCTTGCCTCTCTGTTACTCTTTATATCTCTGAAAAAATGTTTGGTATCCTCTTATATTATTGGCTATTTTACATTTATATTTCATCTTTTCTCTCATCATTGCTTTTTTATTTGACTTCTATTGGTGTTTAAGAATTTCCTAATCCTCTAGCTCTGAACTAATTTTTACCCTCTCTTTTGCTCTTATGCTGTCTTTCACTTCCCTTGTCAGCCATGGTTGCCTCATCCCCCCTTTAGAATACTTCTTCTTTGGGATGTATTGATCCTTTGCCTTCTGCTTTACTCCTTGAAGCTCCAGCAATTGCTGTTCTGCCATCATCCCTGCTAGTGTCTCCTTCCAATCAACTTTGGCCAGCTCCTCTGTTATGCCTCTGTAATTCCCTTTACTCCACTGTAATACAGCTTCTCCCTCTCTCAGGGTAAGTTCTATCATACTATGATCACTACTTCCTAAGGGTTCCATTATTTTAAGATCCTCAATCAAATCTGGTTCATTACACAACAGCCAATCCAGAATTGCCTTTTCCCCAGTAGGCTCAACCACAGGCTGCTCTACAAATTCATCCTCTTAGGATCCAGCACCAACTTGATATTCCCAATCAACCTGCATAGTGAAATCCCCCACAACTATCATAACATTGCCCTTCTTACATGCCTTTTCAGTTTGCCATTGTAATTTGTACCCCCACATCCTGGCTACTGTTTGAGGCCAGTATCAGGGTCTTTTTACCCATATTTCTTAACTCTATCTCAAGGATTCTACATCATCGGATCCTAAATCACCTCTTTCTAAGGATTCAATATTAATTTTTGCTAACAGATCCACCCCCCCCCCCCCACTCACCTGCCTGTCCTTTCCATATAACGTGCATCCTTGGATCTTCTTTCAGCAGTGAGTCAGTGATGTCCACAATATCACATGCTAATCGCCAGCCGTGCTACAAGATCATCTACCTTATTCTGTATGCTACATGCATTCAATATAACACCTTCAGTCTGCTGTTCATCACCCATTTCAATTTTGCCCCCATGTTAGTGGAATTTAATTTCTAAACTTTTTGACTTTTTATTTATTTGGAAAACATTTATAACCTCTCCTGCAGTCTCCTTCCCTTTACTTCATCCTCAGTGCTCACTGCATCTATTGTAAATCAACTGCCCCATCCTCTATCATATCACTCTAGTGCCCATCCTCCTGTTAGTTAATTTAAACCTTCCCCAGCAGTTCTAGCAAAGCTGCCACCAAGGATATTGGTCCCCTAACATTCAGGTCATAGCCTCCCCAGAAGTGATCCTGAAATTTGAAACCCTGCCCCCTGCACCAGTTCCTCAGCCACACACTCATTTGCTAAATCATCCTATTTTTACCCGCATTGGTGTGTGGCATGGGCAGCAATCCCAAGCTTACTACCTGTGGTGAACTACGTGTGCCTGTCTGGACACGCCCCCTGCTGACTGCTCCTGTGGCTCCTCCCACAGGCCCCTGTATAAAGGCGATCAAGGCCTGATGCTCGGCCTCAGTCTCCAGGACGTAGTATGATGGTCACTCACTTCTGGTTCCTTCTTCCAGTCAATAAAAGCCGATATCTCGCCTTACGTCTCAGAGTGAGTTATTGATGGTGCATCAATTTTATTGACTGGAAGTTTTAAAACATGGAAACCGTTTTACGTCTGGAAAGGTTGGATTTGGACCCTCAAGACCCTGACGCAGCTCTCGCTTTTGAACACTGGCTTGCATGCTTCCAATCATACTTGGAGGAGGTTCGTGCAACTGAACCCGCCGTTATGCACAGAATTCTCCTCTCGAGGGTCACCCCAAAAGTTTATTCCCTTATCCGGGACCTGCCGACCTACGATGGGGCACTGGACGCCCTCAAAAGACAGTACCTGCGGCCAGTGAACACCGTCTACGCAAGACATCGTTTAGCTACCCGGCGACAGCAGCCTGGAGAATCGAGCGCCGAGTTTCTCCGAGCACTACAGACACTCGTCCGAACTTGTGACTGCAAGACGCTCACAGCAAAACAGCATGCGGAGCTGCTGGTGCGAGACGCCTTTGTGACAGGACTGAGGTCAGTGTACGTGCGCCAGCGACTGCTGGAACACTCCGATCTTACCTTATGCTCGGTGATCGAGACGGCCAACGCTCTGGAAACTGCTCTGCACAATGCTGACGCTGTCCAGTCGCGCGATTCCCCACCGGTTCTGTGGACACCTCAGACCCCGCCACCGGCGGCTCCCGGGAGCGAATTCGCTAATGCCGCTGCCAGTCGTGATTCCACGAGCTCCCCGAACCTGACCACGGCTGTGGCCCGTCAGAAGCCCGTGCTTTGTTATTTCTGCGGACTCTAAAAGCACCCCCAACAACGCTGCCCAGCGCGAGAAGCGACCTGCTCCAGTTGCGGAAAGCGGGGCCATTTCGCCAAGGTCTGTAAGTCTAAACTATGAGCGGAGTGCAGCGCTGCGGGTGAGACGTGGGGGCCGCCATCTTGCATGCCCGGATGTGGGCGGCCATCTTTGTCAGCGTCAGCACGCCCCGCCCCCGACCCTCCGATGCTTACCGGGTACCCCGGATGTGGGCGGCCATCTTTGTCTGCGTCAGCACGCCCCGCCCCCGACCCTCCGATGCTTACCGGGTACCCCGGATGTGGGCGGCCATCTTTGTCTGCGTCAGCATGCCCCGCCCCCGACCCACCGATGCTTACCGGGTACCCCAGATGTGGGCGGCCATCTTTGTCTGCGTCAGCACGCCCCGCCCCCGACCCACCGATGCTTACCGGGTACCCCGACGGCTCAACTCTGGCCACTGTAACCCTCGACCAAAGCGCCCCACACCAGCTTGCAAGGTCCATGATGGACATCCTGGTGGAGGGGCACAGGACTAGATGCCTGTTTGACACGGGCAGCACTGAGAGTTTTATTCACCCGGACGCAGTGCAACGCTGCAGACTCGCAACACGGCTGGTAAGTCGGAGGATCAATTTGGCTTCTGGGTCGCATTCCACAGACATCCGGGTGGGTTGTGTAGCAACATTGGTGGTGCAGGGCACAGAATATCAGAACTTTGCGCTACTGGTCATGCCTAAACTGTGCGCACCTGTGCTATTGGGGCTGGACTTCCAGAGCCATCTCGAAAGTGTGACTATGGTATATGACGTGCCCTCCCACCACTCACTGTCCGGAATCCTCAGTTTTGTGGGACTTCATCACTACTGACCACACACACACATGGGCCCACACGTCCCATCCAGCACCATGCCGACAGCTGCGCTACCGACACCACTTGCAGTCTCTCCACCCTCAAGGTCCCTCCCCCACCACTGTTCGCCAACCTGACCCCTGTGGCAACTAAAAACAGGAGGTACAGCGCGGGGGACAGGGCCTTCATTCAGTCAGAGGTGCAGCGGCTGCTCAGGGAGGGGATCATTGAGCCAAGCACAAGTCCTTGGAGGGCCCAGGTGGTTGTTGTTTGGACCGGGCAGAAAAATAGGATGGTGGTGGACTATAGTCAAACCATCAATAGGTTCACGCAGCTTGACGCGAACCCCCTACCCCGCATCGCAGATATGGTCAACCAGATAGCTCAGTACAAGGTGTACTCGACAATAAATCTGAAATCCGCTTATCACCAGCTCCCCATCCGCCCAGAGGACCGCCCCTACTCCGCCTTCGAGGCGGCCGACAGGCTCTATCACTTCCTGCGCGTCCCTTTCAGTGTCACGAATGGTGTCTCTGTCTTCCAGAGGGAAATGGACTGGATAGTGGACCAGTACCAACTGCAGGCCACATTTCCCTATCTGGATAACATCACCATCTGTGGTCACGACAGGCCAGATCACGACACCTACTTCCAACGATTTCTCTGAACCTTACATATAACAGGGACAAGTGTGTGTTCGGAACCACCCGCCTTGCTATCCTTGGGTATGTCGTGAAAAACGGGGTCATTGGCCCTGATCCCGACCGTATGCACCCCGTTAGAACTCCCTCTTCCCACCACTCTCAAAGCCCTCAGACGGTGCCTGGGTTTTTTTTCCTATTACGCCCAATGGGTCCCCCATTACGCAGACAAGGCCCACCCCCTGGTCAAGTCTACCTCGTTTCCCCTCTCTGCTGAGGCCTGCGCGGCCTTCAGCTGCATTAGAGAGGACATTGCCAAAGCTACGATGCATGCGGTGGACGAGACCGTTCCCTTCCAAGTGGAGTGTGACACCTCCGATTTCGCTCTGGCTGCTACCCTCAATCAGGAAGGCAGGCCAGTAACATTCTTTTCTCACACCCTCCAAGGCTCTGAAATTCAGCACTCCGCGGTGGAGAAAGAAGCCCAGGCCATAGTGGAGGCTGTTAGGCACTGGAGGCACTATCTTGCTGGCAAAAGGTTCACCTTGCTGACTGACCAGCGCTCGGTTGCGTTCATGTTCAGCAACCAACAGCGGGGCAAAATCAAAAATGATAAGATTTTGTGGTGGAGAATAGAACTCTCCACCTACAACTATGATATCCTGTACCGGCCTGGCAGACTCAATGAGCCCCCTGATGCCCTATACCGGGGAGCGTGTGCTAGCACACAGCTCGACCAGCTGTACACCCTTCATGCACAACTTTGCCATCCAGGGGTCACCCGATTTTACCATTTCGTGAAAGCCTGGAACCTGCCGTACTCCCTGGAGGACATCAGGACGATGACCAGGGACTGCCAAATTTGTGCTGAGTGCAAA
Organism: Hypanus sabinus; assembly: GCF_030144855.1. Taxonomy (NCBI): domain Eukaryota; kingdom Metazoa; phylum Chordata; class Chondrichthyes; order Myliobatiformes; family Dasyatidae; genus Hypanus; species Hypanus sabinus. Next base: position 92,492,007 of record NC_082706.1, read on the forward strand.
CCGCACTTCTACCGTCCTGACACGGCGCAACTTGTCAAGGCCACCCGCCCTTTTGAGCGACTGAGTGTTGACTTTAAGGGCCCCCTTCCCTCCACTGACCACAATGTCTATTTTCTCAATGTTATCGACGAGTACTCACGGTTCCCCTTTGCCATCCCCTGCCCCGACACCACTGCCACGTCCGTCATAAAAGCCCTGCGCCAGCTCTTCACTTTGTTCGGGTATCCCTGCTATATCCACAGTGATAGTGGGTCCTCCTTTATGAGTGACGAGCTGCGCCAGTACCTGCTAGCTAGGGGCATTGCTACTAGTCGGACCACGAGTTATAATCCCCAGGGGAATGGACAGGTGGAGCGGGAGAATGCCACGGTGTGGAAGGCCACACTTTTAGCCCTTAAGTCAAAAGGGTTGCCGGTCTCTTGATGGCAGGAGGTCCTGCCTGAGGCACTCCACTCTATCCGTTCTCTGTTATGTACGTCCACCAATGCCACCCCTCACGAACGCCTATTCTCTTTTCCCAGGAAGTCTGTCACTGGGACCACCCTACCAGTTTGGCTGACGTCCCTGGGGCCAGTGCTGCTCCGGAAACATGTGAGGAGTAATAAATACTCCCCGCTGGTCGAGAGGGTTCACCTTCTACATGCGAACCCCCAGTATGCCTATGTGGTCTTACCTGATGGGCAGGAGGACACGGTCTCCATCCGCGACCTGGCGCCCGCAGGAGCAGCAGACCACTACCCTGAACACTCTCCGGTAACTATGAACCCTGTACCCGAGGTGACACCGTGCTCACCAGGCCCTACACAGACTCCTCACGACACTTATATACCGGGCATTTCGTACGCATATATACCAGGCGCCTCGCACATGCGTGAGGGATCACTGGCGCCTAGTGGGCTGGAACAAGCACAACCTCAGTCTCCTGTGCAATCACCAATGTCGCCGGCGTCTGTGCAATCACAGCCGGTGCTACGTAGATCGCAGCGACAGATTCGACCACCTGATAGACTTGACTTGTAAGAAACTTCGCCACATGGGGACTCTTTTAAACAAAGGGGGGGCGAATGTGGTGAACTACGTGTGCCTGTCTGGACATGCCCCCTGCTGACTGCTCCTGTGGCTCCTCCCACAGGCCCCTGTATAAAGGCGATCTGAGGCCTGATGCTTGGACGTAGTATGATGGTCACTCACTTCTGGTTCCTTCTTCCAGTCAATAAAAGCCGATATCTCGCCTTACATCTCAGAGTGAGTTATTGATGGTGCATCACTACCGCTGAGGTCCTGGTTTTCACTTTTCTTCCTAACATCCCATATTCTCTGTGCAGGGTCTCCTCCCTTTCCCCACCTATGTTGTTGGTACCAATATATGACACGACTTCTGGATTTTCAATCTCCCCCTTTAGAATGTTATGGAGCTGATCAGAGACGTCCCTGACCTGGCACCTGGGAGGCAACATGCTATCCGGGTGTTTCTTTCACATCCACAGAATCTCGTGTCTACTCCTCTAACTATGAAATCCCCTATCACTACCGCACTCCTCTTCTCCTTCCTGAACCAGACAGTCCCAGAGACCTAGTCACTGTGACTTTCCCCTGCTAAGAACCCCGCCCCCCCCCACCACCCCAGAAAGAGCATCCAAAGTATCATATTTATTATTGAGGGGAACAGCCACAGGGATACTCTGCACTTTCTCCCTATTCCCTTTCCTTCTCCTAACAGTCATCCAGTTACCTGCCTCCTGCAATTTAGGGGCAACGACTGACCCGTAGCTCCTATCTGTCACTTCCTCATTTTCCCTTATGATCTAAATCCTTAACAAGTTCTAATTCCTTAACAAGGTTTGTAAGGAGCTACAGCTGTATGCATACCATGCTGATGTAATTATCAGGGAGGTCTTCCAGCGTTCCTATGTCTCACATTAAGAATATGCCACAGACCCTGGACCCTTTCCCACTGCACTAGCTATGTGCTAATGGACAGAGAAAGGGAGGAACTTTCCTCTTTTAACTAACCCTTGAGGGAAAGTCTGAAACTAACCCCTCTTACACTGGCCATTCTCACAATGGCTACTCTGCTTAAACTTCTTTGCCAAGTGCCTAATAAATCGAGATGATTGAAGCCCATCAAAAAATCCCAAAAGGCCCCAAGCTTTTAAATCTTGTGGCATCTCACCGACAAGTGACTGCTCACGACGATTGAAGCCCGCCAAAAAGTTGGGAGGATGAATCCATGGAAAAGTTCAGGAGGGTTAATCTGTGCTAAGTATCTGGACCAGACAGCATTACCTGAAGACTTGTGCTATCAACTGGCTGGAGCGTTTACACCTATCTTCAACCTCTTGCTTCAGCACTCTGTGGTCCTGCCTGCCTTCAGGCCCAAGAAGAATGTGGTAACCTTGCTCAACGACCATCATCCAGTCCCTCTTACATCCTCTGTGATAAAGTGCTTCAAGATGTTGGTCACAAAGCATATCAACTCCCATCTGAGGAATGATCTGTATCCACTCCAATTTGCCTGCCGTCACAGGAGGGCATTAGCCCTTCACTCAGCTCTGGAACACCTGGACAATGAAGGTGCATACATCAGGACACTTTTCATTGACTATAGCTCAGCATTCATCACTATCCCCTTGAAACTCATCAATAAGATCAAAGACCTGGGCCTTGATACCTCCTTGTGCAAATAGATCTTTGATTTCTTCACTGCAGACCTCAGTCAGAATGAACTAGCAACATTATGTCCTCCATAATCTTCATCAACACAGGTGCATCACAAAGCTGCGTGCTTAATCCTCTGTTTTATACTTTATAACTATGAATCTATGTCTAAGTACAGCTCCAGTGCCCTACTGAAGCTTGCTGATGTCACCCACTGTTGTCAGTGAAATCAGAGGTGGCGATCAACCAGCATACACAATGGAGACTGAAAATCCTGTTCAATGATGCCACAACGACAACAACCTTTTACTCATCATCGGCAAAAACCAAAGAGCTGATTATTTTTCACAGGAAGAAGCTGAGATCCATGAGCTAGTCCTCATTTGGGGATCTGGGGTCGAGGGGCTCAGTAGCTTTAAATCCCTTGCTGTTAGCATATCAGAGGATCTGTCCTATGATCAGCACGTAACTGCTATCACGAAGAAGGCAGAACAGTGCCTCTACTTAGAGATTTGCAAAGATTTCTCTTATTACCAAAAACATTTACAGACTTCAATAGATGCACAGTGGAGAGCATCTATCTGGTTGCAGTATGGCTTGGCATGGAAACACCAGTGCCCTGGAAAGGACATTACAGAAAGTGTTGAATACAGCCCGGTCCAATACAGGCTAAGCTCTTCCCACCATTAAGCACATTTACATGGAGCACTGGCACAAGAAAGCAGCATCCAAACTTCAAAGGTTTCAAAGGTGTGGGGACCTTTTCTTGAATATTTTCATAATTCCCATTTAGATTAAGGGTGCATCCCTCCCTTTTTTCTTTTGCATTTAAATCCCTTACTTCCAACTTCTTACGGTTAAGATTTATGGGTTTTTCTGATGTGTAAACACATTATAGATTAGGTAGTAGGCAATATACCTTCTGTTTATAAGTACAGCTCTGTGGTGATAAAGTTCTGATTAATTTTTTAATATATTGTAATGGTTGGCTTGGAGTTGGGTAGTGGGAGGGTGGGGCGGTAACTAACTTTATACGATTCTGCAATGGGTGCTTTTCTTAATTGTTATGGACTGTACTTTTGATATGTTTGTTTTGCACTGTATAAACCTCTTTTTTTTAAACTGTTTTTTTTGTTTTGTCGCATTGTAGAAACATTAAAAATCAATAGAAAAGGTACATTTAATGTCGGAAAAATGTATACAATATACATCCTGAAATTCTTTTTCTTCATGAACAGCCATGAAAACAGAGGAGTGCCACAAAGAATGAATGACAGTTAAATGTTAAAACCCCAAAGACCCCCCCAGCTCCTCCCCCACGCACAAGCAGCAGCAAAGCAACAACCCCCTCACCAGCAAAAAAACATTGCCCCCCCCCCCACTGAGCACTCAAGTGTGCAGCAAAGCATCAATAAAAACACAGACCTGTATTACCCCAAAGGCTACTCGTTCACCCAGTAATTCCACATACCACAGGCTCTCTCGCTCCGTAATAAGGGAAAAAGGGGTGTCCCTGTTTCACAGCGAGAGGGGAGACATAACAAACATCTCGCTGATTTATGATGTTAGGAGTCTGTTGTGTCACTTTTTCTGAGCTCTGTGCCCAAAGAACTTGGGACTCTGGGCACACAGCCCAGCTTGCTGCTTTCCATCTTCTGTCTCCCGTGATGCACCAGGCAGTGACACAGATCTCAGGTCCTCCTGCCTCCGGAGCCACGAAATCCCAGAACCCTGAAGGCGCACTAGTCTTCTAGGCTGCTTCCTTGAGATATCAAACATCAGCCAGTCGAGAGACCCTGAGAGCAGGTCCCATTCCCGCAAAGAACCAAAGTCAGCGTGTAACTCCAGCTCAGGGTCTTCAAAAGGACCCTGAAAGGGAAAAAGAAAGATATTAAAGATAGAAATAGAGTTGTTTCCAAAGATGCAAGCAAAGGAGTCGCCTTAAGGTGCCATCGTTCTCCTAAATTCCACCTTCCTCAATATTCAAAGTGAATTTTATTATCAAAGTACATATATGTCACCATTAACAATCCTGAGATTAATTTTCCTGTGGGCATATATGCAAATCTATAGAATAGTAGCTATAATAAGATCCATGTAAGATTGCCCAGAGAGCAGAAGACAACAAACTGTGAAAATGCAAATATAAATAAATAGCAATAAGTATCGAGAACATGAGATAATGAGATAAAGAGTCCTTAAAGAGAGATCATTGGTTGTAGGAACATATCAATAATGGGGCAAGTGTGTGTTGTTATCCCCTTCTGTTCAAGAGCCTGATGGTCGAGGGGTGGTAACTGTTCTTGAACCTGCTAGTGCAAATCCTGAGGCTCTTGTACCTTCTACTTGATGGTAGCAGTGAGAAGAGAGCATGGCCTGGGTGGTGAGGATCTCTGATGACGGAAACTGCTCTCCTGTGGCAGTGTTTCATGTAGATATGTTCAATGACTGGAAGGGCTTAACCCATGATGTAATGGGCTGAATCCATTACGTTTTGCAGGATTTTTCATTCAAGGGAATTGGTGTTTTCAAACTAGGTCATGGTGCAGCCAGTCAATACTCTCCACCGCTCATCTATAGGAGTTTGTCAGAGTTTTAGATGTCATGCTGAATCTCTGCAGACCTCTAAGGAAGTAGAAGTGCTGTCATGCTTTCTCCAAAATTGCACTTTTGTGTTGGGTTCAGGACAGGTCCTCTGAAATGGAAGAACTCATGAATTTAAAGTTGCTAACCCTCTCCATCTCTGATTCTGCGACTAGGACTGGCTCATGGACCTTCTCTGGAAGTCTATCCTCAGCTCCTTGGTCTTGCTGACATTGAGTGAGAGGTTGTTGCTATGACACCACTCAGCCAAGTTTTCATTCTCTCTCCTTAATGCTGACTCATCACCCACTTTGATGCAGCCCAGGCCAGTGGTGGCATCAGCAAACTTGGACATGGCATTGGAGCTGTGCTTTGCTACACCGTCACTGGTGTAAAGCTAGAAGAGCAGGGGCTATGCACACAGCCTTGTGCTGCACCCACATTGATGGAGATCACGGAAGAGATTTTGTTGCTAATCCAAACTGGAAGGGGTCTACAAGTAAGGAAATCTAGGATCCAATTGCATGTATTGTAGCTTCCATCAAAGATCCCCACCATCCAGGCCATGCTCTGTTATTGAGCAGGTAAAAGAAGCTTTAGTCCTACACCACCAACTCCAGGGACAGTTATTACCCTAGGCTCCTGAACCTGCATGGACAACTTCATCAACCGACCACGACCTGAACTGATTCTACACACATGCAGACTCATTCGCAAGGACTCCATAAATGCTCTCAGTATCTTTTAGCTGCAGAATTTGTCTTTTTTTGCACACTGGTTGTTTGTCAGTCTTTGTTTATGTGCAGCTTTTCATAAATGCAAATGTATCTCTTTATTTTCCTGTCAATACCTGCAAGAAAATGATTCTCAAGTTATCATATGGCACTTTGATAATATTTTGTTTCGAATTTTAAGAAGCAACAGAGGTGGAACACGAGCAAAAATAAGTTGCTTTGGGAACTCAATGTCAGCATGTTTGGAGGGAAATGGACAGCTGAGTTCAAAGTCAAATCAAAATAAATTTATTGCCAAAGTATGTATATTGTACTACCTAGAGATTCATTTTCTTGTAGGAATACCCCACCCTAGACTGATTACTCAGATTACTCAGGGTAAGGGCGGCAGCCGAGAAGGGTGTAACCCAGCTGCACCCGAAACTGGGCGGAGTGTGTGAAACCAAAGAGGGGTTGTTCCTGTCGTCTACCTGCAGTGTCGCAGGAAGCATAGAGCCTCTCGGCCTGCTGGATTTCTTCCGTCTCCCGCAAGGAATAGTTGGAATTCCAGCGGCGGACACAGGCAGATCCATGAGTTTGCACGGCTCGCAAACGGGACTCAATCGGCGGCTGTCGGAGCGTCGCGTCGTGCCTGCCGACTTCTCAGCCCGCAGCGATGGCCAGGTGGAAACTTACCTGCCCTTACAACAGCACTATGGGGGAGCCGGAGGGCCAGTTCTGGCCGGAACCCAGATGTACGCGACGGTGGGAGGCAGAAACGAGATCTACCACACCAGCACCAAACACCGCTCCGTGTATAACCCCAGGACCTCCCGCGTCTTGGATGTGGGCGATCAAGCTCAGTACATCAGGTAAATACTGCCTCTATGGCAAGCCAAGTCGCTTCCCTTTCTTTAGGTGTGAAAAGTTTTTCTTTTTTATTGATTTGGAATGTATGTTCCCTAACACCTTACTTAAAAGAAAGAACACGAGGAAATTTTCTTTGGGAAAAGTATATACAAGTTGACTGTGAGTTCTTGTGCTGCATCAAAATGGACCCTTATCTGTATTGGGCGTGCCTAGACTGCTTCTACCTTTTTAATTGTGTTAAGTTCCAGTTGGCGTCGCATGTTTCAACAGGCATGCAAATTTGCTACCAATAGCATTAAGTAAGAACACTTGAATCTATTTGAATTTTTAAAATGTTTAAATGGCTGAAAGAAGGGATCATTCAGGACTCGTCTTGCTTTTGTACAAATGTATTGGTTTTCAACGTCTTATACCCAACCCCGTCTTGTGTAATTTACGTTCTAGCCAACAAACAGCATGCTGGAGGAACTGTAGGTTCCACAGTATCTAGGAAAGGAGAACACACGTGTGCGTGTTCATGATGCTGCTCCAGAGAGTTTCATTGTACCTGTACACTGCCCTGTTTGTGCATGTAACAATAACAATCTTTAACAAATAAGCATTTCCAGCACTAGGGTTAGAGGATTTGGTTCCTACCAGTATTTGTTCGTTAACCAATATGATTAAAACAGATTATCTGGTTATGTGGGGAATTGCTCTGTGAAGGTAGGTTGGGTGCGGTGGGCATTGGACAGAACAGGCCCTCCAGCCAGTGATATGCCAACTCTTTAGCCCACTCCAAGGTCAATCTAACCCTCCTCTCCCACATAATCCTCCATCTTTTGTTTATCCCCATGTGTCTGATTTAAGACTCTCAAATATCCCTAATGTATCTATCTGCCTCTACCACCTTCCTGGCAGAACATTCCACACACCTACCACTTTTTTTAACAAAGAAACACTGCATCTAACATCCCCCTGTACTTTACTCCCAACACCTTATTGTTATGCTCCCACCAGGGGATGGTGGGGCGGGGAGAACTTATGGCTGTTCACTCGATCTTGTATTATCTTCCTCCTTTACTCCAAAGAGAAAAGCCCTAGTCTGCTAAACAATTTTTTTTAAAAAAGGAACTTTTTACATCTAACGAAACCTATCCTTATGAGACATGCTCTCTAATCCAGGCAGCATCCTGGTAAATCTCCTCCACACCCCCTCTCTCTAAACCTTCCTCATCCTCCTATTAATGAGGTGATCAGAACTGAACACTATTCAAGGGTGGCCTAACCACTGTTTTACCTCACAGCTCTTGAACTCAATCCTCTGACTAATATAGTCCAGCAAACCGCATGCCACCTTATCCGTCCTATCAATCTGTGCTGCAACCTTGAGATGTTTATGGACATGAATGCCCAAGATCTCTCTGTGTCTCCACACTGTTAAGAATCCTGGTAATACCCCTGTATTCTGCCTTCAGCTTCATTACCCTTTCCTGGGTTGACCTCCATCAGCCTCTTCTCAGCCCAGCTTGCCAAACGTTCAAAGTCCTGTTGTAATCTGTGACAGCCTTCTCTATCATGACTTGTCTTCGCGAATGAAGCTTCAGGAAGGGAGCTGCCCACGTCTGCTGCAGGCTCTCTGGTGGCTGACGAGGCCAATATGGGACAGGCAGACCCGGCCGCAGCAGCTGCAAAGGATATGGAGGGACGGTTGTAGATGTGGGCATGTCCTTCGGTTTTTTAGGTGGAGTGCAGTGTGCACGGTACTGGCCCCACCATTTACACCCGGGGTTCATCTGCCATAGCATAGCAAGCTGGGATGGTGACAGCGAGGTCCTCGGGTCGTAGGAGTTACGTCGGAGTGTCCTTCTCCAAGGTGGGTGGCCTGACGAGGCTGCCGAGCCCTGCCTGCCCGGGTTTGGAGTCAGAGTTGTCTTTCTCTTTGGCTGGCTGCCAACCAAGGCCACCGAGCCCAGCCTTCCCATCCGGTTATACTGCTGGACACTCGGTCGTGCCGTGACGTCGCAAGCTTGGTGGAAGGGGGGGGGGGGTACCGACGAGAAGGTGTTGCTACGGACACAGTAGTGTAGGAAAGGCCATTTGCAGTGGCCTCCTGCCTAGCAAGCCAGACAGTGACCACGCGGTGATCTCTACCTGGGAAAGGAGAGGCGATGTATTGCGCGTGCACTTTCCCTGGGTGAGCGGGATGTCAGGCCCAGACCTCACCCGCCCCCTGACAACCTTCTACAGTGCCCACAAATCCACCAACCTTTGTGTCATCTACAAACTTACTAACCCACCCTTCTGCTTCCTAATCCAAGTCATTTATACAGAGTAGGGTCCCCAGAACAGGTCCTTGGGGAACACCACTGTCACACCTCCAGGCCAAATGTGCGCCTTCTAATACTGTCCTCTGCCTTCTATGGGCAAATAAATTCTGAATTCATGCGGGCAACTTTTCCTTGATCCCAGGAAGCCTCTTGCCTTTCAGAATGAGCTTCCGTAGGGAACCGTGGCAAATGCCTGACTGAGATCCATATACCACTGGATATTAAGAACAAGTACTGCAGGTCTGCCCCGTGAGTGAGTTATTCAATAGTGTCGGAACCGGGCTTGTTGATCACCGTTTTGCAGCCTCCTTCAGCCCTGTAGGGAAGAAGGTGTCAGAGGTGGTGCGTGGTCCAATGGACAGTGTGGGTGATTGTCTTGGACATTTTTTTGTGATCGCAAGACCTCTTTGACACTGGTAATGTAGAATAATGTGTGTCTAATTCACTGGTTCTTTGGCAATTTGACAGCGTGTGGTCCTTGTGCCTTGGGGTAGCCTGCTGAGGCCACGGGTTAAGGAGATGCTGGAGCTGGCTGTGCTCCACTGGGTGGGAGGGCTGGCTCCTCCTGTCAGTGCTGCCCTCCAGTGTACACTCGGATGACAAGCTTGTTCATGCAGAATGGAGGTTCCAGAACAACAGCCCATGTACCACCAATCTACAGGTCATGACGCTCATGGACGGGCTATATTTAAGAAACTTTTTTTGTACAATGTTTTTCTACTATAATTAAACGTGCTATTATTGTTGTGTGTGACTGTTGGTACTGTGTGTTGCACCTTAGCCCCAGGGGAATGCTGTTTTGTTTGGCTGTATTCAGATGTATGGTTGAATGACAATTAAACTTTAAGTTGAACTTGATGCACACCATATCCGTTGTTCTACCTTCATTAATGTTTTGTCACTTCCTCAAAGAATTCAATCAGGCTGTGAGGAACAACTTGCCCCTCAAAGCCCTTGTTGACTTATCCTTAATCACTCCAGCCTCTCAAAATCCTCTCCAATAATTTTAATCTTGTGCCAAAGTGAAATAGCATGGGAGTTGAGGTTAGCGTAATCACTGTAATTGACAGTAATATTATACTCCTGGTTGAAGGTTTCCACCTGAAACCTCGATAGCTGCTTTCCGGTATAGGTATTGCTTGACCTGCTGCATTTCAACACAAGATTTTTTCCCCCCACTTATATTAAATGGGATGGAACAAGCTTGAAGGGTCTGTTGACCAACGCCTGCTCCTATTTTCTGCTGTTCATTTTTCTCTTGTGCCTTTCCATCATTGGTGCATTCTTCTCTACCCAAACATCAACTCCCAGCTGCTCCTCCCTGCCTCCTTTATAATCTATAGCATGGCAGTGTTTCAACTATTAATGTTCTTAGTTTTGGTTTCATATTGCTGCAGAGCCAAAATTATCTGTAACCTTCCCCAGTACCTGTGAGATTTTTGAATTCCTCTAGCACATTGTTGATTTAAAACACAACCATTGGCATCCATGTCCTCAGCCACCCTCACAATTTCCCAATAGAATTTTTGGTGCCTTGTTCCGATAGTTTTGTGATAACATGCATATCATGAAATTCATCTAATTTGCCATGCACTAAAAAGTTATTTAACATTTTTATCTACCTCCTTTGGACTTTTTTAAGGGAGAAGTTGAAGTAAAACTGAACTACTGATGTGAATCAGGTGACTTATTAAATAGTGTTTCCTGTGCTTTGACACACACGGAATTTGAAAATTGCTACCCAAGTATTTGTGATACAGAATAAAAATTGCTCTGGCAGAATTTATGTGGGGGGAGGGCCAAGGAAAGAAGAATAAATAATTATTTTTACTCAGCTCCTGTACACTTTTGTGTTATTTATCTATCTATTTATTTATTTAATTGCTCTTAATTTTTATATCGTGCATGGTAATATTTCCACAAAAAGTGTTTTACAACATCTGTCAGTGATAATAAACCTGACTCTGATTCATTTCTTGATGTATGCACAGGCAAATTGGCTTTGCGTTATAAAAACCACGCTATAGATAGTTTCTAAGGATCACAGCTCCCTTTAATGTGGGGTCACCTTCAGTGAGACATTAGACCATAAGATAGAGAAGCTGAATTAGGTTATTCAGCCCATCAAGACCGATATTCTCTCAACTCCATTCCCCCCCCCCCCCCCACCATAACTTATAACTCCCTTAACAATTAAAAACCTATCAATCTCTGCTTTAAATACATCCAATGGCTTGGCATGCATGGCACTTTGTGGCAACAAATTCCACAGATTCACCACCCTCCTGTTGAAGTTCCACCTCACTTCAATTTTAATGGACCATAGTTTATTCTGAATTTGTGCTGTTAGATGATAGACTCTCCTACTAATGGAAAAGTCCTCTCCATGTCAACTCTTTCCAGGCCTTTCTGTATCCGGTATGTTTTTAAATGAGATGCCTCTTCATCCTAATGAACTCCATTGAGTATAGACCGGAGACCTCAAAGTGGCCTCATAGGTTAACCATTTAATTCCTGGACATTTTTTCAAATCTCCTTTGGACCCTCTTAAGGGCCAGCACAACGTTGGGCAAAAAATTGCCCACAGTATTACAAATGTGATCTGAATGATACTTTAATTATTGGCGGGAGACTTGCATAAACTTATGAGAGCATGTTGTCAAGCCAACAATTTGAACAAATTTAGGATCTTTGGAAAAAAACTGATCTTGATTTTGTTTTCAAGGATGGCCCATCCAGTCCATCTTCACTTCCCATCTTAAAAAAAAATAAAAACGTGACTAATTTTGAACTTGAATTTTGCTTTCTGATTTGTTTGATTAAATATTTCATTTTCTTAATTGAAGTACTTGTTTTGCAGAGGCACTAAAATTTCTGATTTTTAGACAAATTATGTCAGAAATTTTCTAGTATTTGTGCTAACAATTTAAGGATTCTTCTGTTATGAGTGTTAAAATGTACTGAAGTATAGAAATTCATGTTACAGTACAGAACAAAGTTTTTTTGTACATAATGTACAAGCTTCTAGACACACTTTGTTTTATCCTTCTTTGCAGTGGGGATGCAGTGAGGAACCGCCAGGATATGTACCTTAGACTGGCAGAGAGCTGTGCAAGTAAACTTACCGAAACAGAGAAGATGCTGCAACAGGTATTCTCTCTCTTCTGTTGAAACTAGAATTCACTCCTGTAATTCCTGTCATTGCAACTACCAGCAAAATCAGATCCTCATATTCCGACAAAGTCATCAAGATCAAAAGTAGTTTACAAAAATACTGTTATTTTGATCCAATTAAAAGTATGTGGTTGTTGTACGCTTTTAATAAGTTGCAAGGTCCTGTTTTAAAATTGTTTCTTTCCTGATCTGGAGGGTTAAATTTGATTTTTAACTTTGGTGCAATTTCAATGTATGGCTTTAGGCTATGGACTACAAAGCTTTTATTGTGTCCGTAACTTTTTCTTAAGCCAGTTTTTTAATCCATGTACCTGTCCTGATCTCTTTCAAATGCTGCTGTTTTACCTGTCTGAGCCACTTCCTCAGGCAGCTCAATCCAAGCACGTGGCACCTTATGATGCAGATCTATTTATCACATGCACATCAAAACAGAGTGAAATGCATTGTTTATGTTAACTTTGTAGGATGTGCTGGGGACAGCCCACAAATGTTGCTGCATATTCCGGCACCAATGTAGCAAGCCCACAATGTTCAGCAGAACCTCATGAGCAGCAAGGACAACAAAACACAACAAAATCAAAGCAAATTCCTCTCAAATTCCTATTAAATTCCACCCCCCACCTTAAACCTTTGCCCTGTAGTTCTTGATTCCTTAATCCTTGGGGAAAAGGGTGCATTCACCCCATCTGTGCCCCTCATGATTTCATACACCTCTATCAAAGCAAAATATCATGACAACCACAATTTCTGCAGCAGTTCAACTCTCAGCCTTGACTGTTGTCTCTCAAGCTTTTTGGCAGATAATTTATAATTATTTTAATTAGTCGCACACACCATGTGAATAATTTATTCATGCAGAGTAGTACTGGTTTACGTTGCATACAGCTCTTGTGTTCCTTTCAAATCCCATATGTGGGCAATTCCTCCTTCACAATTAACTGATTGTTTAAGTATTTAAAAGCTGCTCTGTCTGTTTTATTTGAAGTTGTCAGTGTTAGTGGTTATTGATAATAGTTTGCAAATGGAAAATTACGTGTAGGTAATAGGGAACTTGCCATTCTCAGTGCAATGAGTGTGCTCTTTAAATCATTCAACTGTTCATTCATTCTGTGCCACGTTGTTTGATGTAGGCGATCATGGTCAATCCATGACCTTGATTGTTCTTGGTAAATTTTTTCTACAGAAGTAGTTTGTCATTGCTTTCTTCTGAGCAGTGTCTTTACAAGGCAGGTGACCTTTAGCCTTTATCAATACTCATCAGAGAATATCTGCCTGATGTCAGTGGTCATTTAACCTGGACTTGTGCTCCAGCTCCTCATACAGCCATCCGCCACCTTTTCCCATGGCTTCAAGTGACCCTGATTGGGAGGGCTAAGCAAGTGCTACACCTTGCCCAAGGGTGACCTACAGGTTAACAGAAGGAAGGGGTACCCCCCGCCTTATTGACATTCTCCACCCTGCCACCCACAATCAACCATCAGATTAACAGTGAAAACAAATCTTTAAGTTGTGGCTGTATGTATTTTGTGATTATGCTATGTAATTGCCTTAAGTGTCCTTATTGAGGATACATTTTTTCATCATCACACATTAATTTTGTTCTAAATACAGTGGATCAATTCAGACACATCAGGACCGGTACATTTTGGCGCGATTAAGTGATTGTTTCAATTAGCTGAAGTTTCATGGAACTAGTTTAAAAAAAAGCTACCATTTAACTGATTAAATGTTTATGTATTTAAATGTAACATAGAACAAATTAGAGCACTGCCAGTGCCTCTACAATGTTTTGAGGATTTGACAGTGCTTATCTTGGTGGGGGGGGGGGGGGTGTGTGTGTGAGAGAGTTAGGCAGTTGAAGGATTAACTGAACCCGTACTTATTTTTCATGCCAGGATTTGAATGCTTTTGATCATGGTTACGTTGGGAGATACAGACTCCAGATTGATGGATTGTTAAAAAGTGCTGGCGATGATCTAGCAAACATTGAAGACAATATTGAAGAATTACAGCAACTTGGGATTTACAATAAAGCACTGCAATCTAGGTGTGGAAATCTACTTCCCCTGATAAAAGTGCTCACTAATTACATCCTTCTCTCTCTGTCTTCCCTTACTCCAATCCCTATTTGCTCTTTTGCTCTATTTTCCCCTTATTTTTCTTTCCTCTGCCTTCTTTTCCCCATCCTTTCTGTCTATCTCTCTCCTTCAACTCCCCTTCAACCCATCTCACTCTCATCTTAGAATTCCCACAATTCTTTTTCTAGTTGGGCATGGTTAATCTAATTCATTACTCTGCTTTGAATAATGCATACCTTTGCCAATGTTGTTCAGTGGGGAAAAAAATGAACAAAATATGATTAAATCTTGTGTTGTCCTCTGCTTTTTGAATCTTCGCAGTGTGTTTCGTCTCCGAAGTCAGATGCGTGCTATTGCGAAAACTATTTCTGATCGCTGGTCAGAACGTACCAAGTCAGTGTATAACTTCAACCAGAGATTGTCAGATTCCTGGGATGAAGAGCTTTCAAGGTCGACCACTGAGCTATTTAGCTGGATAAGGCAGCAAAAGGTAAACACGGTCATTAAAAGAATCGATCTATTTAAGTTTAGTTTCTATTATGAGTTCCCTTGTCATTCTTAATTTCTTCCCCTTGCAAGAGATACTGCTAAGCCGTAAACTTACTCATTTTCAATGAAAATTACACCAGCATTTGGTGTTCAGTAGGGGCTCATCTTGGATGAAATTCATGTGTGTGTCTTTTAGACATTACCTGGAGGTAATTGTACTGACGTGATCTGGCAGCGTGTGCAGCAATGATTGAGACATTTTGCAGTGTTATTGTGCTATAAACAAAGTTTCAACCAAAACATTGACATTTCTGCTTGATTGTCCAGCAGATTGTCTGTGCTCTACAAAATGCTCTGTGCCTTTTACTTTAAGCCGAAGGTACCAAACTTGAAGCAGAATAGGGCAAAGTTTGGAAATATTAAAAAGGGAAATAGCTGGGAATATTCAACCAGTAGTGCAGCTTCTTCTAAGAGAAGAGGCAAAGTTAACAGCTTGTGTCAATGAGCAGAAACACCAGCCATATCCCACTGAACGGATGCTGACTTATCTGTTGAATAGTTACAGCATTTTCTGCTGTTAAATGAAGGGCATATGAGGACCCCATATAATTATATTCATCTCTTCAAAATAATTCCCTCATCTTTGCCCTCTGCAACACTATCCCTCCCCTGCTAAATGCTACTATTTTGCTCTTCCAAATCCAAGGCTGGTAATGTTTGAGTGAAAAGTGGAGAGAATTCTACATCACCCAGCCTTTCAGCAGTGTAACACTTGTAAAATCTATTATTCATGTGGTGAGTGTTATTTTGTATTACCTAATTTTAGTTTCTAATTTTGGCTGACAAAAAGATCAGAATCCAGTTTAATATCACTGGCATGTGCCGTGAACCTTGTTAACTCTGGCAAGGAGTGCGATGCAATACATGATAAATATAGGAAAAAAACTGAATTATAGTAAGTATATCAAGTTAAAATAAGAGGGCAAAAACAGAAATTTATAAAGTAGTTAAGTTGTGCTTATGGGTTTAATGTCCATTCAGAAATTGGATGGTAGAGGGGAAGAAGCTGTTCCTGAATCACTGAGTGTGTGCCTTCAAGCTTCTGTACCTTCTACCTGACAGTAACGATGAGAATGATTGGGTGGTAGGGGTCCTTAATAATGGACGCCGCCTTTTTAAGGCACTGCTCCTTGAAGGTGTCTTGGATATTATGGAGGCTAGTACTCATGATGAACTTCATGCAGTTTTTTTTAGATCCTGTGCAGAAGCACCCCCCTCCCCCCACACCAGATGGTGATGCAGTCAGAATGCTCTCTATGGTACAACTGTAGAAGTTTTTTAATGTTTCAGGTAATATCCTGATGTCCATTGTGCACATAGTTGATGATACCTCATATCACATGGTTCAAACTAATGGGTTCAAGTGTCCTAGATTCCCTGGGAGTGAAAGAGTATGTGTCTCCTGTGTGGAGAGTAGCCTTTTGATTGGTATCTAGAAGCCTTATTTCTTAGCACAACAGTTGGGGAATTTAATTTCATGTTTTTATATAAAAGGCTACTGTTGGTAATGCTAGCCATGAAATTACTGGATTGTTGTAAAAGCCCGTCAGGACAGATAACCTTCCACCTTTGCCTGAACTGGCCCACTCATTAGCTGAATACAAGCAGAGCAGTTGACCCTTGTTTGAGCAATAATGTTGGTCTAGACTGTGGCATCTGCACAATTTGATAAAATAACTTGGTGTGCAAGTTGTGAACAAGCTCTTGTGTTTTTGACCAATGAATACTACAAAGGAGGAAGCTATCATTGTTTAATTCCAAAGGAACTGGAAATCCCCAGAATCTCTATCCACGGTAATCTGATAGCTACTGTAATCTGATGAAGGACATCCACTTCCTCAGCTGGACGAGATTTCAGTGCTGGTTGAGATGTGGGCATTCACAAGTTGGAAGTTACTGCATGATGCAGTGTATATTTTGCAAGGGAACATGTTATGTACTTGAATGTCTGGGGCAAACAGACACATGTCCATAATCTGGATCTAATGTCGCACTCGGGTGATTATTTGGGTTGATGGTGAAACCTTGCCTACCCTGCTCATCTGAACTATTAATATATGGACTTCGACTGCAGCACTTGCATTCTCTTCCGACAAGAGTCAACCAATTAATTCCCTTTTGTTATATTCTGTCTGTGCCATCCATATTTTTGTGAGCTTAGTCTGCCAGAAAATGCCAGGACCTATTTGCATCAGTGTTTAGTGCAAGTGCACTAGTTTGGACAGTTGTCTTGAGTGTAAGATCTGTTTCCCATTTCTGTGTCAGCAGATTGTTGAAAATATAATTTCACTTATGCAGTGACACAAACCTTAAATGTCACTACACTTGCTTGTTTTAATCATAAGCCACTGCACCATATTCATCGTTATGATTATTAAAAGTAATGAAATATTGCTCATATTATGTTGCTGGGTTAAATAGATTATCTTATATAAAATAATCTTTGCTAAATCACCAAGGTTGTGGTAATGGATATTCTATCTACCTGTGGCCTGTTCTGTCAGTGTGACTTGTGTAATGTGTATAGGATGCACTGCAGAGTTGAGAACAAGGTAAAAGTAATGCAGTACTTGAACCATGCAATATGTTGCACAAGATAAAGCTGAAATGTGATGATGTCAGAGGAAGGATACTGAAAATTTGCAGTGGAAGTGGTTTAATTGTCTGAAATAATCTTTGGATAAAGGTTTGAATTTTCCTTTGGAAGTGGGAGAGAAAATATTGAAGAGAATAATTTAGTAGCACATGAGAGATTTTCCTTCCTAAGATGGTCTTAAAATGTTTAAATCCAGCAGTATCAAATGTAGAGAAAATTACTATTGACAGATTACTATGCAGACAGTTAATATCCTATTCTAAATCTTGAGTGCTCTTTGGATATGTCTGTGGCCTGAGTCTTTGGTTGCATATCATATCACAATAATATTTATAAATGAGGCTTATCAACTCCAACATAATATTCAAATAGAATTGTGTGACAGGATGGTTTTGAGGAGATGCTTCAAAAATCTACACTCTTGTCAGATTTTTCTCTTTTTTTTTCTCGGTGCAGCTTAATTTAGACTCTCAAGAATGGGGTGTGGATGCTGCCTCCGTAGAGCTGCAGATCAGTAATCACAGAAAGTACCACAAGAGCCTTGAAGATGCTCGCTGGAAAATAGAAAAAATGAAATCAGAGCAGGTAAGTGTCTGAAGTTGTTGTCCAATGCTACTTTTTGTCCAGGCTGTGAGTCACTCATTGCAAATGGAAGTGTGTGTGTGGACAGGAGGCCAGTGCTCCATCATAGTACTCAAAGATCTATTCATCCAAAGAAATCCTCCAGGCAGACTTACGCTATTCTAGATCCAGCCAAAAGTGGAATGTTTGCACTTATTTAAAAAGTTCATTTCCTGAACTTGCTTGTGTTTAGAGTCTTTGACTAAGAAGAGCAAGATATCATGGCTGGAGACTTTTGCTCTTCTGATGCAAAGGTTTTTATGATTTGCTGTTCTTTAAAGTGGCAAGAGGGGATGTTGCAGCTCTGGACTGTTGTGTGAATGAAGTCGCAGGAGAGAAGTAGTGATAGATAGAAAGCAGTCTCTTTGACACTATCACAAATAAGCTGATAGCCTTCGGAGGGAGGGAGGGCAAGAGGGAGACCCTCTCCCTCGGTGTAAGAGGTCTGCTTGACCCAACACTATGCAACATTTTATGTGCTAAAGATCAAAGAAAATTTCAGGACAGTTGAAACAAACCCATAATTACAATGCTTCCTTTGAATTACATGTAATAGTTTCAAATGCCTGGATCTTCCCACCAACACACCTACCTGTCTGCACCTATATTACAGGCAGCCAAGTACATACAAGTAATGAATTTAAATCAACATGTCTGTTCTTCCAATTATCTTGGTTCACTGTCCTTGGGAACCCATTGTTCAGAGCTGCATTTTGGACTTAATCCACGGTTCATATTTGAATCTGAACATTAGTGGCAGAGGTCAGTTAAAGTTGCGTGCTAACCCCAAAAATTGCACTACCCTGGCAGTTTATGGATTACTAAAGACAACCATACTTGAAATGTGACAGAAGTAATGACTCTCACAAAATACTGCCTAGCCTACTAAGTTCCTCCGGCATTTTGTGTGTGTTACTCGGATATCCAGCATCTGCAGGTTTTTTCTTGGAAGCAGTGATTCAGACTGGTTTATTGTCACAAGCACCAGGGTGCAATGGAATTGGCTGCTGTCATGAAGCTTGGAGAGTGAGCAGTATATAGGGTAATAATAAATGACACTGTAGATATAGTGGGCACAAAACGACATAAAAGTACAAAGTATAATATAAGAGGAAGTGCTAAAAGTATTTTAGTGTGTGGAAAGGTCACTCAACATAACTTGGAATAGGTCAACAAGTATTAATAAGGTAGCCAATGTGAAAGGGGAAATTGAAGATGTTAGGTAAACATTGCATTCTGTTGCAGTGTGGGTGCTTTGTTTTAGGTTTGTGGGCTCTAGCAATGATTGCATTGTTCTAATATGGCTGTGAGTTCCTTAAAGATTGGAGATACCATGAAAGCAATTTCACCTCCCCCTTCTTCCATTCCCTATTCTGACCCTTTACCTCTTCTCATCTACCTGTCTTCTCCTCTTACTCCAATGGTCCACTCCTCTCCTATTAGATACCTTCTCCAACCCATGATGTGCCCACCCACCTGGCTTCACCTTCTAGCTATCCTACCCCCCACCCCCAACCATTTCATACTGGCTTCTTCACCCATCCTTTCCAGTCCTGAAGAAGGGTCTCCGCCTGCAACATAGAACATAGAAATCTACAGCACATTTCAGGCCCTTCAGCCCACATGTAACCTACTCTAGAAACTGCCTAGAATTACCCTACCTATATGTCAACAGTCTATTCACTTCCATAGATGTTGCCTGGCCTGCTGAGCTCCCCCAGCATTTGTGTGAATTACTATGAAAGCCTTTCCACGTATCAAAACATATCTGGAAAGTCTTCAGTGTCGTTGTTTGCCCAGGGTGCTGTCTCTTTTTATCATTGACACTTGAATCCCACAAAATGAATCATGGTAAAGTATCATCTCTTGGCTGAAGAAAATGTGAACAGAGAGCAGAAATGTACATCGAAGGTATCGTCAGTGAAAATTTTCTCAAAAGTGATCATTTAACAGAAATCTACAAGAGACTATAAGATATTTGTCCTGTCATATATGCAAAAAGAACAATATAATAGCAACTGTATGTTGAACTTAATTTCATAAGGTACTGTTTCTGTAGAATTCAATACCAAATTTCTGCAAGGGCCTTTTCTCCCTTGGACCACATTAGGCAGGTTTAATGTTGAGACAACTGTATTTTATACATGTTAAAGGACATAATGCCCTCTGCTGGTAATTTTAAAAGTTTTTTTTAAGTTGTATTGTTTTCATGAAGTTTTGCAACAAAGGAAGTCCTGCCCAGAATACTCGAGTACTTCATAAATATGTCAATTGCAGCAGAATCCCTTTTATTGCATGTTGGTGTGCCTACAGTTGCTTTAAAATATCCAAATCTAAATGCAAAAATACTTACACAATTAGTATTACACAATATGCCTTCGAGTAAAGGCAGCCTAAACTGTGGCAGGCAAAAAGCCTGTCAATAAAATTTGCATGGTAAAAACAATTTTAGTTTATGGCTAAATGTCTCTGGACATTCCATGACCACCCATATTAAGAGTTTATAAATATTTATTTTCATGTCCACGCAGCATAAATGGAGGCTGTTCTGTCCACTGAGTCCATGGTTATCCTCACCTGAGCACGTAGTAACATTTCTACTTTTATCACATATGCTTTTATGTCTGTAAATTTTTATAGATAAGAGATCTTGGGGGGGAAAAATGTGCACCAGTGTCATCACATCATGAAGTCATAAGCATTTTTACAGTGCTGCGTAAAGGAGTTCTGAGCGTGCCTCCTGTTGTTGCCGTGCTTGATGCCTTGAGAATGTTTAGCACAAGGCAAAGTTGAATATGCTTCGATAGTTTAGAACTTAGCTGCTGGACATGTATATACACTGCACTAGAATGAGGTCCTCAATTGTACAAAAATTAGATGGCATAGAATTTCCATTTCATTGTGCAAAATACAAATTATTAATTTGCTTTGCTCTATGGGAACATGAGATACCCAGCACGCAATTTGTATATTGACTGAATCTGAATGCTGGGTGGATTCCTACCTCATTTACTGGTCATCAGTATTATATAGTCGGAAAGGAACTGTCGCGGGCGTCCTCAACTGTGTCCCATGAAATCTCGTGGCATTGTTAACTTCAGGCAAGGAAGCCTTCTGCTGATTAATACCTACTGCCCACCACCCCCACCCCTGAGCTAATGAATCGGTACGACCCCACACAGCACATCATTTTGCTTTCAATTATATTGTGAGCCTTATCGCAGATGCCCTACGGTTATGTACACTCCCATGAAAATGCAGGATAGAATCAAACCACGCTTAATATCACTGGCAAATGTCATGAAATTTGCTTTGTGGCAGCAGTACATCTGAATGCATTATAAAAACTGTAAATTACAATAGATAAATATTTATTACAATTACATTAAATAAGTAGTACAAAAAAATGAACAAAAATAAGGAGGAAGTGTACATGGGCTTATTGTCCATTCAGAAATATGATGGCAGAGGGGATGAAGCTGTTCGTAAAACATTTGAGTATGTGTCTTCAGTCTCCTGTACCACCACCTTTCTGGTAGCAATATGGTAGAAGAGGGCATGTCCTGGATAATGGGGGTCCTTCCTGATAGACACTCTCTCTTTCAAACATGGCCTTTTGAAGATGTCCTCGATGGTGGGGAGGCTAGTGCCCACAGTGGAACTGGCTGAGTTTACAACTTTCTGCAGCTTTTTCCAATCCTGCAGTGGCCCCTCCGTGCCAGATGTTGTTGCAACTAGTTAGAATGATCTCAGTGGTACATCTAGAAATTTGTGAGAGTCTTTGGTGACATAACAAGTCTCATCAAACTCCTGTAGTTACTGTCATGCCATCTTTATTATTGCATTAAGATGTTGGATCCAGGATAGATCCCTAAATGTAGACACCCAGGAACTTGAAACTGCTCACCCTTTCCATTGCTGATCCCTCAATGAGGACTGCTGTGTATTCCCTCGACTTCCCCTTCCCGAAGTCCACAGTCCTTGGTCTCACTGACATTGAGTGCAATGTTGTTGCTGTGACACCACTCGACCAGCTGAACTACCTCACTCCTGTAGGCTGACTCGTCACCATCTGAAACTCAGCCAACAGTAGTTGTGTCAGAGGCAAATTTATAGATGGCGTCTGAGCTGTGTTAAGCCACACAATCATGAATGTGGAGAGAGTAGAGTAGTGGGCTAAGCACGCATCCCTGAGGTGTGCCAGTGTTGATTGTCAGTGAATAGCAGCTGTTATTTCCAATCTGTGCAGACTGTGGTCTCCTGATAAGGAAGTTGAGGATCCAGTTGCAGAAGGGTACAGAGGCCCAGGTTGATGATGAATAATAAGTATAGTATACTTATAATAAGTATAGTGTTGGATAGTAATTTTAAATTTATAAAATGCTAGGATATGACCCTCAGCTGCATTTTTATCTTTAATCATTAAGTGGCAACAGACCAGATGCATGACATTGATAATCTTTCTCTGGTCTCCAACACAATATTTTCCTTGGGTTAAAATATCTAAAGCCCTCTGCCCAGCTTCTCTCCTGTGGTGTCTTTTTGCTGGATGTGCTTTTGTTGGTGAAAGTGCAGAAGGATATAGATTGAAGAATTTTCATTGTGGGGAGAGATTGTGCTTGTTTGCCAGGGAAGAAAGGAGGCTGAGGGGGGTGACCTGATAGAACAATGCAAGATTATGACCGCCAGAGATGATCGTTTTTTTTTACTAGGGTAGAGCTATCAAAAATAAGAGGGCATGTGTTTGAGGTAGGCATGGGGGTGGGGAGGGGTAAGTTTTTATGCAGTAGTTGATATCTGGAATGCACTGCCAGAATAAGATGGAGGACTCTGATCCAGTCACTATGTTTAAGAGTTGTTTGGGTAGATACTAAATGTACAAAGCATAGAAGGATGTGGACAAATGTGATTAATGTCGGTGGCAAAAGGGTAGGTATAGATGTGGTGGGCAAAAGTGCTGCCTTCGGCTATGTCATCACTCTATTCTGCAGGTTGGAATCTAGAGGAAACCTAGGCGAAATTATGACCAAGAAATCCAGCTGTCCAGTAATAGGTTTTTTTTTGGATTTATCAGCTGTGGCAAGATTTTTCATTGTGGCAAGGTACCCAAGACCTAATGTCTTGGGTATCATTTGTAATATTAAAAATAGTTCTAATTAAATTTGAAAGAAGATGGCCTGCAAGAGATTCTTCTAGTGTTGTATGCAGTGTTTGGCACAGTTTGTATCATGACAATTTAGAGATTTGTCAAATCCATTTACAATATCTGAATTTAAGATGCAGTTCCGGTTTTAGATGGCGCTGGTGATGCACGTCGACAACTCGCTGGTGGCAGATAAAGCATCTAAATATTTTATTAATCACTTCTGGTAAATGATCCCTGTAAACAATAGTCTATAATGTCCCTGTCAGAGCTGAGCTTTTGAATTGCCTGTACGGCATGGCACTTTTACAGTGGGAGCTGAAGTCGTGAAGGTGCAAGATGGTTGTGTTGTGGCATGTGCAGGCCGATACAGGGCAGCGAATTCATGGCCGTTGCTGGTGCGACCTTGAAGACAATTTGATCCAGCAGAACTGAGGCAAGGAGGGCGGAGGCGATGTAGAGACAAGGCGGCGAGGCCTGGACCTGGGGCCCCAGAGCAAGGAAAGACCCGAAGTTCGATCAATTTCAGCACCGAGCCGAATGGGAAAAATTGGGTACAGGCTGAATTGAGGTGGCGGGACAAGAGTGTATCGAAATGGCAGGGCTTGGGTCCGAGAGCAAGATCTGAAATTTGGATGATTCAAAGGCTGGGCCAGATTGGAAAGGTCAGGGTGTTGGGGCTGGGTCAGTTTGCTGTCCCATGAGATATGCTCATTTCTGCACTCAGCTGTGGCCTGCAACCTTCCCAGTGTGGCTTCACTTCCTGAACACAGATTCTGAAATGTATTGTTTACTTTTATTATTTGTTGTCTTCCCCCCGCGCATTGGGTGTTTGCTCTTAGTTTGTTTTAATGGGTTCTATTGTGTTTCTTTGTTTTGTTACTGCCTGTAAGGAGATGAATCTCGAGGTTGTATAAACTATGCATACTTTGATAACAAACATACTTTGGACTCTGACTTTAGAATTGGACTGCACATGTTCCAGTGTCAGGTTTTCCTGCTTCTTTACAAATTAGATCCAACACACATTCCCAAGTTGTGATTAGTTTTTTTTTCCATTTTCTCTCACAGCATGACAACCATTCTAACAACTACAGGGATGCCATTGAAGCAATAGAAAATGAATACGAAACAATGTTGGTAAGTGGAATTGATTAATGAAGCTGAGATCAGATTTTTTTTTTGGTGATTTGGGCAACATGGGACCAGCTGTTCTTGTATTCTCTTTTTAATTCAAAGAGACAGTGATTTGCTTCCATATCTCAACATCTAATAATGATTACAACAGGGAAGGAGGCCAGCGGACTCATTGAGTCCATGCTGGTCCTGTGCTAGTCCCACTCCACTGCCCTCTTTCCTATTCTTTCAAATCCCAACCTAGCTGTTTTTGAATGCTACAATTGAATCAGTTTACATTACTGCCCCTCACAAGGCATTCCTAACACTACCACTCAATTCATACATTTTGTTTCCTTGTATGAGCTTGTCCCTTTTACTAATCACCTTTAATCTTTATCCCTCATCTCTTGAACCTCCCATCACTGGGAACAGTTCTGCTTTTCTAGTTAACATCTACTCTATCTAGAGCCTTCAGAAACACAATACTCCTAATAGATCCCTTCTCAAACTCCTTTGTTCCAGGAGCAAGTCCAGCTCTGTCTTTGCATCTGCTAAACTCCCTCATCCTTGGAATCATCTTAATAAACTACTTCTGCAGCTTTTCTAAAGCTTTTTGTCTCTTTCAGAACTTTATCTGCTTTTTTCCCCCACTTCACCAAAATACCATAAATCTCTGCTTTTATATTATTATTTGACTCTGCATCAATTACCATTGCAAAAGAAAGCTCCAGATTTTCACATTTTCCAACTTCCCTCTTGGCTAGAATCTTTCCATTTTCGCTCTGGACCTATGTTCTGAAATCAAGGGAAATTTAATCAATCTTCCCCAATAGTTCTTCCTTCAGACTTTGAGTGGATCACCTCAGAACTGATGAGATCCAAGAGAATTTAACTCTTGTTTCTCTATTCCTCTGTGTAATTAACTAATTAATAATGATGTTTTGTTCTTTCTATACACTTTAGAAAGCTTCAGCGGATAGACTTGATCAAATGAGAAAGTTTCAGGACATCATTCAAGCCACCTCCAATGAGATTATGTGGATTAATGACCGCGAGGAAGAAGAACTTGTCTACGATTGGAGTGACAAGAATACTGACATGTCTCAGAAGCAAGAAGCGTTCTCGGTAAGTTGAAACAAACAGAAATGATTGACAGAAGATGTGTCCTGCAATTAGGAGTTAGACATTTTGGTATTTGTCATCACTGTGTAACTATTATTCTACTTTGAGATAGATTCTCTCTGCACGCCAAGTAGGTGGATCACATGTGGATGCTGTTGCAGAGACTGCTGACCCCAGTATTTAACTAAATCCTTGAACCACCATCTTGTGAATAAGATTGTACACATCCGACTGTAGAACAAACCATCCAATTAGTCTCCTCGCTTTGTACTTGTGTGGGCCCTGTTTAAAGGCAACTAAACAGTTTGCATCAGGTGCTCTATTTGGTAGCTAGTACTCCAGTTGTGATCTTTCTAAGTACTGCTATGCATCTCCAAGCTCATCCACATGGGGGTTCTGGACTCTCACAAACGCAGAGTCCAAATCAGGAACACCAACTGACTAGGGTTTTCCCCATCCTCATTTGGAGAAAAATCAAATACTCTTAGAGGCTATTTCTTACAAATTATTCTTATAGAATATTCTAATATATTTTGCTAGTCTTGAAATTCCTTCTACATTTACTATATAGTTTTGAAAATGTTCACCTTCTGTAGAATAACTTGATCCTTGAAGCATCCTGGTACCTGGGTTGAAATATCTGTCATTTAAATATCAAAACATTGCATAAGGTATAAATTTTTGTTTAATG
Organism: Hypanus sabinus; assembly: GCF_030144855.1. Lineage (NCBI taxonomy): Eukaryota > Metazoa > Chordata > Chondrichthyes > Myliobatiformes > Dasyatidae > Hypanus > Hypanus sabinus. The sequence continues at coordinate 92,518,233 of NC_082706.1, forward strand.
TTGTGGCTTATGTGCCTTATCAAAAATGGTGGGGGGGGGGGTGGGGTGGGGGGGAGAGTAGAATTGTACTTAATTGCCTTTTACTTAATTTTGCATTTATAGAATCTAAACCTGCAGCCATCAGGAACTAGGGTTAATCAATAGTCCATATTTGGCTGGCATGCAAACAGTGGGATTGGCTCTTTGATCTAAACTTCTGAGATTCAATGAAAGGAAAAGATGCTTGCCAGAACATTAGCAAATGATTTAGTTTAAAGATTTGAAGCAGAAATCTCCAATATTATGTATGTTGAAGGTGCAATTATGGCCTCATGTTCAGGTATAGTTCTGAAAGCCACTGGAGTCAATTAAGCTGTAGTTTGGGTGAAATGTACAATTGCAGCAGCTACTGTATTATTCAGTTACCAGTGACCAAGGATAAATTTCTAACTTCTCTATGTTCTGAAGTCTGGTTAAAATGGCAACACCAACTTTTTACAAATTTGTTTTCTGTGCTGATAGAATTTCTTCAGTATTTTGCATCCTGTATAATGAACCTGTGGTAATGAATGCAAAGTGGCCTGAATGCCTGCTTTCTGATACGAGGATACCTGGGACTGTGATGCACATGTTTTGAAATAACTCTCTTAATTCCCTGCGAAAGCTGTAGGCTATGCACTCAGACAGGAGGGACGGCAGATGCTGGATTCTGGAGCAACCAGCAGTCTACTGGAGAAACTTAATGGATCAAAACCCATTTACCCCAAAATGTTGACTCGCTGAGTTCCCCCAGAGATAGTTTGTCACTCAGAACACGAACCAACTGTGCAGCCCACATTCTTTAGTCTCCTGTGGGAGCAGCAGTATTGCTATCCCTTGTATTTTGTATTTCTTTGTGAATGCTGTTTAGATACTAATTGTTTATCAGGATGGTTATCTGGCATGATGCTGTATGTAAACTAATGCCAAAATAACAATTCTATTGAAGATTTTTCAAAAAGCTCAATGGATTATGTACCAGAAGAGGCAAAGAGAGTGATCTTATTACAGTCGTTCGGCCTGTTGTCAGTGTTTGATATTGTGTTTGTGGGGGAACCTTTATTAAGTTACACACATTTTGCTGTGCTGCTTTGCATCTTGTAGTTAATTGTTAAAATTTGTCTCTTTTTTAATTAGGTGTTGATGAGCCAGTTGGAAGATAAAGAAAAGCAGTTAAACAGACTCAAACAAGATGGTGACCAGCAAGTAGCAAATAAGCATCCTGCATCTGACAAAATTGAGGTGGGGTATCCGGCAATCACTCAGCATGGGTAGAGCAGGGCCTGATTTAATAGGCCTCATTCTAGTTTGCAGTCAATTATAGACACACAAGCTGCAGTACTTGCATCAGTACGTATGTTCCCATAGGGCCACTTATATTAATGATGTTACATAGCATTCATTACCTAGGTATCTATACAAGATGTTAAGAGAGAATTGCTGCCAGCTTTAAATTTAGTTAGTTGTTGTTTTAGCATCCAGTTCCTTCATTATTTTAATGGAGCTCTTTAAGATGACCACTGTTTTTGGGGGGGGGGGTAACTTTCAATACAAAATTGGTAGAGCTGATGCCTGAATTCTTAGCTGCTGCTGTCTTTATTTGATAGAAATTGTATAGAATAGTTAAGTTTATTTAAATGCTAAAGTATGATGAAACCCTGTTTAACATTGTACAATAGCAATATTATTTCCAAATTAGAAGTACTAGGCATGTACGTTCTGCAAAATTCTTATTATTAGAGTCTGGACAACTAACTGCATCTCATTTAAATTCTATTCAGTATAGGGCATTGCTCTTTGGGATTTAATATCAAACATCATAATTTTAAGCATCAGTGATTTTTTAAACTGATGTTTAATATTTTTAAGCAATGAGGCCATAGCTTGCAACAGATCAGATAATATATATCTTCCAGAAACTACGAAGTACAGTGTAAACATTTATTGTTTCCAATTTTGTTTACTACTGACTTGCTGTATATAGAACAAGCGGTATTTGGAGTTTTCAGATTCATCTCAAAGTATGTACAGGATTCTTTGCTTCCATTAATCACCAGAAATCCTTAATCCCTTGTACATAAGGCATGAAAATACCAACCTCACATTTTGTAAATAGTTTCATAAGGCAATTTTTTAAAAAAAGTAATTCCTTTGGAGTTTTTTGGCTGAAATAAACACCACAGGTTTGGTAATTCCCTTGCAGAAAAGACTGAGGAAACATTAATGCAAAAGTTCCACACTTAATTAGACTAATTTTTTTCCAAACACTTAAGATTTGAATGAGAGCAGTGCTAAAGTTTGATGTTGGGCAAAATAATTCTAAAGAGAAAAAACAACTACAGTGTGATGAATGTTTTTAATAAGACGATTGAAAAAATGTGTAATACAGTAACATACTACCTCTAATCTTGTCATATTTTTAAAAAAACTTCAGAAACATACAGTTCATCACCTAGGCCATTTCTCCAAACAACATCCACTAGCCAGATCACTGAATGATACACTTAATTTGCAGTATGTATTCTTAACCTCAGCACACTTTTTTTTAATCTATGTGCTGCTTCATCCCTTGTCATACTCCTAGGTTTGGCATCAGATCAGATAGTATTTTTAAAGGTGCTGCAGACATAGAACTAGCAGGAACATCAAATCAGTTATATTCAACATGCCAAATTATTCATTTATCAGAATGTTGGTTTTTGTGTAAGTAAACAGCATTTGTACTAAAGAGAAATCTGTGATTTTTTTTTTCTTGCACTACAGGCATACATTGATACTTTGCAAACCCAATGGAGTTGGATTCTTCAGCTTACTAGATGCATTGAGGTTCATCTGAAGGAGAATTCCAATTACTTTCAGGTAGATTTAAAAGATCAATACCAGCGAATGCAACTTTGAAAATAATGTGCGTGCTATAGTTTTAGTTTGACATGATTGACATTTCATTTTGGAGACGGAAGAGGTGCAGGGAAAACAAAAATACAGCAAATGCTGAAAATCTTGAGAATAACAAACAATGCTGAAAATATTCAGCAGGTCAAACAGTATCCACAGAGAAAAAAAGAGATTTTTCATCAGGATTGAGCTCCATGAAAAGGATGTTAACCTGAAATAATAGCACTGCTACTTGCTCTATAGATACTGCCTAACTTGCTGACTTTCCAGTATTGTCTGCTTTTATATTAAGACAAAACTAATGTTCATGTCATCATGTGGACTAGCACACTTAATCATTCTAACTTGTGTACCGGGCCAAGTTGGGCGGACTAATTGAAGGAAAATGCTTTAATCGACAAGAAGGGAATTAATCAACTGAACTTCACTCTGTTGCATCTTTTCAGATTCTGTTTTTATCATTTTACAGTTTTTTGAGGATGCGCAAGTAACTGAAAACTCTCTGAAGAAAATGCAGGATTCCCTAAGACAGAAATATGTTTGTGACAGGTCAACAACGCTGCCGCAATTGGAGAAGATGATTGTAGAAGCTGAGGTAATTTTAAAGCAGAAGATGGTTGAATGTCTGCAAAGACCCCAGATTTTTGAAAGTGTTTCCCTGTGGAACATTGATGTTTTTTTTCATTCGTGAAGCGGTAGTGGTCTATTGTTTTGTCTTGTTTCCTATCGACCCTTACATTGCTTATAGTTTCCATGGAGAGAAGGGAACTGAACCAACTGCAATGTCATGCAAAAGAGAATGCACTAGATATTCCTGGTTTACTTTCTGAACTCCTGCTAATAGACTATTGCACTGAGATTTGAAAAGTCAATTTGAAAATAAGGGGAAGACTCAGAACTGAAGTAAAAATAATTAAATTTGTATTCTATTACTTTTGATTAATGTACTTCTCAAATCCTACACTCTCGCTTGGAATTGAAGCAGCACCAATCTGTGTGGTTTCTATATGGATGTTGTGTTGGATTTCTTTGATTCTACTACAGAATGATGTGATCGTCAAAGTGACTTTGACTTTGTTTTCTTTTTTCTTTGCAGAAAGATAAGGAGAAAATCCATGACTACAAAAGACAAGTGTCAAACTTGGTCAACAAGTCAAAGAAGATAGTGCAGTTAAAACCACGCAATCCAACTACTAGTATCGACAAACGGGGTCCAAACCGAGTCATTCTCAAGGCTCTTTGTGACTACAAACAGGATCAGGTATTGTCGTAGTTCTGCTTGCTTTTTTTTTCTGGCAGCAAGCCCTTGTCAGTCCAATGCTATCCACAAAATCAACCATGGTGGAGTGGATCAGGTGTTGATAGGCAGACTGCTTTCAATGAAGGTAGATGGTTTTGGAATGTCCTGACTTTGTTGGTGTCAGAGTTCATTGGAAGCTGAAGGGCCAGTTCAGTTAAAGTGAGAAGCTATATGTTCTTTAGATAGGGCCTGTAATGTGCTGTAGATTTTCTGTTTCTATATTTTTTTATTTAAAGAATGTGGTGGGTAGAGCAGCAAGAAATTGTCAACACTGCAGGTCAAAGCCTTGTAAATTCTTCAATTGGACAGAGTTCCACAGAAGCAGTGTCATTAATCACCTCATTAACTTGACCAATTTTAATTTTGCATCCTTTTATCTTCTAGTTCAGGTAATTGTACAGTAAATTAGGAAATTTGATTCAATTGAAGCTAGGCAAAGATGTGTGTACAAAATTATGGATGTAGGTAAGGTAAATGCAAGAAGGCTTTTTCTTTTACCCCAGTGAGCATGGATGAGACTAGAACAAAAGGTCGTAGGTTAAGGGTGAAAGGGGAATGAAGGGGAAATTCTTCACTCAGAGGATGGTGTGTATGGAATGAGCTGCTGGTGTGGTGGTGGGGCATGCGGGTTTGATTTCAGCATTTAAGAGAAGTTTGGACAAGTACAGGGAGGGATGGGAGGCTGTTGTTGGAAATTGGGTTCGCAGGTTCATGATTGGGACAGAAGATGCACAGCTGCTGGTAAGTAGGTTAGCTATTTATTTACAAGATAAAACTGACACTGAACTCTTCAAGCTAAACTCTGTTTGGAATACAGTACTTATCTAAACTGAGCGCCTGAAGTAACAGGACAAAACAGACACTAAAATCACCCACAGTGGCTTATACATATCTAAAGTCTGGTCCTGGGCCCTCTATACTGTAGCACACCCACCACTGGCTACCATTTCCACAGTACCCTTGCCTACCTGGTCCACGGTGACCCTAGAGGGAAAGAGGCTGCATGGTTTTTGCATGCTAGATTTAAACTCTACCAGGGCTGTGCGTCATCTGCTAAACAGGAGCTAGTGGGAGGGGTTGCGGAGCTCATTACCCTGCCTCCCACGGGGAAGTGGCTTTCAGTGAGCAGGTAATGTAAAGACACTAACTGCAACAGTGGGTATGGTGCAGGTCAATGGGACCAGGCCTGTACAGACTAGAAGGGCCAAAAGGCCTGTTTCTTTGTTCATGTTCTGATTTCCAGGGAACTGTTTGTGGTGGTGACAAAATATCACGTTTGAGGATGTGCAGTAATTCAATGAGTTGCTGTCAGTTTTCAATCTTTACTGCAAATCTTATTTGGTTAGTGTCAGGTTGGGCCCTGTGTTGTTACGGTACCAATGAACCATGATTAAAAGTATCTCTTAAAGCTATGCATGTCACCGAATAGCATGGTTAACTTGTAAAATGAGTTTTGCTGAGCATTTGTATTCATAGAAAGATTTTCTTGTGCTTGGTGTAACATTGGATTGCAATACTATAGTAATTTAATATTTTAATGTAAAGAGGGTTTCTTCTTTTTGTTAACTAGCAGGAATGCTAATTTACTGATAACGAGAATGGTATTTCTTTGTAAACCAAATGGGGATTAATGTTCTTTCTTCTGAGTCTGTAAGCTTTTGTTGACGGGCTTTTGGGCAGATCGGCGCAAGGGGGTCGAGAGAGAGGATGCAATGCTGTAAGCTGGGCGAGGATCGGACCCCCCTTTGGGGTCCGAGGCCGGGAGGTACTCCGAGGAGGGGGGGGGGGGGGGGATGAAGCTAAATGTGCTTGGTTGACCACTTGGAGGGTCCTGAGCTGCGAGTCGAGGAGTTCGGAGGGGATCGAATGGTGGCCAGAAGACTTCAGTAATTGAGCTCCAACGGTTGTGCACGAAGTGGTTTGGACTTTGATAAGTTTGGCGCCTTTTCTTTATCTTTTTCTCTTCATATATACTGTATCGTTATTAATCACTTAGTTATAGTAACCTTTATAAATTGTACTCATTTAATCGCTTATGGTGTACTGTCTGTTTTTGGGCGAGGCGGGGACATCATACAGCACCCACACCAGCTGATTACCCAGTTTGGCGGGGCCGAAGGCTGCTCCCCCTAGATGAAACGAGCTGAGCGAGCCTGAGGCGACCCAGGGGGTTACATTAACTAAAATTTTAGTTTTTAAACTGGCAATTCAATTAAATTTTTTTTAAACCATACTAGTCCTACTCTACAGGCTTTTGACTGGTCTTACAGGAGGCCAGTGTAAGAAGACTGACTAATTGATTAATTTATTTAGAGATAAAGCATAGAACAGGCCCCTCCAACCCAACGAGCTGCATGGTCCAGCAACCCTCCCATTTAACCCTAACCTAATCACAAGACAGTTTACAATGACCAGTTCACCTACTGACTGGTGTGTCTTAGGACTGTGTGAGGAAACCGGAGCACCTGGACGAAATTTGTGCGCACGCACTTGGGAAGTACACACAAACTTCTTCCAGAGGACTCCAGAATTGAACTCTGAACTCCGAGGCCCTGAGCTGTAGTAGCTTGTGCTAACTGTTACACTGCCGTGATGGCCTTGCATAGCTGCATTTTATTGCCATTCTATTGATAGAATAACTAAAACAGGCACAGTTGCCATTTGTACATTGTTATGCCAAAAAAACAATTTGAAGTGATAAAATTTTTCCCATGAAGCATTTAGTTAACTTGGTGTATTGTACCAGTAGTGTTGGAACCAATGTGCTAAGTTAATTATGATAATGTGTACTTGGAGTTATAGTTGGGATGTTAAATAGTCTTGCCATAATTCTAATATCTTCTTCACTATCTTTTAAGAGAGTGGTCCATAGAGGAAATGAATGCATTTTACTGGATAACACACAACGCAGCAAGTGGAGGGTGATTGGACCAGGAGGAATGGAAATGGAAGTTCCATCTGTTTGTCTTCTTATTCCACCTCCAAACCCTGGTGCAATTGATCTTGCAAGCAAGTATGAGACTACGTCACTTGGCAGTTTACATGTTTCTTAAACTTATTAATGAAATTTCTATGTTTTGTTGAAGAATCTGAAAAGGTGCTTTCTGTTCTGACCAGGATTGATCAGTACTATGAGGCTATCCTTGCTCTGTGGAATCAGCTGTACATTAACATGAAGAGCTTGGTGTCCTGGCAATATTGCATGATAGATATTGAGAAGATACAGAGTTGGACCATATCTGTGGTAAGCTTCACAAAGCTTTTGTGTATGATGTAGAAACTGTTATCTCTGGGGATGCGGCGTAAAGAATTAGATGAGGAAATACATTAGGAAAGCACTTGTAGCGTTTGTTAAGATGTGATTAAAGTCTCACAGTAGGTAATGGGAATGAACAATTTATTTTTTGATCAAGCAAAGGTGCTAACAATTCCTACTGTGACAGGCCTTTTGACTATTTGACTTGTATTAGCTGTAGTATTGAATGAGAATGTGTTCATCATGGTGAAAATGATTTAAAATAAAAAGACGTTTCTAATTAAATCAACAAATGTAGCTATTGGGTTGTTTTGACTCCCTCAAAAGAAGGCACTTCCCCAGATATGATACTTGTTAGAAATGTGCGATTGTATTTCAGTCTCTTTTGCACAATTTTAACCTAAATATGAGAAAATTCCCATTTCCTGCTCAAGCATATCATCTGACCAGGTAGGAGGTATAAATTTGCAACTACTTGCAAGTAATCTTTTGTTCTTTCAGTTACGGACAATGTCTCGGGACGATTATGAGTTGGTCCTGAAAAGCTTGGAAAAGAACTTTAAAGCTTTCCAGACATTCAGCCAGGATTCCCAACACTTCACTGATGCAGACAAGCATAAGCTGCAGAAACAATTTAGCTCTAGCAAGAAGCATTATGTGAGCATGGTAACCACTTTGGAGGAAGAGAGAATTAATGGCCAAGGTTTGTAATGTTTACAGTGGTCTGCGGTACTTTGCTCTTGCGTCCAGCAATGAATGAATAGAAATCACTGTTGGATCTGATGTCATCAGTGTTTGGAGATCAATCCAGGTTATTGTACTTATTGAGGGAAAGAATGAATTGCTGAATTAACTATTGTGAATTTTGGCCATTGTTGTTGCATCTACACTCCGTGGCCACTTCATTTGGTACAGGGGGTACTTGATATAGTGGCCATTGAATGTATTTTGCACGTTTGTGGTTTTTTGCTGCTGAAACCCATCTAGTTAAAAGTTCGATGTGTTGTGCATTCAGAGAAGTTCTTCTGCACACCACTGTTGAAATAGTTATTTGAGTTGCTGATGCCTTCCTGAACCAGTCAGACCATTCTCCTTTGAACCTCGCTCAATAACAGGTTTTTATTTTGAGAATTCAGTCTAAATTAATTTTGTCTAAACTTTCTTACTAATTTACTGAAGGTACTGCTTTCTTTATGATGAATAAATGGAAGTTGCAGCATTTTAATTGTCAGCTATCACTCATTAATATTCTTGATTCTTTTGATTGTTGCTCAGAGTTTGGAGATCGATTTAGATATTTACCCAAATATAGTGAACACGATTGGATGTGTAAAGATTGAACACTGGACCAAGGCCATACTACTTTCTGATGTAGTTCCAAAACATGATATTCTGTAAATGTCCAGTCACAAGTCAGAGAAAATCTGCAGATGCTGGAAATCCAACACACACAAAATGCCCTGCGACTCTGCTGCCATTCCCTCTTTGCTGTGCAGAGCAAGAGTGAAGTTTCCCTGGTCCTTTCTAAATGCCATTAACGAGATGATCTTTGTGCTTCTAGGGAGTGCAAAGTTGAGAAAAATTATATTGTCGCTTTCAGATGTTTCACTGGTTTAGAGTGGTTGGCTGCTTTAGGAGGTTGAATGTGACCTATGGAGATGATTGTTTCATGGAGTGATTAATTTTTTTCACCCAAACGTTGTTCTTTTTTTACTCTTGTTAGATCAATCGCGGGTGGTAATTCTGCCGCAACACGCCGTGCCAATACAACAAGCACCATCACCAGCAAGGATGGACTTGAATTTCCAGCAGGAACTCCAGAAGATACGTTATCGTTTGGAGATGAATGAAAACAAAATGATGGAAAAAATACATCTCCTCATTGATTCAAATGCACAGGAAGAGCTTGCACAGAGGATATCTGAGTTAGAGGTGAGAATGAAATTATACTAGAATGTAAAATCTTAATTTAAAAACTGCAAATTTTCTATGCATAAGAGTACCTGTATTGCTCCTGGTTAGTTTTATGAAATAATATGTTAGGGAGAGGAAACTGGTTTCATTTAATGGGTTTTTAGCTTTGTGTATTAACCAGTGAATCAACAATCCAGTAAGAAGCATAAAGGCATCCAAGCTTCTTCTGAATAAAACTTTTGACTTCATTAGCATTTTGTCAAGTAAGTCAGATGATGTGGTTTTTATTAACAGTTAAGATTTGTTCTAAGAAAAGGAGTCAGAAAATTCAATTGTGGTCAAGAAGAGAATAAAGCAATGCTTATTTGGGTCTGAAATACTGAACAATTTTCTGTTTTGCATCAGGATGTTGGCCAACTTGCAATGAGTCTTTGGCAATCTCCTCACTGCACAGGATTTTTTCCCCAAATTTATGGTTACTTAATAAAGTATCATGTTTTTGCCATGTGATCAGATTCAGAGAAGATGTGAAACAATTGTGAATGCCATCTTCTGTTGTGATGGCTGAGGAGAGTGTTTTGGAATATTTGACAGCAATAGAATACCAAGTCTTTGTCCCTTTATTTTAGATGCTAGGCAAATTGGGTTCCTTTCAGCTAGTTTTTATAAGCTTCATATTCTTGCTGCACAATATTCAGTGGTGCTATGTAATGGAAAATCTGTCACTTCAGCTGCTTTAATTAACAAACTATTTCACCCCTTGTACTGTAACCCATCCTAAACTGGATGAAGTTGCCAATTTCCATAGAGGGTAGTATGAAATGACTTCTATGTGGTCTGTGTGAATAGATGGTACTGGCCTCCTGAGCAGAAGCTATTGCTAACAGCACATGAGCTTACTGCCTCAGAGGGAAACGGGAATACCAAACAAGTGGGTTCAATATTGGGTACATGAAGGGTGAATGGAGGGGGTGTTCCACTAAAGATGGTTGTCTCTCTCTAATTGATCATTCTAAAGCAGTAACGATTTGAAATTGAAGTTTTCAAGTATTGTTGGATTTTTAAAAATCCAATCAAATGTTTTGGTAGAGATTAACAAATTTATGGATTGCATGTGAACAATTCTTATCTAAGACAAAATGTTCTATTTTAAATCTTGTGGACAGAAATCAAAGGTAAGTGGAGTGCGGTATAGTGTTTGCTTGGAGTATTGACCATTTGGAAGATTTTCCACACCATACAACGGACAGTTATGTGAAACAGGAAAAGGCTCTATGAAAGTACGCTAACAATTCTTTGCCTGATGAGAAGAAACTCATCAAAATAAATTCATCCTGTTGAAAGTCAATAAAATGCAGATGTTGGAAATCTGGATACTATTTATTCTAAGTTTCATGACAGCAAGGAATTTCATTTGAACTACTCTGTGTATGACAGTGAGCTAATCTGAAATTAAAACAGAAATTTCTGGAAATATTCTGCAGATGTGGCAGCACCCATGGATGGATAAATGGATTTAGATTTTCAGGCCGACAATCTACCATCACTGCTGCTGTGCCTTCACCATTGCTACTTGAACTGCTTGTCATTTCCAGAACTTTCTGATTTTTAAGTTCACGCTGTTCTTCAGCAAGTTAGCAAATCGTTTATTACTGTCACATGTGCCAATGTATAGTGAAAAACATTGTTTTGCCTGCTCTCCACACTGAGCATTTCATATCAGTATATTGACGTAGCGCAAGGGGAAGGCAAAATCAGTCTGCAGAATGTAGTGTTTGTGGCTCTGGAAAACGTGTAGTGCAGGCACATCATGATGAGATGAATTGAGCCACGAGTCCATCTTGCTGTACAAGGGCCCTGGGCAATATTTGTATAACAGGACAGAAGCTGACCTTTGGCCTGGTGGCACTTTCAGGCTTTGGGCGGGGGGGGGGGGGGGGAGGTGGTGGGGGATTGGTCTTCGATTCTGTACAGGTCAGTGGGGATGTACTGAGTTTCTTTAGTCACTTGAAGTAGAGGCGTTGGTGTGCTTTCTTGGCTATAGTGCCCATGTGGCTGGACTAGAACAGGCTATTGGTGATGTTCCCTCATTGCAAGCTGAAGCTTTCCATGGTCATGACCTCAGTGCTGTTAACGTTTACAGGAGCATGTGGGCTGACACATTTGCTGAAGTCAGTGACCAGGTCTTTTTGATTTGCTGATATTTCGGGAAATGTTGTAATACCATGACACTAGGCTCTTTGTCTTCTTCCTGTACTCTAAATCATCGTTATTTGAGGTACAGCCCACTACGGTAGGGGTCTTAAACTTGCAGGTGAAGTAGAGCAGCTTCTGGCCACCTAGTCATGAATGTATAGTGGTAAGGTAGGGCACAGAGGACGCAACCTTGTAGAGATTTAAGATGATTGTATGGAGGTGTTGCTGCTTATTCTCGTTGATTATAGGCTGGGTCAGTAAGTCAAGGGTCCTGTTGCCATTGGAGATGTTGAGTCAAATGTCTAAGGAGGTGAGTTTCCTTGCAATACCATTGGGCATTGGTATCTGAAAATCGTGTACAAATCGACTTGCGTGAGCAGTGCTTACGGTGAAGTCACTTGAAATGTATCTTGTGTTCTGGAAACTATTGTAAAACTGGAAATGCTGTAAAATTTTATTCAGTTCTTAATATTTTTTCCCTTGTATTTCTCCTTGACAGCTTTTGCAAGATCAGTTGAATACAATTGACGATGACTTTATCAGCCTTCAGAGTAGATGGTATCAATCACCAAGTGCATCAAGCAATCAGAAAGCATATTTTGAAACCGAATTTAGCCGAATAAGCCAAAGATTGAAGAATGGCAGTGACTTTTCCTTGGCATATTCAGAGAGGTGAGGAAGTTTATAATATAACTATGTTTATAGATAAAAACAATGATTTGAAACTGCAAAGGATGTAATGCATGTAACAGTATACATTGCAAAGCGTTGTAAAAATATGTGAAATTTATTTACATAATTGTGATGAGCGTTGATGTTATATAAATGCATTTATTTTGTTCCAATTCATTGCAACTTTTCCTAACTTACATCAGATTTTTGGAGTTTCCCTGCAGTTGTTTGTTTATAATGCTTTCTTATTCTTAAGGGTTTTCCCTTAAAGGGGGAGCACATTTAAACAGCTGTGTATCACAACTGTGCTCTACTCTACTCTACTCTATATATACTCTATATGTACTCTACTGTATATATATATATATATACATATATACACACACAAAGAATATAGAATAAATTAGAGACAACGTTATCATGGTCAAGATGATGCTGAAGTAGTCCACCTTCAATAGAAATTTTGTTTCTAATTGAAACAAAAGGCACTCCTCAATGTTGAGTGATGCAGCTTTCAAAGAGCTTTTACTGTGTTGCTTGATGTTATACTGTCTGCTGAGCAGTATGTTAGTTTGCTGATATTTGTACTTCAGTTTCAAATCTTTCCTTCCTGGATTTTCATTCCAGAGATTTTCTTACAGCATGTAACATCATGTCAAGCTATACAGTCTCTTGTCTGTCGCAGTGGAATAGGAATTGTTTTCAAGAAACCTGAGATGCTGCACAGTTTCTGTCATCCTTTCTAAAGATGAGATTTTCCTTGACACGGTGAAGTTCAGAGGGATCTAGTTGCTCTGCTGCATGAATCACAAAACGCTAGCAGACAGCTTCAGAAAATAGTTAAGGCAAATGACATTTTGACCTTCATAGAGAAGGTGTGGAGTTTAAGAATATGGGGATTTTATTACAGTTGTACAGGATGTTCATGAGGCCACACTGAAATACTGCACACAATCTCCGTCCTCTAAACTTTTTTGGGAAATAATGGGATAAGCTAGCATTGAAAGGTGTTCAAAGTAGATTTACCAGAGAGCGTTGTCCTGTCAAGAGAGGCTAAACAAACTGAATCTGTATTGCTTAGAGTTTAGAAGAATGAAGGGTGATTTTATTTAAAAAAAATCCTAATGTGTCTTGAAAAGTATATATTGAGGTGTTTTTACTAGTGAGAGTAACAAACAAGGGAAAGGTGCTTCAAGATGAGATACAGGCCATTTAAAACTGAGTGCATAGAAATTTCTTCTCTCAGTGTAGTAAATCTTTGGAATCCTTAGTCCCAGAAGGTGGTGGAGCCCAGATCATCTTTAAGGTAGAAGCGGCTAAATGTATGAAAGATCAAGGAATTTAAGGTCTGTGGGAAAGTGGGATGTAAAAATTATAGATCAACCATAATTAGATTAAATGGCAGGACAGGCTTTGAGGGGTTCTGGTGGCCTACATCTGCACATATTTTCTTGTGTCTTGTTATTTAAAGATACAGCTGAAAATAACGATACTGTCATTGACATTAGAACTTGCAATTTCTAATTGGCTTCCTCCAAGTGATGATCCAGACTTTAAACTTGCATTGAATATGATGCTCTCACTGGTCTTACCTTCTCTTGCCCCTGTAAGTATTCACTTAATGTAAAATAAAAAGTACCTCTTCACAGACTGACTTCTGTGTCCTGGGGGGAAAAAATTGAGATACTAAAAATCAACACAGTTCAACAAAACGGGTAGCAGAAATACGTTGTGTAATACGTTAATGCAATCCAACAGATTGTGTTATGACTGAAAGGATCAGGTTGTACTGTTGTGGGTGGAATCTTCCCCCTCCCTTTACGCTCTGTGTGATGCAACAAGCCCTTCAACATCTGCACACGTGCACTGAAGTTGGAGATGCACTGGCTATCAGACACCAGGGCTCTGATCTCCTCCTCTGCCACTGGAGTCACTATAGAAACCAGCAGTGGGTTTAGAAAGTATTGGGCTGGATAATGCATTCATCCCCTCTGCTTTACGCCAGGCTGAAAGTCCATTCACCATCTGGTCATGTTTGCACCCACCATATATTTGAGCACCTCTGAAGCTTTGCTTCCTAACATAAAAATGGAAATTTGAAGCGGACGAAAGCAGCTAAAATTTCCAGAAACTTTTTGGGTGATTTGTGGAAATCCAGCAGGCAGAGTTTACAGTAAGCAGTGAACTTGTGCATGCAGTCCTGTTGTGAGGACGTGGGGTTAAAATCGGAGCAATTTAATCCATTATAATTGTGTAAAAGTTATATTCTCATGGCTTCATTTTAATTTGAGCAAAAGGAATGGTTTTGACATTCAATCAGTAGTGATGTTCCCCTTTGCTTAATTTTTCTCCTAAAAATTTTCTGCAATCAGATATTTTTGCATTAAGATATCAATTAAATTTATTTTATCTTCAGAATGAAAGCATTGAGGTTACTCTTCCAAAATATTCTTGAAGTGGAGGATCTGATAAAAGTTTATGAAGCAAGGCTAACAGAAGAGGAGACTGTCCCAATGAGTTTGGAGAAAATAGAATTCTACAGAGACGGTCTAAGGGTAAACAGAACTAATGGTATTACTTTCAGATCTTTTTGGGAGCGATTAATAATTTATTTTGGATAGTTGATAATTTGGCAGGGCGGTTTATCCAGCCATTTCACATTGAAATGTGTTGATTTTTTTCTGGAGGTGTGCAAACTTCTCTGCCAGGATGCATCTAAGTCTTAAGGATGCATCTAGTCTTAAGTTTATGTTTTTCCTGACTCTTTCAAGAGCTTATTTAGATGAAGTCTGCATCTACAAAACAAAATGATTCCCCTTTGTGTGCAAGTGATGTTTGATCCCTTGCAATGATGAATGTAGAATTTCTAAACTTATAAAAGTGACATAGAAGGGAATAATTATTTTTGGAGATCGCATTTTGAGATTTGTTTCCTGAAAATATAGTAGTTCCATTTACCCACTTTTAAAAGCCAGTTCAAGTGCTGGTTTCTAGTTTCTTGGGTCTTGGTGCACTTTGTCAGAAAAGTGCCTTACTTGTGAATAGCCTGATTGTGGCTATGGGCGACTTTGATTTACCCATTTGCTTCCAGTAGCCACCCGTACATCAAACCTAGCCAACATACTGTTTGTGGTTCTTTGGTTTGTGATTTCAAGTAATGTTAGTGTTTTTCTATTGACTGAGCAAGTTAATAAATCCTCTATTTAACCCTGGATAAACAACCCCCATAAAGGCAAGATCTTACAGCTGCTGTGGGCCTGTTTCAAGAAAAACACAAAACATCAGCTGCACCTGATTTCTGCCCCTTTTTCCACTCAAAAAATGTAGACTTTGAGATGTCGGTTCACATGAGGTTTCTGAAAAATGAGAATACATAAAGTGGGACACTTCTTCCTGCATACCTCAGTCTTCCCCAATCTCCTCATAGTCAAGGGGAGTTGGATGTGCATCTGTCAACACACATGCCATGAGCTAAACTCCATATAAGTGCTGCAGCTTTATCTTTTGATTTGCTCCTTCCTCTTAGAAAATGAAAATGGAACTGGATCAGAAGAAGAATTTGTTGACATCGATGCAGCAAAATATGCAGCAATCGTTCCATATCAATGACAACATAATGCCATCTTTCTACAAGTGTGATATAGACCTTACAAAGTACAACGAGAAAGTAACACAGCTGTCCGACAGGTGGCAGAGGATCTACAAAGAAATTGACAGCAGGTGTGGTTTTGCCTTGCCTTTTCAAAGGGTTAACAGTTCAGCTGAGTCAGACGGCTGAACTCAGTACGGGGTGCTGTAACTGTGGCGTATTCTTCTGTGGCTTTGATTGTAGCTGGAAAATCTCAGGCTCTGAGATTTGAATATGAGTGGTGGTACAGAAAGCAAACAAACCATGTGTAACTGGTGGCATAAAGCACAGCAGGTGCCGGAATCTGGTGCAACACGCAAACTGCTGGAGAAACTTAGCGGGTCAAGCAGGGGGAACAGAAATTGTTGATGTTTGGGATTGAGAACCTGCATCAATACATGATCCTGCATGACCTGCTGAGCTCCACCATCGGAGGGTTTCTCGCACTTGCAACTGAATTAATGTATGCAGGATTGCTAAAGCCATGTTGGGCTTGGTAGACCATGGACTTCTGTGCATTTCTTTGGGGGTGATCTGTAATCTGAAGGAAGGCCACAAATCTCAGACGCTGTCTTCTGTCACTGATCTATTTAGTTTTGACTAGTCCAGGTCTGATCGTGCTCATGTGAATGGACTTTGATAGCATTAACTTATTTGCCTCCTTTTGTTCTGTGTTGTTGACTATAAGGTTGAGACTATCATCTCATAGAAGTTTGTGAATAAGAAATTTTTAAAAAACTGCAGTGGAGGAAACCTTTTTAAAAAAAACAGTTGAAAGAAGGTATTAATTTCTGTTGGTCACTTGTTCCAAGTAGAAAAGCATTGCAGCAGCATTTCTTTGTAGTCACATCAGTATTCATCTGAGAAGATTCCAGAACTGAAAAACAGAAATAAAATTCTGTGTTGGAAATGCTCAACAGACTAGACAACGTGATTTGGAAAGAGAAGTCCTCAGTGTTTCAGCTTAAACGACCCTTTGCCACAACTGGGAAAGAGACGAAGCAAGTTAGCATGAAGTTGCAGATAAGGTAAAACAAAGGTCATGTGGTGCTAACAGAGAAAGAGCACTTAGCCAATAGTGCTTCATGACTGTCCTCAAGCAGAAATGCCAAGTTCTGATATAGACTGAGAAAGTGAGTTATCTGAAGTTCGAAAATTCAGGATTGAATCCAGAAGGTTGCAACATCTGTGTTCAAATAAGATTCTGGATCCCAGTTGGCCTGGGACTAAGCGTTAAAAGTGCGCAGCTCATAGGTCAGTGCCACGGGTTGTATCTGGGTAATTCCAGATAATAGTCAGCACTGATCACTCAAGTACTTACCCGAGAGCAGAGTGTGGAAAGCTGAAACATCAGCCTCCATCATAAAGCTCACTAAATCCTTCAAGTAACTTCTCTTGTTTGGATTTCTAGTTTCCTTCTAAAGGCCAGAACATCTCTAGAAGTTAGAAATTTTCATGTGCTAGTAGTTTACCTAACAAACGATGTCATTGGAACCGTTGCTGTTCTCAAGTATTTTAAATGTTTGTGTTTTATTTACATCCCCAGGTACTCTGATTTAGACAAAGAACGTAAACAGCTCAGAGACTATGGAGATCTGTTCCAGAAGCTTAGTAAGTGGATTGACGTAACAAAACGCAAACAGGATGGGTTGCAAATCAACAGATGTGAGGATACAAATGTCCTTCTGCAGCAGCTAAATGAACAAAAGGTTGGTATTTTTGTGGTATACAATGCATTTACATGTAACCATTGCACATCAGTTATAACAGATTTTCATTGGAGTTAAATCAAAGTAGTTCAGTCAAGCAGAACATACAGTTTAAGATTGCTTGATTTGATCGCATGTAAAATGCAGATAATAGCTGCCACAGTAACCCTGTGACCTATAGATCTTTCTCCCCTGTCTGAGGTGTGCTGGCATTTAGATTCACAAATTGTCCTGGTGTAAATGGGCAGTGGGGCATTAGGATGTTACTTTATGGGCTTGTGAGAGAGAATAGGTGGGAGGTCAATAAGTGGGGAATGGGATAGATGAAAATCGCCATGGACTTGATGGGCTAAGGGAAATGTGAGAGATGAGAAATTATTTTTGTTTTGTCTGTGATTGATCTCTCAACACACAGGATAAATAGCTTAAATGCTCACTTTACAAACCAAGCCTGAGGTCAGTGTGTTGGGAACACAACCAAGGTCGGGGAAATGACCATTTGAAATTCCGTTTCATCTATGATTCTTTATCTACGGGATGAAAAGTGGAATTTGAGCATTGGTCTGAATTTTGGGATTGTGGCCAAAGGACTTAGATGGCTGTTTATTGTGCTGATCTCTGTTAACTTTTAGAAAGCACCCGAGTGGTTACCCTGTACTATTGCCCATCTAATCGAGCATGGCATTCTTTCCCAGAGCTTGTGACAGGTCAGCAAGACCATTCTTAGCTTGGATTCTCAACACAAGATGAAGGCCTCTCCACTGGGATGTGCCTAACTTAAACCAGAGGGTAAATGCTGGATTAAATGGAAACCAAAAGAGAGCAGGGAGAGAAAATGATGTGCTGAAGAGATGGAACGAAGCACTTTTTTTTTCAAAAACAAGTTTTGAACTGAGTTAGGCAGACCAATTGCTTCTGGACTATTCCACTGACTGTCAGCTGTTCAGGATTCGCTTGCCTTGCACTTTGTGTGTGGCACGGTGCGGTAATTAGCGCTGCTTCTGCCGACCTCCAGCAACACGGGTTCAGTCCTGTATTTGGAGCTTAACATTCCCCCTCTGACCACATGAATATCCTCTGGGTGTTCTGGCATTTTCTTGCATTGAAGGGACATGTCGATTGGCCATTGTAAATGACCCCTTCTACAGATGGGTGGCAGGAACGCCAATAGGAAATTAATGGGAATGTGAGAAATTCTATTGTAGGCTGCAGGGGAATGGGACTCGTTGGCGGTGCTCTGGGTTTAGACTTAGATCGATGATATTCAGCCCATTGTTAGATTGTAAGAAAATATGAAAGGTGTAAGTCCAGAATGAGCTGGAAGTTGGATGCAGTTGTTTGTATCTGACTACCCGCTCTGTTACGGAACTTGCCACTAAAACCAGCACTGAAGTAATGACGTGCTGAAGAAATGGAAAGATGCATTTGGCACCTGGCCCCTCGGCTTAATGGAGCTACTGGTATTGGAGGAAGGTAAGTGCTGGAATTCGTCTCTTCTGGTTTTTTTTTGTTTGTTCAGTATTTTTTATTAATATTTTTTGAAATTTGTTGGGTTTGTAAAAAATTATTTAAATTTGATAAGGTCTGTAATGTATTTTCAAGCATTTAAGAATGGCTTTTAAATCCTTTAACAGCTTTGAGCTGTGTAAGACTGGGTGTTCCTGGGAGGAAGACACAAGACTTTAAGTTACACGATCAGAGACTTAGTAACTCCTTGGAGCTGCTGCAATACACTGGGTGCAAAAGAACGGTTTGCCCAGAAAAGGTAAAATGCAAGTGGGCAATGCCCACGGGTTTTGTGTCTGGGCAGTGAGGCTGGGGCTACCGTTCAGCTCTGTTTGCCAATTAAATTTGATGAAATGAGACTTCACACTTGCTAATCTTGCAATGTCAATGACGATCCTGAGGCAACCAGGGGCATCTTCTGGAATCCCCTCAATTTGAGAAGGCCAATGATGTTTCCTGCTCTCTCATTTGAGAGGTAGCAAATATGGGAAGAAACGTTCTGCTACTTAAAGGAGGACTTTCTAAGCATATTCTTCGGGCATAACAATGTGATGACCTGAAGTGAGGAAAAGCAGAGAAAGGTTTGCTCCTATTCGTGGCTTAGCTGGTAGATCTAGCATTGAACTCCTAATTACCCAAATAAGACCAGTTCATAAGTTTAAGCTCTAAACTTTTAAGTGAAAATGGTCTTTCATCACATGCTTTAAGGTGGCAGAACTGGGATCTACCTGTTAGCAGATGTAAACTGGTGGGAATTCCTCTAGCTTGTAACAGTTTTGCTTTCCCTTCCTATGTCTGTTGTCACAAGTACACAAAACTACTCGGCCTCGACCACTTGCATTGGAAATGTGGACAATGACAGTGCCGTAAGCAGGCTTCCTCCCAGAGCTCCATTTTCCTCCCACAGTCCAAAGACCTACCAGTTAGTAGGTTAATTGGTCATTGTAAATTGTCCTGTGATTAGGGTAGTGTTAAATTTGGGTGGGTTACTGGTTGGCACGGTTTGTTGTGCAGGGAAGGCCTGTTCTGTGCTGGATTTCTAAATAAATTAATTAAATCCAGTAGGGGCCAGATTCTGTTGGGGAACTACTGGCAGTTCTCCACATTTAACTGTTTCAGTGCCATGATGTTGAGGATTCTAGCACACACAATGACATCCTAAACTTGCTGACCATGTTTCAGTGACAATTGCACAACAGCAGTCCAATGTGAAACTTGTGTTCAGCAGTAGTGTGTGAACCTTTGGGTCTTCCTCGGTACTCAGCCTGTGGAATCTGTTCCTGACACTATGGCACTTTGGAGCTGAAGGCAAGTGTTTGGCTGCCTACATTTTAATTTGGAGGATTAATCAAGTTAATTACCAATTGAAAAATGCACTTTAGTACTTCAATGATTGATATTTTTTTTTAAAAAGCCAGCTAAGTCCAGGGTCTAGCTTATTCAGAGGTCAGAGCATTTTTCAGCTGTTCTGTCATTAAGATTGCTTTGACTCTTCCATGTGACAGCACCACATTGTGTTTGACCTGCTAGCAGGAGATTAACCCCAAGAAAGTTGGGCACCATTCCCACTAACCGACAAATGATTTTTCGTTCCCCTTTGGTTACTTGTTCCATTGATGCAGTGAGATCGAATGATCCCTGTTGAAAAGAACTCTTTCCTGTTAACATTTTTGCTTTATTGTTGATTAGAACTTGCACTCAGAAATAAAGAATAAACGAAGTGATGTTGAAGAGTACCAAAAACATGCAGACCACTGTGCAACATCTGTAAAGGTAGGAAACTTTTCTAGTCCAAGAAGCGAATATTGCTGCTTATTTACAATATCATGAAATGAGTGACTTACACAAACTTGTTATTGAACAGGATTATGAGCTACAGTTAGCATCATATAGCGCTGGCCTGGAAACACTGCGGAATATTCCAGTCAAGAGACAAGTGGCACAATCAATTTCCTCTACAATTCTTCATGAGGTATGTGTTTTTGCTACAGCAACCATACTTTACAATCTATTCAACAATTACAAGTTTAATTCAAAAAGAAAGCAGCTTGCTAAATAGGTAACTGAAGACTTAGGTCACTTCAGAATTTATTCTCTGTTTCTAAAATACTATTGGCCAGAAGTGGTTTATCTAACAATAGGTTTAAAGGCCTTTCTGCCCTTTGAATTCATACTGATTCACTGTCCGTCAGCTGAGGTCTGGATGCAAACTTTGTTCACATGGCTTTGGTGCCTGTTAGAACGTTGTCAAGGGATAATTTATAAGATGTGTAATTACTGTAATTAACATGCAGAATGCTGAACAAACTCATTGTGTCAGGCAGTGTCCAAGGAAGAAAATGAACAATTGATGGTTCAGGTTGAGGTCCTTCATGACTGG
Source organism: Hypanus sabinus (assembly GCF_030144855.1). NCBI lineage: Eukaryota > Metazoa > Chordata > Chondrichthyes > Myliobatiformes > Dasyatidae > Hypanus > Hypanus sabinus. The sequence continues at coordinate 92,539,707 of NC_082706.1, forward strand.
AAGGGGGCAGAGGCAGGAATTAAAGAAACATAAGGTTGTGACAGGGGGTGATTTTAACTTTACACCTGTTGACTGAGACTCCCATACTGAATGGAATACAGTTTGTCAAAAGTGTTCAGGCAAAGTTTCTTTAATCAATACATAAGAGGTGAAAACCAAACAGAGTGTGATACCAGATCTCCTGTCAGAGAATGAGACGGGGCAGGTAGTAGAAGTTTGTGTAGGGAAACACTTTGCATCTAGAGATCATGATTTTATTAGTTTCAAGATAATTGTGGAGAAGGATAGTTCTGGTCCTTGGGTTGAGATTCTAAATTGGAGAAAGAACAATTTTGATGTTATCAGAAAGGATCTGGCAAGTGTGGATTAGGACAGCTTGTTTTCTAGCAAAAGTATGCTTGGTAAACTGGAAGCCTTCAAAAGTGAAACTTTGAGATGAAGTTTGTACATTCATGTCAGAATAAAAAGTAAGACTAATGGATTTGGGGAACCTGAATGGGAGTTGGAAAAGGCATGTAAAAAGGATCAAGTTATGATGGTCTTTGAGGATTTCAAAATGCAGCTAGATTGGAGAAAATTGGACTCGTGTTGGATCCGAAGAGATGCAAATTGTAGAATGCCTACCAGATGGCGCTTTTTTTTTGAACAACTTGAGGTTGAGCCAATTAGAAAAGGCAATTTTGGATTGGGTGTTGTGCAATAAACCAGATTTGATTAGGTGTCGAAGATAAAGGAACACTTGGGAGGCAGAGATCATAATTCAGCCTGCAGTTTGAGAGGGAGAAGATGAAGATTAAGTCAATACTGTTGTATTGCAGAGAAGTAAAGGGAGTGATAAAGGCATGAGAGAGGAGCTGGCCAAAATTCATTGCAAGGGGACACGAGTAGGGACAATGGCTGACCACAATGGCTGGAGTTTCTGGGAGCAATTCAGAAGGTGCAGAATAGATACATCCCTCAGATGAAGAAGCATACAAAGGGAGGATGATGTGACAAGGAAAGTCGAAGGCAGCATAAAACCAAAAGAGTGGACATACAAAATAACAAAAATTAGTGGGAAGTTAGAGGATTATGAAGCTTTTAAAATCTAACCAGAAGGCAACTAAAAAGGCCATAGGGAGAGATAAGATGAAATATGAAGGTAAGCTTGCCAATAGTACAAATGAGGAAACCAGAAGTTATTTTCGGATATATCAAGTTAAAAAGGGATGAGAGGGGATATTAGGCTGCTGGAAAATGACACTGGAGAGATAATAATAGGGGACAAGTAAATGGCGGACAAATGTATTTTGTGTCAGTCTTCATTGTCACACTAGTAGTATGCCAGAGATTTGAGAGTGTTGGGGGCAGAACTGTGTGTAGTTGCTATTACTAAGGAGATGGTGTTTGGGAAACTGAAATGTCTGAAGGTAGATAAGTGACCTGGACCAGATGGACTACACTCCAAGGTTCTGAAAGAGGTAGCTGAAGAGATGGTGGAGGCATTTGTAATGATCTTTCAAAAATCACTAGATTCTGGAATGATTCCGGAGGACAGGAAAATTGCAAATGTTACTCTTCTCTTTAAGAAGGGAGGGACCAGAAGAAAGGAAATTATAGGCCAACTGGTTTGACCTCAGTAGTTGGGAAGATATTAAGGATTTGGTTCAGGGTACTTGAAGGCACGTGATAAGATGGGCGAAAGTCAGCATGATTTACTTGAGAAATCTTTCGTGACTAATCTTTTGTAATCCTTTGAGCAAATAGCAAGCAGGATAGACAAAGGAGTGTCAGTGGAGGTTGTGTACTTGGATTTTCAGAAGCTATTTGACAAGGTGCCACTCCTAAGGCTGCTTTATAAGGTAAGAGTCAATGGTATTAAAGGAACAATACTAGCATGGCACTAGAAGATTGGCTGACTGGCAGGAGGCATAGAGTGGGAGTAAAGGGAGTCTTTTCTGGTTGACTGCCAGTGATAAGGTGAAGGAGAATCCCAAGGGCTTCCTCAGATATTATTGAGAGCAAGAGGTAGCAAGGAACCAAATTGGTCTTTTGGAAGATCAGCATGGTAGAAGCACAGAACTGAAAGTGATGGGGGAGATCATAAATGGATATTTTGCATCTGTATTTTCTTGGGAGACGGACACAGTCTATAGAAATAAGCAACACAGCAGTAAGGTCATGGTCTAGATTAGAGGCAGAGGTGCTTGCTGTCTTGAGGCAAATTAGGATGGATAAATTCTCATGGCCTGACAAGGTGTTTCCTTGGACCCTGTGGGAGGCAAGTGCAGAAATTGCAAGGGTAAGTTATTGGAAGGTATTCTAAGCAGTCAGATGTATTGGTATTTGGAAGTCGGGGACTGATTAGGGATAGTTAAAGTCTTTGTGCTTAGTAGGTTGTGTCTAACCAATTTTATAATTTTTCAGGGAATTTACAAGGAAAGGTACCGGGAACAGTGAAGGCAGTGAATATTGTCTACATGGACTTTAGAAAGGCTGTTGGCCAGGTCCCAGATGGCAGGTTGGTTAAGAAGGTTCAGTCACATGGCAACATGGCATTGAAGATTAAATTGGCTTTGTGGGAAAAGCTAGAGAGTGGAGGTAGATGGTTGCCTCTCTGATTGCAGGTTTGTCGCTAGTTGTGTGCCACGGGGATCAGTGCTGGGTATGTTGCTGCTTGTCATCTTTATCAGCAATCAGGATGATAATGTGGTTGACTGGACCAGCAAATTTGCAGATGACGCCAAGATTGGGGGTGTAATGGGCAGCAACGAAGAATGTCAAAGATTAGTGTGATCTGGACTTGTTGGAAAAATGGGCTGAGAAATAGCAGATGGAGTGTAATGCAGACAAGTGTGAAGTGTTGCAATTTAGGAGAACAAACCAGGGTAAGACTTGAATGATGAGCAGTAGGCGATTGAGGAGTGCAGTAGATCAGAGGCATCTGAGAATATAGATCCATAATTCCTTAAATTGTGTCACAGGTAGATGGGGTCATAAAGCTTTTGGCACATTGTCCTTCATAAATAAAAGTACTGACAATAGGGGTTGGGATATAAAGCTGAAGTTTCACAAGATGTTAGTGAGGCCTAATTTGGAGTATTATGTGCCGTTTTGGTCACCTACCTACAGGAAAGATGTCTATAAGATTGAAAGAGTGCAGAGAATACTTACAAGGATGTTGCCAGGACTTGAGGATCTGAGTTACAGTCAAGTCGAGTTGGCAGTAGCATCGCAAATTCCAGCACGGTGAGCACTGATCCTCCCCAGGGCTGTGAGCTCAGCCCACTGATGTTCACACAGCTGACTCACGACTGCACTGCCAGGTGCAGCTCAAACCCCATCATCAAGTTCACTGATGATGCCAACAGTGGTTGGCCTCATCGGCAACTGTGATGAGTTGGCATACAGAGAGGAGTTTAAGGGGCTTTTCAGATGGTGTGAGAATATCCCGAGTCTCAACGTGGACAAGACAAGAGATGTGATTGTGGACTTCAGGAAGGCTCAGGTCAACCACTCTCCATTGCACACCAATGGCTCTGCCTTTGAGTGAAGGGCTCCTTGGTGTGCAGCTAATGGAGGATCTAACCTAGAACCACAACATCACCTCATTAGTCAAGAAGGCACAGCGGTGTCTTCACATTCTGAAGAGATTGAGGTATGTAAGCTCCCCCCCCCCCCCCCCCCCCAGTATTCTAACAGATTTCTACAGGAGAACCATCGAGGGTGTTCTGTTTATTTCCATCATTATGTTATGCTATGGAAGCTGCAAGGCATCGGCCTACAAGGCCCTACAAGTGATGGTAATAATTACTGAGAGGATCACCAGTATCTTTCGCCCTCCCCCCCCCCCCCCCCCGCCCATTTGTGACATTTGCTGGGCGCATTGTCGACAAAGATCCTGAAGCATCGTTGAGAATCCCTACCACCAATCCCACAATCTCTTTTGACTCACTATCATCAGGAAGGAGGCACGGAGCATCAGGGCTAGGATTGCCAGACTGGGTAATATTTTCTTCCCTCAGGGTGTGAGACTAATGGATACCCTGTCACCACAGAGGTCTTGTCACTGTTTACTTATGGATTGTGCATTATATTTTTTTAACTTGTGATAATACTTTGGTTTGTGTGTTATGTTTTGTGGGTGCACCGTGGTCTGGAGGAACATGGTTTCATTTGGTTGTATTTATGACAGAAAACTTGAACTGATTCAGAAGAGGCCATGCTGGGAGTACCAGATGCAAAAAAAAAGGGCACCATTAATTAGATTTGAATCTGAAGTGCTGCCTCACCTGGATGGACTGTTTAGGGCCCTGAATTGTTGTGAGGGAGGAGGTGTAGGGATAGGAGAAACACTTAGCCCTGTTTGAGTTAAATGCCTGGAGGGTGTGCAGGAATATGTGCACACCCAACCTGATGCAGATTGATTGATCACTTGAAACACCTCTGCAACTCCTGGCATCTGCCAATGCTAATTATTTTAATTCCACCTCTACTCCCACACTGGCACGTCTGTTCACAGCCTTCTCTGCTGCCACGTTGAAGCCAGACTCCAAATGGGGGAGCAACTTTCATTCTGTCTTGATTAGTCTGCAACCTGACAGTATGACGAGTAAATTTCACTCACTTCTGGTAATCAGCACCCCAAGCCCTTTATTTTCCCTTATCCCTGTGGCTACATTACCCCTTCTCTCTCCTACCCCACCCTTACCACTTGCCCATCACTTTCATCTTGTTCACCCTACCTCTGCCCCCCTCCAGTTTCCTCTCTCCCTTCATTCCAGTTTATTCTTCCCTCCTATCAGATTCCTTTAAACCTTTGACTTCTCACCTATCACCTCTGAGCTTTTTTTTTACATTGATTCCCTCCCACTCTCGCCCACCCTCTTTCTCCTAGAATCACCAATCGCCTGCCACTTCTTATTAGTTTTTATTCATCCCCTGCCTCTGTATCCTTTTATTCTTGCTTCTGCCTCCTTCCTCTTCAGACTTGGTAAAGGGTCTCAGTCCAAAATGTCACCAATTCATTTTCCCACATGGATCTTGGCTGACCTATTGAGTTCCTCCACCATTTTGTGTGTGTTGATCCAGATTTCTAGCATCTGCAGTCTCTCTTGTGCAACTACTGATACTCTGCTGGTTTTCCTTGCTGGCACGCCCATGATATTATATAACCATATAACAATTACAGCATGGAAACAGGCCATCTTGGCCCTTCTAGTCCGTGATGAACGCTTACTCTCACATAGTTCCACCTATCTGCACTCAGCCCACAACCCTCCATTCCTTTCCTGTCCATATACTTATCCATTTTTTTTTAATGACAAAATCGAACCTGCCTCTACCACTTCTACTAGAAGCTTGTTCCACGCAGCTACCATTCTGAGTAAAGAAGTTCCCCCTCGTGTTACCCCTAAACTTTTGCCCCTGAACTCTCAACTCATGTCCTCTTGTTTGAATCTCCCCTACTCTCAATGGAAAAAGCCTATCCACGTCAACTCTGTCTGTCCCCATCATAATTTTAAATACCTCTGTCAAGTCCCCTCTCAACCTTGTACGTTCCAAAGAATAAAGACCTAACTTGTTCAACTTTTCTCTGTAACTTAGGTGCTGAAACCCAAGTAACATTCTAGTAAATCTCCTCTGTACTCTCTCTAATTTGTTGACATCTTTCCTATAATTTGGTGACCAGAACTGTAAACAATACTCCAAATTTGGCCTCACCAATGCCTTGTACAATTTTAACATTACATCCCAACTCCTATACTCAATGCTCTGATTTATAAAGGCCAACGTACCAAAAGCTTTCTTCACCACCCTATCCACATGAGATTTCACCTTCAGGGAACTATGCACCATTATTCCTAGATCACTCTGTTCTACTGCATTCCTCAGTGCCCTACCATTTACCATGTATGTCCTACCAAAATGTATCACCTCACACTTATCAGTATTAAACTCCATCTGCCATCACTCAGCCCACTCTTCAAACTGGCCTAAATCTCTCTGCAAGCTTTGAAAACCTACTTCATTATCCACAATGCCACCTATCTTAGTATCACCTGCATACTTACTAATCCAATTTACCACCCCATCATCCAGATCATTAATGTACATGACAAACAACATTGGACCCAGTACAGATCCATGAGGCACACCACTAGTCACCGGCCTCCAACCTGACAAACAGTTATCCACCACTACTCTCTGGCATCTCCCATCCAGCCACTGTTGAATGTTTTACTACTTCAATATTAATACCTAACGATTGAACCTTCCTAACTAACCTTCCGTGTGGAACCTTGTCAAAGGCCTTACTGAAGTCCATATAGACAACATCCACTGCTTTACCCTCGTCAACTTTCCTAGTAACCTCTTCAAAAAAATATTGTTAAAGTTTTACAAGCATCTCATCGATCACCAGCATTTTGGGAAATCAAAGTTTTTTTTATTGCCTTACCTTTATTTAAATCCTTTTTTTTTACTCTGTGCTACTCCTATTTTTTTATGTATCCCCAGTGATGTTAGATTTTGAGATGGCAGATGCCTTCTACCAGCAATCTTGGAGGCTGAGATTGTCGCCCTCTATGGGTCACTTCTTGCTTTTCAGTGGAAAGAGTAATGGGCACTTTACTGTGTGTTATGTTAAATGAATCCGGATGCCAGGGACCATTCCCTTAAAGGAGTTAGTAACTGCGAGGAACAATTCAAATACATCCTAATTTAAACATTGGACCCCTGATGCTGAATAACTTTGCTAGGCTCTGAATTCACTAAAATTGAAATCTGAATTCTACTTTTATTAATAATGTGACAAAAGCTTCAAGATTATCATCAAAACTTCTGTATTTATTCACCAGTCTGCAGATCTGCAGTCTCGTTACATAGAACTGCTTACACGGTCCGGTGACTACTACAAGTACCTAAGTGAGATGTTGAAGAGCATGGAAGAAGCAAAGGTGAATATATTCTTCATTTAAGCTTTAATATGTGTGTGTGTGTATATATATATATATAATACATTCCTGCATCTTCCAGGAAATGCTATGGTTTTGGCTGTTTTTAATTAGAAAGTAGTTATACATTTACTTCTGTAATATAGCATGCTTCATTCTTAAAACTGTGTGCACTTGTAATATGGACAGTCCTTATTTGTTCTAAGTTATAACTGTGTAATCAACTTTTAGATTGATGTTTATTGATGTTTATATTAAAGAAATGTAGGTTACAAACTGAAATATCACAGGCCACTTCAATCTAATTTTAATTATACAGATAAAAAACACAAAAATTGAGCTTTTGGAAGAGGCACTTAAAAATGCCCAAGATGAGAATGCTGATAGTATGCACCAGAAGAAGTATCTTGATCAACATTTAAGCCAGGTTCAGAGTGAGTACGCAGACTTCCGGAAAAAGATAATTCTCCTAGAGGAGCAGAAGAGAAATGCTGAAGTAGACCGAGATGCCACAAAACAGAATCTAGATGCACAACTTATCAAAATGAAGGAAATCAATGAGAAGATCACAAGATTGACGTTTGAAATTGATGAGGAAAAAAGGAGGAGAAAATTAACTGAAACCCAATGTGCCGAGCAAAAGGATGAATATGACAGTATTTTCCGACTGAAGCAGAAGGAGCTTGATGAGGCTCACTGGCTCAAATTGGAGCTTGAGAAATCGATCAAAGACAAAGAAAAAGAGATGGAAAGGCTTAGGGGTGTGTTGAAGGAGGAGTCTTTAAGAAGGCAACAACTTGAAAGTGAACTAGATAGGCTTAGGGACAATTTTGAGCAGGAAAAAAGGGTATTGAATTCACAGATTGAAAAAGAGGTTCATATAAGGGAAACTACAGTTGAAAGGTTAAATATTAGGAAGGAAGATGATGTTGCCGCTTTGAATATTCAGTTGCAAAAGGCTCTGAATGAGAAAAAGAACCTCAGGGATGAAATAGATCAATTAAGAAGTTCTGCCAGGGAAATTGAGTTGAGTAGGAAAAGGGCAGAAAGGGATGTTTTGCAGCAGAAATCAGCTAATGCTGAAGAATCCCAGAAGAGGAAGGAACTTGAACTAGAAATAGAAACGCTCACCAAGTTTAAAACTGAGGAAACTCTGAGGTTTAAATCATTTCAGGAGGATACCTCCAAGGCTATCCATGACAAAGCCAAGGAGATTGAAAGGCTAAAGATCTTGCTAGAGGAAGAAATAAATAAGCGGAAGCATTTGGAAAACGAGAATGATGAATTGAAAAAAGTACAAACAAATTTTCAGAAAAATGAAGCTGAAAATCTTACTAAAATTAAAACCACAGAGCAAGAGTTTACAATTATAAAGGTGGAACGTGATAGAATATCTAGAGAAAAGGCTGGTTTGGAAAATGAAATTGCACGCCTGCAGAACAGTTTAAGGGATGCAAACAATACAAAATATAAGGTAGATGAGGAACTGAAACAGCTAAGGAAGAATCTAAATGAGGAGAGTGCAAGGAGAAGCAGTGCTGAAGAGAAGTTTAAAAACCTTGAACAAAAGTGCAGGGAACATACAAGTTCAATTACGCGGCTTACCCATCAGATTGAAGAAATCACAATCATGAAGAAGATGGTGGAGAATGATCTCTCCGAGCAACGGAATGCTTTGGACCAGCAACGCAAAGAGAAGGCTATCAGCACAGATGAGTTAAATAGGTTGTACACTGATGTAGAAGCACTGCGTCGCCAGTTGAATCAAGAGAAAGAGAACGTGAGACAGGCTCATCAGAGAAATGAGGGCTTGCAGAAAACAATTGAAGAGAAAAGCAAGGCTTTGAACGAAAGCATAAGTGAAATCGATAGGCTGCGTTCCGTGGTCGAAAATCTCACGAAAGAACGACTGAAGTTGGAAGAAGCATTGAGAAACTTGAGGACAGAATTTGATGATTTCTGCAGAAGCCAAAATGAAACTGAGGGTGAGAAGTCGCAAACCATCTCTGAGCTCAGGATTCAACTTGAGCTGTCTAACAAAAGAACAACTGACCTTCAAGAGCTAATTATTGAATTAAAGAATGAGAGGGAAAAATTGAAACTGGAAGTTGAATCATTCCAAAAGCAAGCTCTGGAGGTACATGCAAGTTTTAATGTTCTATCTCGTGTATTGTTGTTGTTGTTATTATTATTAATCTTTACTACACAGGAATATAAACAATGAATGTTAACATTGTCTAGTATTTTGCCACTAAAGATATCCATAGCTTTCAGGAAATATGAGAGTGAATTCGGATAGAATTTCTGTAGAATTTTCAGTCACCCAATTGGGCCATCATTCTGTAGAACTTCATTCAAATTGGACCAGCTAATGGGCTCACCTTTGCAAACACTTCAGAACTTTGAAATTATATCAGAATTTGGCCAGCCGCTTTATCAAGCACATTCGCTCCATCTGCAAAAAAAAAGGATTTTCCTGTGGCCAACCACTTCAATTCCCATTCCCATTCTGACATGTCAGTCCATGGATGCCTCTTCTGCCATGTTGAGGGCACTCTTAGGTTGAAAGAGCAGCACCTTGTATTCATCTCAGGAGCCTCCAAGCTGATGACATGAATATCGATTTCTCTAACTTCAGGTAATATTTTTTCCCTCTTTTCCCTGTCCCTCTTCTTCATTTCCCCACTCTGGACCCCCCCCCCCCACTTTGCCTCTTTTCCTTAGCTGCCTATCACCTCCCCCAGTGCCCCTGCAACTTCCTGTTCTCCCATAGTCCACTCTTCGATCTTCTCCAGCCCTTTACCTTTGCCACCTATCACCTCCCAGCTTCTTGTATCCCTCCTCCCCCAAGTGAACTTGGCTCACTTGTCACTTTCCAGCTTGCACTCCTCCTCCTCCTTCCCTGCCTCCTCCATCTACTTATCCTGGCATCTCCCCCCTTCCTTTCCAGCCCTGATCAAGGGTCACGGCCTGAAATGCCAATCATTCATTTCCATAGATGCTCCCTGACCCGCTGAGTTCCTTTCAGCATTTTGTGTGTGT